>NC_085870.1:41134953-41274953 GCF_034702125.1 Engraulis encrasicolus
TGGAGGAGCTAGCCCGTTCAACACCTTAAAAATGAGACAGACATCAAGAAACAACTGGTCCAGTAGTTGATAGCCTATTTCTTGACAATGTTGCAGTAGTGGTGACATATGGGCTTTTTATCAAGAACTTTAAGTGATCTCTTGAAGAGAGACTTAATTGGTTTTAGAGTGCTCTCTGATGTGTGTGCGCGTTAGACCTGTTCAAAAAAAACTTTTTTTTGTAATTTTGAAGCCAATTGCTGTGATTCCCATTCTCCAAGGTGTGAAATGGCCAGACATAAAATTATTTTGATTTTGGACCATGGGAAGACCTGCCTCAAGAGCCATAAAGTTTCAATGTTTATTTTAATCAAAAACGCCTGACATTTGGGCCCATTTTGCCTAATAACTTCACATCCATTTGTCATAGAGCATTGTGGGTGGTGTCACCTGAAAGCTGACAATATTCCCTTTCAGATGATGCCCGATATGCCAGTATCATGCACAGTTATAGCTGAGTTTAAAGCAGAAATGTGTTGAATTTAGGCGAATTTTGGTGGTTTGAGCTCAAACAATACTCAATTGGACCCCAGAAAGGTTTATTCATTCACCAAAGTATAGCGCCAAATTGAAGTCTGAAAGAAAATATATTTCCATTTCATGTATTGTCAGTGACACATCCGGAACTGTCAAAAAACAAAATATAAAGTTATGATCTCTTGCTTACTCTTCCTGTTCTGTCTGAACACAATATTGGCCTAATTGAACCTGATTTTGTTGGTTTGCCCACAAAGAAATGATCAGTCTATAATTTTAATAGTAGGTGTATGGAAACATGGAAACATGGAAACATAGAATATCAAAAATCAAAGTAAAAAGTAACTTAAAAAATATGTATTGATTTCTATTACATTGAGGGAGAACGGCATTTGATCCCCAGACCAGTTGGGCACTTCCAAACAACTCATCATCTGAATTCAAGACACCAGAAAATAGATGATATTTGATAGAAACAGTTAATGAATCAGACACCAAATTCTCCCAGGAGAAGGTACAGGACAAAAGGGTCAGACACTATGAAAATAAAGTTCAATGTCTGCACACTTTGTATACTTAGCACACTTATTATACATGATAATGAAGTTTAAGGTGTGTGTGTGTGTGTGTGTGTGTGTGTGTGTGTGTGTGTGTGTGTGTGTGTGTGTGTGTGTGTGTGTGTGTGTGTGTGTGTGTGTGTGTGTGTGCGCGCGCACACGCGCGCGCGTGCGTGTGTTCTGCTGATCTTCTCTTGAGTTAATCTGTCTTATTATCTGGTAAAAAATAGCTGTTTTGACTGCCATGGCTTCTATCCAGATAGTGGCAGCTGAAACAGTCCATGACTACAATGGCTGAGATCCATTCATCCATGGTTTATTGACAATGCCACACACACACACACACACACACACACACACGCTCACACACACACACACACACACACACACACACACACACACACACACACACACACACACACACACACACACACACACACACACACACACACACACCTTCGGGACATAAGAAAAGACATAAGACAACAGCATACATTTACTGTTACCAGAATGGCAATGACCAAGTCGTAATGTATCACTATAGGCTCTGTGTAATGTAATAGTAGTGTAGTACTATGGTAGTCTTTGGTAAGTAGTAAGGTAATAGTATGGTATGTCTTTTCAACAACTATTACAGCATTCCACTGTGGAAGTGTGGGCATTATGAGGCTACAATAGTCTGGCTTTATGTTTTATGCTTAGTATAAGCCTGATATTTTGACTGTGTTTTGATTGCACCCTAAGACTGAGGTAGATCAGCAGTCGTTTTTATATTTCTTAAGGACACAGCTGTTGGTGCTGTTTACTGAAACACTCTTACTTGTGTTTTTGTCCATTCCAGCCATGTTCAGGTCCACAATCTAACATCACAAACATCTTTTTACAGCCTCTGGCTCTTTACCATGTTTGGACAGTTTTGTGTTTGATTCGTTCACCATTTCTATCAACGGGAGACTTTTTCATTCAGCTGACTATTTTCAGGTGTCTTGAAATCAGATGACAAGTTGATTGGAAGTGCCCAACTGGTCTGTGGAACCAGAACTATTAATGGTTAGGAGGGGATCAAATACCTATCTCCCTCAATGTAATAGAAATAAATTCCTAATATATATTCTTTTAAGCTACTTTCTGGATTTGCTTTTTGATATTCTATCTTTCCATGTTAGAATACACCTACTATTAAAATTATAGACTGATAATTTCTTTGTGGGCAAACCAACAAAATCAGGATCCATTAGGCCAATATTGTGTTCCGACAGCACAGGAAGAGTAAGCAAGAGATCACAACTTTATATATTGTGTTCTGACAGTTCAGGATGTGTCACTGGCAATATATGAAATGTTAGGAAATATATTTTCTTTCAGACTTCAATTTGGCACTATACTTAGGTGAATTAATAAACCTTTCTGGGGTCCAATTGAGTATTTTCAGTTTGTGGAGTATGGCGTGCTCTTATCCAGATAGTTTGTTGGCTT
The DNA here is from genome assembly GCF_034702125.1 of Engraulis encrasicolus. NCBI lineage: Eukaryota > Metazoa > Chordata > Actinopteri > Clupeiformes > Engraulidae > Engraulis > Engraulis encrasicolus. The sequence goes on from NC_085870.1 coordinate 41,137,503, forward strand.
CTTGGGTTTGGGTGCTCTTTAGTCCAAGGTATAGTACTTCCAGGATCAAAAAATGAGAATAAATTCTCTGACTAAGGCACTCCAAATTAAAATGTCTTTATTGATACGACAGGTCCTACATGGACATATTAAAAACAAGGCCCACGCGTAGCGGCATGAGTGCCTTCTTCAGGGCAGTAACACAAAAGAACAGAGTAGTGCATTTGTTAGGGGTGTAGGTAAGGACAGGTGCAGACAACTAGATGATTAGTGCTGAGCTTCTCCAACTGCTGAGCCCGCCTCTCACACAGCTCCCAGCAGTAGAGATCTGTCAATCAAACTGTCAAAACAAACTTTGGGCCCGCCTCTCACTCGGTTCCCAGATAGTAAACATTCACAAAATCAACAAAAGGATACATATTTTACATGTTTACACAATCTACATACATGTACATGAAGTAGCCTATAAATAGATATAAGCTCCATATTTTCTTAAAAGACCATAGAATGCTGAATAAAAAGTTACAGGAAAGGTACATAATCTATTTCTTCATTCAAGCCTGGAAATTCCATTGCTTTTAATTTCCAAATCCAAAATGTTTCTCGTTGCAATAATAACTTGAGTCTATCACCACCACGTATTGATGTTTTTACAATTTCAACCCCTTGAATTTTCAGGCTTGAAGGATCACTGTGGTGTACATCCTTGTAGTGTTTGGCCATAGGGTAATCTTCATTCTGGACTCTAATTGCATACTTGTGTTCATAAAAACGCTCTTTAAGTTTTCTTTTCGTCCTGCCAACATAAAAACATCCACACGGGCATTTCAGACAGTACACCACATATTCAGAATTGCAATTAATAAACCCATTCGTCTTGTATTCTCCCTGTGTTCTCGGGTCATGCAAACTCTTGCTTTGGATAACTCCTCCACAGAGGTTGCAAGAACCACATCTATAAGTTCCTTTTAACTCTGTCTGTAGCCATGTTTTTTGTTTGGGGGCTGGTAGGTAGCTCCTTACAAGTGTATCCTTTATAGATGGTGCTCTCTGGAATACAGTAATGGGTGGATCTGGAAAGACATTTCTTAAAAGTGGATCACTCTGCATCATCTTCCAATTAGATTTGATAATTTGTTTCATTCTTTGGGCACAACTGCTGTATTGTGTGACGAAACAAGGTCTAGAGTTGGTCTTGGCTCGGTCAGTTTTCTTATTTTTCTTTTTTAATAAATCAGACCGAGGTATTGAGCGAGCCTTCACTATGGCATTGTCAATTAACTCGGGAGAATAGCCTCTTGTGCAGAACCTTGATTTCATGTCTTGAGCTTGCTCTTCAAAGTCAGCATCTCTGTCACAAATGCGTCTGAGACGCTGAAACTGGCCAAAGGGAATATTATTTTTGAGACTTTTTGTGTGAAAGCTATCAGCCCTCAGTAGTGTATTTCTGTCACTGCTCTTTCTATATATAGAAGTGTGCAAAACATTGTCATCATCTATGGAAATCAACAAATCCAAGAAACTGATTGATGTTCTTGAGTATTCAATGGACAATTTTATGTTTGGATTCGTAAGATTTAAGTACTGTAACTGTAATAGCTCACTCTCAGTCCCTGACCAAAGCAACAGGATGTCATCGATAAAGCGAGACCAGAACACCAGCTTATCACAGAAAAGATTTTTAGATTGATTAAATATGTATTTTTCTTCCCAATAACCCAAAAACAAATTGGCATAATTTGGCGCAAAACATGCACCCATGGCTGTGCCCTTGAGTTGCCTGTACAAGGAGTCTTGGAAAAGAAACACATTATTGTGTAAAGTCCATTCTGTGAGAAGGAGTAAAAATTGATTAGGTGGCAGAACATCAGACCTGTATGACAAGTAATGTTGGAGAGCTTCAAGCCCCTCCTGGTGGTCAATATTGGTATATAAGGCAGCTACATCAAGAGTCACCATATAGCAATTTGTAACATCTGCAATGTCTCTGAGTTTGCACAGCACATCAGTTGTGTCTTCAATGAAAGACGGCAGATCTCGCACCAAAGGTTTAATGAAATGATCCACAAATTGTGAGCAAGGCTCAGTTAAAGACCCATTGCCTGAAATGATAGGCCTCCCTTCAGGATTCTTCAAATTCTTATGAACCTTTGGGAGCATATAAAAACATGGAAGCTGAGGATTTTCATTCAACAAGAAAGCAAATTCATTTTCTGATATCCAATTCTGGTCTTTAGCTTGGAGCAAAATGTCCTTCAGTTCCTTTTTCATATTTTCAATAGGGTTCCTTCGTAATTGTTCATAATAAGCATTGTTCCCTAGTTGTCTCAAGGCTTCAGTAATGTAGTAACCCTTGTCCAAAACAACAACGGCGCCACCTTTGTCGGCCGGTTTCACAACAATGTCATCATTTTTTGCCAAATCATTGAGTGCATTTCTCTCACTTTTTGAAAGGTTGTTTTTTCGTCTGTTTTGTTTATTTTCCAACATTTTGTCCATATCATGTGAGACCTTTTTAGTGAAGGCAATCAAGGTGGGGTTGGAACACATTGGCATAAATTTGGACTTGGGCTTAAAAAGTCTCTTGGCATCGTGAGTGGAGTCAGAAGTCAAGGGGGGTGTGCTATTCAGGTGTGCATTGTTCTGATGGTACCAAACTTTTAGGTGGAGATTCCTATAGAATCTAAAAAGGTCCACCTTGGTTTTAAAAGCATCAGAGTCACATGTAGGGGCAAAAGTCAAGCCTTTAGATAGTACACTGACTGAGTCTTTTGTTAATGCACATTGAGAGATGTTAATTACCGTGCACTCCTCTGGTTTCTCAGATTCCATGGCCTTGTAGTTTGATCGTCGTCTGCCCCTTCTGGTCTTCTTGTTTCTCCTGATTGTTTTATCCACTGCTTGCCACGGCCACGCCCGCGGCCGCGGCCGCGACCACGCCCCCGGCCACGAGCTGTTGAAAGTGGACGTTCCTCTAAAAAATCCTCGGACAGGGCCCCTTGGGTTGCATCAGATTCTTCTCCACTCGTGCTCAAGTTAAAGGAAACCTTTCGCTGCCGACGTTGTGATGAAGGTTCCCTCCATTTGTAGACGGCCCCTTGGGTTGCATCGGATTCTTCCCCACTCGTGCTCAGGTTAAAGGAAACCTTTCGCTGCCGACGTTGTGATGCATGTTCCCTCCATTTGTAGACGGTGCCTGTCTTGTAGTCTCGTTCATCCCTCTTGAATTTCTTCAACTTGTATTGTTTCAGCTCTTGGGTGAATTTTTCCAGGTTTTCTTTCAGTTGGTTTTCAATGGAGGCAGTTTGTGAAGCATCATTGGCTTGGGACAGTTGCTGTCTCAAATCAGAGATTTCTTCTTGAATGTTCTCTTTTTCTTTTTTTGTTTGTTCAATAATTAGAAGAATGAGGTCGAGGGAGCACTTATTTAAAATGCCCTCCCACTTCTCTTTAAATGCAATATCATCCGTGCCAAAAGATGGAAACTTCTTGATCCGCAGACCCCTAGGGATGCGCCGTTCTCTATAGTAGTCCGACAAGGTGATAATATGCCAATGAAGTCGAATATCCTTCTCCAAGACTATTCTCAAGTCAGTATATAGAGAGTGTAAGTCTTCACTGGATACTTCATGGGAAGAGGGTTCATTTAACAGAGAGTCAGCTACCAAAATGTTACCACTGTCCTCTGTAGAGTATGAAAAAAGGTTTGCTCTCATGGAAGTCATATCTTGTGACGTACCGTTGGTCATCACGAAAAAAGGACACTCACTGTCTTGAGTGGAGCAACTAGCCAAAAAAATGGTCAACCTTGCAATGACCCAGGATACTTTCAGTTTGTGGAGTATGGCGTGCTCTTATCCAGATAGTTTGTTGGCTTCTTGGGTTTGGGTGCTCTTTAGTCCAAGGTATAGTACTTCCAGGATCAAAAAATGAGAATAAATTCTCTGACTAAGGCACTCCAAATTAAAATGTCTTTATTGATACGACAGGTCCTACATGGACATATTAAAAACAAGGCCCACGCGTAGCGGCATGAGTGCCTTCTTCAGGGCAGTAACACAAAAGAACAGAGTAGTGCATTTGTTAGGGGTGTAGGTAAGGACAGGTGCAGACAACTAGATGATTAGTGCTGAGCTTCTCCAACTGCTGAGCCCGCCTCTCACACAGCTCCCAGCAGTAGAGATCTGTCAATCAAACTGTCAAAACAAACTTTGGGCCCGCCTCTCACTCGGTTCCCAGATAGTAAACATTCACAAAATCAACAAAAGGATACATATTTTACATGTTTACACAATCTACATACATGTACATGAAGTAGCCTATAAATAGATATAAGCTCCATACAATTAGAGTCCAGAATGAAGATTACCCTATGGCCAAACACTACAAGGATGTACACCACAGTGATCCTTCAAGCCTGAAAATTCAAGGGGTTGAAATTGTAAAAACATCAATACGTGGTGGTGATAGACTCAAGTTATTATTGCAACGAGAAACATTTTGGATTTGGAAATTAAAAGCAATGGAATTTCCAGGCTTGAATGAAGAAATAGATTATGTACCTTTCCTGTAACTTTTTATTCAGCATTCTATGGTCTTTTAAGAAAATATGGAGCTTATATCTATTTATAGGCTACTTCATGTACATGTATGTAGATTGTGTAAACATGTAAAATATGTATCCTTTTGTTGATTTTGTGAATGTTTACTATCTGGGAACCGAGTGAGAGGCGGGCCCAAAGTTTGTTTTGACAGTTTGATTGACAGATCTCTACTGCTGGGAGCTGTGTGAGAGGCGGGCTCAGCAGTTGGAGAAGCTCAGCACTAATCATCTAGTTGTCTGCACCTGTCCTTACCTACACCCCTAACAAATGCACTACTCTGTTCTTTTGTGTTACTGCCCTGAAGAAGGCACTCATGCCGCTACGCGTGGGCCTTGTTTTTAATATGTCCATGTAGGACCTGTCGTATCAATAAAGACATTTTAATTTGGAGTGCCTTAGTCAGAGAATTTATTCTCATTTTTTGATCCTGGAAGTACTATACCTTGGACTAAAGAGCACCCAAACCCAAGAAGCCAACAAACTATCTGGATAAGAGCACGCCATACTCCACAAACTGAAAGTATCCTGGGTCATTGCAAGGTTGACCATTTTTTTGGCTAGTTGCTCCACTCAAGACAGTGAGTGTCCTTTTTTCGTGATGACCAACGGTACGTCACAAGATATGACTTCCATGAGAGCAAACCTTTTTTCATACTCTACAGAGGACAGTGGTAACATTTTGGTAGCTGACTCTCTGTTAAATGAACCCTCTTCCCATGAAGTATCCAGTGAAGACTTACACTCTCTATATACTGACTTGAGAATAGTCTTGGAGAAGGATATTCGACTTCATTGGCATATTATCACCTTGTCGGACTACTATAGAGAACGGCGCATCCCTAGGGGTCTGCGGATCAAGAAGTTTCCATCTTTTGGCACGGATGATATTGCATTTAAAGAGAAGTGGGAGGGCATTTTAAATAAGTGCTCCCTCGACCTCATTCTTCTAATTATTGAACAAACAAAAAAAGAAAAAGAGAACATTCAAGAAGAAATCTCTGATTTGAGACAGCAACTGTCCCAAGCCAATGATGCTTCACAAACTGCCTCCATTGAAAACCAACTGAAAGAAAACCTGGAAAAATTCACCCAAGAGCTGAAACAATACAAGTTGAAGAAATTCAAGAGGGATGAACGAGACTACAAGACAGGCACCGTCTACAAATGGAGGGAACATGCATCACAACGTCGGCAGCGAAAGGTTTCCTTTAACCTGAGCACGAGTGGGGAAGAATCCGATGCAACCCAAGGGGCCGTCTACAAATGGAGGGAACCTTCATCACAACGTCGGCAGCGAAAGGTTTCCTTTAACTTGAGCACGAGTGGAGAAGAATCTGATGCAACCCAAGGGGCCCTGTCCGAGGATTTTTTAGAGGAACGTCCACTTTCAACAGCTCGTGGCCGGGGGCGTGGTCGCGGCCGCGGCCGCGGGCGTGGCCGTGGCAAGCAGTGGATAAAACAATCAGGAGAAACAAGAAGACCAGAAGGGGCAGACGACGATCAAACTACAAGGCCATGGAATCTGAGAAACCAGAGGAGTGCACGGTAATTAACATCTCTCAATGTGCATTAACAAAAGACTCAGTCAGTGTACTATCTAAAGGCTTGACTTTTGCCCCTACATGTGACTCTGATGCTTTTAAAACCAAGGTGGACCTTTTTAGATTCTATAGGAATCTCCACCTAAAAGTTTGGTACCATCAGAACAATGCACACCTGAATAGCACACCCCCCTTGACTTCTGACTCCACTCACGATGCCAAGAGACTTTTTAAGCCCAAGTCCAAATTTATGCCAATGTGTTCCAACCCCACCTTGATTGCCTTCACTAAAAAGGTCTCACATGATATGGACAAAATGTTGGAAAATAAACAAAACAGACGAAAAAACAACCTTTCAAAAAGTGAGAGAAATGCACTCAATGATTTGGCAAAAAATGATGACATTGTTGTGAAACCGGCCGACAAAGGTGGCGCCGTTGTTGTTTTGGACAAGGGTTACTACATTACTGAAGCCTTGAGACAACTAGGGAACAATGCTTATTATGAACAATTAAGAAGGAACCCTATTGAAAATATGAAAAATGAACTGAAGGACATTTTGCTCCAAGCTAAAGACCAGAATTGGATATCAGAAAATGAATTTGCTTTCTTGTTGAATGAAAATCCTCAGCTTCCATGTTTTTATATGCTCCCAAAGGTTCATAAGAATTTGAAGAATCCTGAAGGGAGGCCTATCATTTCAGGCAATGGGTCTTTAACTGAGCCTTGCTCACAATTTGTGGATCATTTCATTAAACCTTTGGTGCGAGATCTGCCGTCTTTCATTGAAGACACAACTGATGTGCTGTGCAAACTCAGAGACATTGCAGATGTTACAAATTGCTATGGTGACTCTTGATGTAGCTGCCTTATATACCAATATTGACCACCAGGAGGGGCTTGAAGCTCTCCAGCATTACTTGTCATACAGGTCTGATGTTCTGCCACCTAATCAATTTTTACTCCATCTCACAGAATGGACTTTACACAATAATGTGTTTCTTTTCCAAGACTCCTTGTACAGGCAAATCAAGGGCACAGCCATGGGTGCATGTTTTGCGCCAAATTATGCCAATTTGTTTTTGGGTTATTGGGAAGAAAAATACATATTTAATCAATCTAAAAATCTTTTCTGTGATAAGCTGGTGTTCTGGTCTCGCTTTATCGATGACATCCTGTTGCTTTGGTCAGGGACTGAGAGTGAGCTATTACAGTTACAGTACTTAAATCTTACGAATCCAAACATAAAATTGTCCATTGAATACTCAAGAACATCAATCAGTTTCTTGGATTTGTTGATTTCCATAGATGATGACAATGTTTTGCACACTTCTATATATAGAAAGAGCAGTGACAGAAATACACTACTGAGGGCTGATAGCTTTCACACAAAAAGTCTCAAAAATAACATTCCTTTTGGCCAGTTCCAGCGTCTCAGACGCATTTGTGACAGAGATGCTGACTTTGAAGAGCAAGCTCAAGACATGAAATCAAGGTTCTGCACAAGAGGCTATTCTCCCGAGTTAATTGACAATGCCATAGTGAAGGCTCGCTCAATACCTCGGTCTGATTTATTAAAAAAGAAAAATAAGAAAACTGACCGAGCCAAGACCAACTCTAGACCTTGTTTCGTCACACAATACAGCAGTTGTGCCCAAAGAATGAAACAAATTATCAAATCTAATTGGAAGATGATGCAGAGTGATCCACTTTTAAGAAATGTCTTTCCAGATCCACCCATTACTGTATTCCAGAGAGCACCATCTATAAAGGATACACTTGTAAGGAGCTACCTACCAGCCCCCAAACAAAAAACATGGCTACAGACAGAGTTAAAAGGAACTTATAGATGTAGTTCTTGCAACCACTCTGGAGGAGTTATCCAAAGCAAGAGTTTGCATGACCCGAGAACACAGAGAGAATACAAGACGAATGGGTTTATTAATTGCAATTCTGAATATGTGGTGTACTGTCTGAAATGCCCGTGTGGATGTTTTTATGTTGGCAGGACGAAAAGAAAACTTAAAGAGCGTTTTTATGAACACAAGTATGCAATTAGAGTCCAGAATGAAGATTACCCTATGGCCAAACACTACAAGGATGTACACCACAGTGATCCTTCAAGCCTGAAAATTCAAGGGGTTGAAATTGTAAAAACATCAATACGTGGTGGTGATAGACTCAAGTTATTATTGCAACGAGAAACATTTTGGATTTGGAAATTAAAAGCAATGGAATTTCCAGGCTTGAATGAAGAAATAGATTATGTACCTTTCCTGTAACTTTTTATTCAGCATTCTATGGTCTTTTAAGAAAATATGGAGCTTATATCTATTTATAGGCTACTTCATGTACATGTATGTAGATTGTGTAAACATGTAAAATATGTATCCTTTTGTTGATTTTGTGAATGTTTACTATCTGGGAACCGAGTGAGAGGCGGGCCCAAAGTTTGTTTTGACAGTTTGATTGACAGATCTCTACTGCTGGGAGCTGTGTGAGAGGCGGGCTCAGCAGTTGGAGAAGCTCAGCACTAATCATCTAGTTGTCTGCACCTGTCCTTACCTACACCCCTAACAAATGCACTACTCTGTTCTTTTGTGTTACTGCCCTGAAGAAGGCACTCATGCCGCTACGCGTGGGCCTTGTTTTTAATATGTCCATGTAGGACCTGTCGTATCAATAAAGACATTTTAATTTGGAGTGCCTTAGTCAGAGAATTTATTCTCATTTTTTGATCCAATTGTGTATTGTTTGAGCTGAAACCACCAAAATTCGCCTAAATTCAACACATTTCTGCTTTAAAGGCAACTATAACTGCATATTGGGTATCATCTGAAATGAAATTTTGTCAGCTTTCAGGTGACACCACCCACAATGCTCTATGACAAATGGCTGTAAAGTTATTAGGCAAAATGGGGCCAAATGTCAGGCGTTTTAGTTTAAAATAAACATTGAAACTTTATGGCTCTTGAGGCAGGTCTTCCCATGGTCCAAAATCAAAATAATTTTATATCTGGCCATTTCACACCTTGGAGAATGGGAATCACAGCAATTGGCTTCAAAATTTCAAAAAAAGTTTTTTTTGAACAGGTCTAGTGACCATGTTGTGTAGCAGTAAGAAATATGACTAAATAATAGTATATCATTGCATGCATAAAAAGCTTTGCAGTCTCCATGGGTAGAATTCTGATGCCTCCATATAGAAAACTGTGGCCTCCGAACGTTTATCAGGTCATGTGCCCTGTATTGCATGGGTGGGAAACCTATGGCCCTGGGGCCATTTACGGCCCCTGAGGCCTTCTTATCCGGCCCCGATATAATTCGAATGTTATGCAGTTTCTCATGAAATAGCCTACATTTGCAATACAATTCAGTAATATTTTCTGGGGACCTAATGAAGGTGGGGTCTGTTGTGAAGGTGGCCGCCCTCAATATAGGCCTAAAGTGTAGGGGAAAATCCTGGTTTGTGTTCATAGTACGGCCCTTGGAGGACTTCGAAGTGGCTCTTCGAATGAAAAAAGTTCCTCACCCCTGCTCTGTAGAGTATTGGCACAGGCACAAGATTTGCTGAAAATCCATCCACCTGTTCAAAGGTTCTCACACAAAACAATTATCTGTAACAGACAGAGAGACAGACAGACAGACAGACAGACAGACAGACAGACAGATGGATGGATGGATGGATGGATGAACTCATGTACAGCCAGATGACTGTAGAACAATATGCCTCTGCCATGTTCTAAACTTTATGCACCAAGTACAGCTTTTCACACCGAAAAAAAAACAAAAAAAACGCTGATACTACTGCACATCACCATGGAGATCATGTACTGTAATAGTTTATCCAACTCTTCACTGCAGCCCTAAAAAGCCCAGTAATCTCTAACAGGTGCTCTTTCATCTCGACCATGCAGGACAGCACCGTGCCTCTGCCTACACGTTTTACACCTCAGTCTGCTTTCAAGTGCGGTGCTAAAAGGGCCTGTGGCCAGTTCACTGCGATGCGATGCGATGTGAATGACTGCAGCGGGAGTGAAAACGCCGGGTCACGGCCGGCCAGAGTTTCGCTAAGTCACGGCGCAGCTCACCTCAGCAGTTGGCTGCCCGGTCAAACAGTCAGGAGGCCAGGCTGCTGTGTCAGAGTCACGCTGCCAGTGCCAACTCTGTGGCTGAGTGCCAGCCCTGAAGGAGAAGAAGTGCAGGGGCAGGGGCAGGGGCACGGTCGCAGAGAGAAGGAGATTGGGGGAAGTGGTTGAGCTGAGGACATAAATATGAGTCGTTCATAACATCAACTATATGACTTGGGATGCTCACACTAATACTTACACATAGAATTTTATCAAGACCCAATGCTGGGGCAGGGGCATGGCAGCACCAGAGAGAGAGACTGAGAGAAGTAGAAGTGGTTTAGCTGAGAGCAGGGATGGAGTAGTAATGTGCGCTGCTCCACTAGTGGAACACAGTAATAGACACTGAAAAACCTTTACCACCATATACTACACCACTATGACTGTACACAGGGCCTTTAGTAATACATTTTGCCTTGGTCATTGACGAGATTACAAGACTATGAAATTACGAAATTATGATAACATTGTTTTTAACGTGAAACTTTGTTTTTAGTAGACATACTATTCTGGTTGCGTTTCTCAAGTGTCATTGCTCTACAGTTAGCAAGTTAACTATTTGGCAATGGGATAATTGCATTGCAACTAGTGTTGCATCGATACCATTTTTTGTCCCATATGCCGATACCCGATACCTGGCCATGCAGTATCGTCCGATACCGATACCACTCTGTTTGAAATTGTATATATGTACTGTATGAAGAGCTGCATCCTATTTGGATGTAAAATCCTTGTCATCATGGCTTTATCAGGCTGCTGCCTACCTTTGTGAAACAGGAAAAAGACTAATACTGTACAAAGTGAACCCAGTAGAACTTTTTCTACTTTTTAAATACCTCTGACATAAAATAACTAAGTTCAAGGCTGCGTTCAAGTGTCATACAAGTATCGGTAAATGGTATCAGTGCCCTATTTGTTGGTACTTGCCGATACCGATACCACCATTTTAGTGCCGATCTGGGCCTTGGCCGATACTGGTATCGGTATGGGAGCAACACTAATTGCAACCACCAAAGTAGCTAACCTAGTTAGCGTCTACACTTTCCAGAAACACAACCCTGCTTAGCCTGAAAAAAAAATCTATTGCTACTTTCATCTCTGTCCAAATGGCAACTGGCTGATGGCTATATTCTTCTGAATGAAAGCACGAAAGAGACCAGGGCACCAGATAAACAGAGTGAACATGAATCATGAAGCCTATCGGGAGCTACAAGGGGTTGTGATTGTTATTGAACTGTGGTCTGAAGTCATCTGCCTCAAATGTGATCTTATTAGTCATAGGGTGTCCCATATCTGGCAGTGGAATGCGTTTCTATTTGTTAAAAAACAGATTTACTACTATAGCGCTACACTACTGCAAGATTACACACGTGTTATGACTTAGTCATTGGTATTTTAAAAACATATAGGCTAGCAGGGGGATTGAAGAGGTTCAACTAAGACAGATATACAGCTAAGAAAGTAGTGTGGGAATAGAGATGAGTCATTCATAACATCAATTGCGCATGACTTGGGGTCTCACACGTCTCTCTCTCTCTCACACACACACACACACACACACACACACACACACACACACACACACACACACACACACACACACACACACACACACACACACACACACACACACACACACGCCAACTTAAAGGTTCTCATCACATCACGTCAGGCCCCTCCATTGTTCAAATGTACCAGTTCTATAGCAATGGCTGGTTGACTGCTTTTAATCATCACCAGTTTTGAAATATGCAGTATTGGATGTTCAGCTTTGCAGTACAGCTGCTTTGGCCCAGGTGTGTGTGTGTGTGTGTGTGTGTGTGTGTGTGTGTGTGTGTGTGTGTGTGTGTGTGTGTGTGTGTGAAAGTCGCTCTGTTGCCCAATTTTAGTTCTTTACTGCCCTCTATGTGTCAAATGTGAAACTGTGGGATCAGGCGGCAAAACTGAAAAACACACACACACACACACACACACACACACACACACACACACACACACACACACACACACACACACACACACACACACACACACCCTCACCCTCAACCTCACACACACGCGCCCGCATGCACATGCACACACCTGTGGGCCAGCTTGGGGTGTGTGTGTGCGTGCGTGAGCGTGTGCGTGCGTGCGAGCGTGCGTGCGTAGGGGGGGCTCTCCAGCCCTCGAAAATGTCAGCAGTGTCCTGTTCTGGTGGTGCTCTCATCCAACCAGCAATGTAGTACGGATTTAGAGGGGACAAAGCACAGAACAGAATAATCCGCTTCTTAGATGTGTCAAATTGTGAGCTGAGTTTACTGTTGCTCTGACATATTATACTTTGCCACCACTATAGGCCTACATAATGCAGAGACAGTCTCTGGGTAGTTGGGCAAGGAAATAGCAGTGTCGAAATCCATCTGTCTTCTAAACCCTTAACACATGTCAGACTAAAAGTTTACTGACAAGCTACCAAACCAGTTCCTAATTAAATCGACTGTCAGCTGTTGACAGGATAAGTAAACAGGAGCAGCCGCAGCCTTGATCAAGTCCCATTACTACTCTGGCTATGCAAATGCAGTAGTAGACGTTGGTTCATGAACTGCTGTTTCTTTCATCATGGCACAGGCTCTCTTGCAAAAGAAATGGTGTGTCTAAGAAGGCACTGCACTTCACGTCAAGATACATCTTCAGAGAAACTATATTCTGAGATTGAATACGTATTACAACAGCCAATGCAACATGTATGAATCTATATTACTTTCATAAGTATCACTGCGTTTAATCTTTTATGGTTTCACTGATTGAATTTCATGCCCAGGTTTCACTGTGCAAGCAAGCAGGGGCGCCAAAAAAGGGGATGGGGGGGGGGGGGTACAAGCGGGTCATTTGCCCCAGGAAGGGGAGGGGGGAGCAGAATTGGAACCCCTTTACATTGTATATATTGAGAGGGGGAGCCCATTGAGAAAATTTGGGCCCGGACCCAATCACAGCTGTCATCGACCCTGCATGGAAAAATGAATTTTCTGGTCAGGTTTCTGGTAACTTAAAATTATTATACTCTCCAAAATTAAAGCAGGCTACTATTTTCTATTCAGCCCGTATTATCCTCTCCTGACTGCTGACTTAATCGATGTTCATTATCAAGCAGCATAGTGCATGCCCATTTCTCACCATGAATGAAAATAATTGAGGCCAGATGAAAGCAAAGAGACATGTCTCATTTGAGAATGTTATTAAATTCATGAACAGGCTTGTTATAGTAACACCTAATCTTCGTCTGAATCATGCAGACCCTAAGAAGAAAGGACTGCTGCAATGACTTCGCAGTTCGCACTCATTTCGCTGCCATTGCTGCATAGTAAAAAAAAAATGCAGTGTTAATTCAACACGTAGAGAGTTGATTTAATATCTTCTAGAGTGTAACCAGAGTGAAATGTTGAGTTAATACTGCATTTTTTTATTGTGTGGGTGCTACTGCTAATTTTGAGACGACCTTGTCTCCATTTGTTTTTGACATGCCACCCACGTAATATGTTGCATGTATGATGTAAATCTGGCCGTGTGGTGGGTAAATAGAGTCTGTTCCCTCTGGCACAGTCCCTTGAAGCAACACAACCTGGTGGGAAATCAACCCTTACTAATGGTATTACAATCAAATCAACTAGTGGCATTACAATCAGGGCCACTGACAGCATTTACTGGGCTCAGGACAAAGTAATCTAAAAGGGTCCCCCCACTCAATACTTACAATGTAATGAAGACCCAATTACGGGCCCCTTGTCTACCTGGGCCCGGGACAACTGACCCCTTTGTTCCCCCCTGTCGGCTTCCGTGATTACAATAAATAATGTTGTGTTGATTGATTACTTGGAGAGTTTATTTAGCACATTCTGGAGTGTATTTTGTCCCAGAGTATTTCTAAGAGTTGAACTAATATTGCATTTTTACTGTCTGTCTAATTCGCTATGGAGATTGCTCGTCTTGTGAAAACATTACACAGTTGTCCTTTTCATGGTTATCGTGACCTGTAAATGAGTGTGAGTGAATGTATGAACTTGCTCAGAATCTACTTCAAACTGGAGACTAAAGAGTGACAGTTTGCTGTGAGCCCACAGAACACAGCCCCCTAAAGTCAGACCGCCTTGAAACTCAATGTACTGTTGGTTATTTCATTATGTTGCGTTCTTGTTTCATTCTGCTGAGAAAGAATCCTCACACCGTGCCCCCCATGCCTTCAGAAAGTCAAGATTGGAGATGGAGCAGAAGGAGGCTGCTATGGTGCATTGCTGAAAAAAATGCTTGCCAACAAGGCCAGTCTGCAAAACTTACTTAAAGGACCACTTAAGTCAATTTCAATATGCTGTTGTATTGCTCACGCTATCCTAGACTTGTCAGTATCTCGGTTCAGCCCTCGGTTCAGTACCACTGTTTGCTGATGTTGCATAACTTTTTGGATGTCTTTGGGAATAAATAAAAAATGTTTTTTTTGAAATGGAAACAAACAGCTGCCCCCAATACAATCTTGGAAAAGGCTGAAGAAGGAGGGGGAAAAAACTCAGGTACTGACAAGTTCAGGGTAGTGTGAGCATTACAACTGCATGTTGAAATTGACTGAAGTTATCATTTAAGTTTATGTCCTAAAACCTTTCTAAACGAATAAGCCCTTTGGCTCATTTTGTCATAGACATTACTTGCCTGGCTCTCTGGGAGTGTCCATGGCCAACATAGCAGCAGGCCCAGGTTCTGATTGGTTGTTTCCAAGTGATAGGCACCTGCTGTGGACCCGAAGCATGACTGCCAGTCAGGAAACTCTCAGTCTGACATGATCTAAAAACAATGTTATTACAACACTTATAGAGTCAATCTTATACAGTGTATTTTGTCCCAGAGTACCCTTTAAGTGTTGAATTAAAACAGCATTTTTGTGACACAGCCTGATTTATTTCCAAAGAACTGGTCATGTGTGCTCCTGTCTATGCGGGCACAAGTATTCTGTGTCTTAATCTTTCAGTACCTGTGCTAGAAACTGGAGGGCATTGAGCCTGTATAACATTCTGAAACAAATAATGAAATAAACATTTGGAACCTGCGATATCAAACAAGCCTATTGTTCATCACACATACTGTGCATTACAGTAATTAACATTGTTGGCAGACAAAGTTGCTTGAGTAGTTCTGTCCGAGCTCTCTCTCTCCCTCCCTCTCCCTCTCTCTCTCCCTCTCTCTCTCTCTCTCTGTGTGTGTGTGTGTGTGTGTGTGTGTGTGTGTGTGTGTGTGTGTGTGTGTGTGTGTGTGTGTGTGTGTGTGTGTGTGTGTGTGTGTGTGTGTGTGTGTGTGTGAGTGTGTTGGGCTGCGGGCCTATATAAATACAAAAAGAGCTGTGACATTGGGGACATTGCAAATCCACCTCAGCGTAGCGCCAAACCTCTTCCTGGTGTGTAGAAATAAGAGGCCATGTGCGTCTCTTCCTCCTCTCAGTGCAGCCCTCTCCTGTGACCGGACAGACGTGGGTGACACACACACACACACACCCACAAGAGGGCAGAGGGACAAGGGACAAGGGAGAGGCTTCCAGTAACCCTACTGCTGCTGCTGCTGCTACTGCTACTGCCATCTCTTCAGCTACTCCTGCCTCAGCTGCATACAGAGACTGCCTCAACGATTCCATCTTTGTATGGTAAGAGCTAGAACATATTTTCCAAATCAGTGACAGTTTCTATGACATGTATGTCTTTGATGGTGTAGGAAAGGGGTTGTCAGTGTTGGCACCTGGAGTGCTAGATGTTTTTTTAACAGTGACTGAAGAGTAGTAATTGAATCTCTGGTTGTGTAGACTAAAAGTTATGTTTTTGAATAGATAGGCGTACAGTATGCGTGAAGTTTGTGTACAGTACCGTATGTGTGAGGACTGGTGCCTGTAATGCTGTGGAAGGTGTAGAGTCAAACACATGACAGCTTTAATTTACAATGATATGAGGGGAAGCCCAACAGAATAACCAAGAGAGATGGTGTTGAATGTTTTACAACTGTGCACTCAACAGCAAACTTTAGAGAAGGTTGGAGAAGGTTTTCTGAAGAAGTTGTTAAACTATCTTCCAGATCGCCAAAAAGTTCCTTATAGACTTTTTAGTTGTCAAATATTCAGATTCTAAAAGTCCACTCATGATGTCTTTTTTGCTGGCCAATACAAAGAGGATCCTTCAAAAACAGACTGGGTCACACGACTTTTATTTGCACTGGGAATCTTCAGCTCCCTTGCCTCTTCGTTGCCTCCAATTTAGATTCTGCTTAATTCAATAAGCATCCAGCTCGCCCACTAGCATGACTCCCTAGGTCATGTGGCTTTTGGCGACATCTTGGAAAACACAGCCATTCTTTCAGAAGAAGCTAAAATGGATAACGCCTGTGACTTTTGGTTATCCTGATCCCAAGAAACATTAAACCCTACAGTATGTCTGGTCCATGTTGCAGAAATCTATGGGCCATGGTTGCCATTAAGGGTACATTAGGTACAATAAAACTGTAGCTCACAAAGTGTTGTAAAAGTCACAATGGCAAAGTCAGACATATTTATGGCACCTAGACTGGTGCATGAAAATGACTTTTCACCCATCTATGTGCAGGTTTCTACCTCAGTAATCTTGTATTTACCCAGTGCATTATGGAGATTTTATCTCATAAAATCAACTGGTCCAACAAGACTATTTGGCGCTGTAAAAGAAATCGTTTGAACAACACATGTAATCAGGGGAACACTAGCGCTTTTGGCTGCTCAGTTCAGACTGAAACTCTTTCAACAACAGTCACAGTTCCGCCACTAAGACTTGGGGCAATTCAGGGCTTTCCACCAAATTCAATTTCACTTCTATCAAGTCTGACCATCTCACCGTCAGCAAACACATGTTGAAATTCATTACATTCCTTGCATGAACTGGAAGACTAAGAATGGGGAAGTCATTCTACTCATGGCAGAACTACACAAAGGTTGCGGGTTATGGGAGTTGTTTAGGGAGAAGTAAAGCACAATTAGTTGACTTTGTGCAAAGAGGAACTGAAAGCCTACTTAAATGGGCTTCATCATTGTCACTTGTTACTTTCTCACCACATGCTGATGCCCTGTATCAGATCTCTTTGAGGTAAATATTACTCTACATTCTGTGAAGTGATTCTTCCAGCTTTATGTATCAATTGAACATTCAACCTGCTAAATATCGAATTCAGTAATGTATGCAAAATAAAAACACTAAGACACTCATCTCATCTTAGTTTTGCACAACTTTGCACCTTTGCACAACCTTGCATCTTCCTCAAAGAAACTTGAATTGGGTTGTGGGGGACCTGACAGTTCTCTGATGAATGCTAAATGGTCCACGAAGAACCCAACAGTTCTGGGAGGAACCCCAAGTTTCCTTAGAGAACCTTTATCCCCTAGCGACCATCTCTGTCTTTATGGGTTGTTCCACAGGGACAATCAAAGGTTCCTCAAAGAACCTTTGGATTTCTGTGTGATCTGAGGAGCTTTCAAGAGAACCTTGGGTTCTTCCAAGAACCACTTTCTCACATACAGGTTCCTTGGGGAACTTTGAGGCTTCTCCAAGAACTTCAAGGGGTTCCTCTTCAGTGGAAAGCTCAAGATTCTTTCATTTGTGTGTGTGGTGCTTACCTCAGACCTCTGCCATCTTTTCCACTTACAGGTGACTTTGGGCAGGATGTCCCCATGGTGGCTGCTGACCCTGTTGTCCCTGGTCCCCTACACCCTGAGTACAAATGCAGGAGTCAAGGTCAAACTCACACAGAAGGGCCTGGAGTATGGTACGTACCCTACATCAAGGACAAAGGTCAAGGTCATGATTTCTCAGAGGGGGAAATTCACAGATGTGTCCAAGATCAGGTGCTGAAGTAAAAACCCTGTCAGTTTATTTCCAACACAGGTGACTTCCCTTAGTAACTCTATCTGCCCTGAGTACTCATTACAATCAGCCATTCAGATCTGGTGCACAGGAAATTTGCCTGAGTAAAATTTACTCAAATTGAAGAAAATTTTACTCTGCCACAGATAGTATTTGGTCCCTATCTAAAAAGAGTAAAAAATACTCTTTTGAAAGAGTATTTTTTCTAGAGTAAATTCTCCTCCATTTAGAGTAAATATTTTACTCTGCGTGATGCGATTAGACTCAAATTAGAGTGTTTTGAAATTTACTCTTCATACGATATACTCAGTTCAGAGTTAACGTGACTCTATTATGAGTCATTTTAATTTACTCTGACATTTTTTTAACTCTATTGTGAGTTGTTTAATTTAACTCTGACTCTTTTTTTACTCTACATCAAGAGATGTTTATGATCAATTAAAGAGTTAAAAACTAACTCTCTCCAGAGAAACCAATAAAAATCAACAAATTGTACTCCCATGACTTAGTTTATTTTCAGTTTCACATCATTACAAATTCCAAAAAAACTTGTAAAAAATAATAAAATAGTACATTAGTAATATACAATAGTAGCAAAATAGTAGTACAGTAAAATAACAAATAAATGAAAAAAATCTCATTCACAATGGACAAATATACATATATAAATAAAAAATAAACAGTGCAATTACATAAAATAAAGACAAACATTTGAAATAGAGAGAGACAGAGAGAGAGAGAGAGAGAGAGAGAGAGAGAGAGAGAAGGTGTGTGTGTGTGTTCGAGAGCGAGAGAGAGAGAGAAGGTGTGTGTGTATGCTCGAGAGAGAGAGAGAGAGAGAGAGAGAGAGAGAGAGAGAGAAGGTGTGTGTGTGCATGCGTGTGTGTGTGTGTGTGTGTGTGTGTGTGTGGAGTGAGAGAGAGAGAGAGAGAGAGAGAGAGAGAGAGAGAGAGAGAGAGAGAAGAGAGAGATAATAGAGAGAGAGAGAGAGAGAGCGGAGAGAGAGAGAGAGAGAGAGAGAGAGAGATGAAATCAGGATTACATAAAACAATGAGGTACAATAAACAAATCGTCATCAGTACCATATGATGTCAGTACATCAAAATTCCTGTACATTAGAGTCTCAATGTCTAACACAAAAGGGTCTCCAGTGGTATGTGAAACCTTGTATGCATGGGTATGTTCATCTAAACAACGTGTTTTAAGAGCATCATAACCTGCTCATCTTTGATGAGAACATTCTTGATTACATGGAAAACCAGCATGTCATTATCATCAGTTCTCAACACAAACAGCCAACTCTGGTCTGAACATTCTTCCATTGACCTTGGCCCATTTAACTTTCAGAACCGCTGGCCCTAACTGGTACTTCAAGTTTTTCTGCCACCTTACCACCAAACTTCATTTCATTCAAGAGAGACCATTTTTGCCAGGACCCCCCATTTTCAACTCGTTTGGATCAAATGTTTGCCACAAGTAAGCCATCTGGCACTGGTGTTTTTTGGCTAAAGTTTTAGTGATGTTTTTAAAACTTTTCAGCTGTTTTTTAAAAACATTGTGTTTGGCCTCGCATCTCATGCACCATGTATGTAACATGGGCCCAATTTTACGTATACACATGGGATAATGCACCATGAGATGATGCTTAGTAACAACCTTTTGTTAGGATATAAGTCCTTGAACAAACCATGGTGCTCTGAAATCAGGTGCTTCAAATATATGGTGATGCCTTGGGATATAACTGAAGAAAAAGCAATGTTGACTATCTGAAGCAACAAAATAAAAAGGTACCAGTGCTGATCATTGGGATTCACAAGATCTCCAAACATAATTGGAAAGTGACGCAAAAGACACCAGCTCTGACTGGCGTTTAAACCCAAGTCATTGGCATCAGAGATTCTTAGCCCAGGAGGTTTGTTTTTTTGCTCTGTGAAACCATAGTTGAAACTTTGAATTCTTCGTTGTACTTCTGCTAATGTGGTGTAATTATGAATGAGATGCTCAATGAGCAATTTCATCTCATACTGTGCAACGCCCTCTAATATGTCGTGCATAATATCAACCGAGAAGTTTGCACTGGTGTGAAAAATATTGCAAAGAATTCAAAGGGCAAGACCTTTAACTCCCATCACATAAGTTAGCGTGGGGTTGGTCTGCATTTTCTGGCAATGTTCAACATGAAGCTGTTTAGTTCGAAATGATATTTTGGGGATCATCTTCACTGAATACTGTCTGAAAGTCCTCCTTTCCAGTAAGCAAAAACGGCAACAGTACCTAGCACTAAACGTTCCACAAACCCAAATAAAGAATGAAGACCTAGGTTATCACCAGTCACTTGGATAATGGTCCCATAGATGGGATGATCAAATTGAGGAAGCTGAATTCCCTGTGTTTTCAAGTGTTGAGATATCCTTCACAAGGGGTGCTAGTATCTTATCAAACCCGTATGTTTTGATATCTTGGGCATGGAATAACGAAACCAAATGAATATTCAGTAAACTCGAGTTGTACTTGGGCGACACATTTCTCAGGGTAAAATAGATGGCACCAAGTTTGTGAATTCCCCGCTTACTTCCAATTGGATTGGCACATTCCATTTCATCAAAGAATAATTGCAACTGTACAGTGTGCACTTGTTTGGAGAAGAGATCATGTTCCTTAAAGAATGCTCCATCTTGTATGTCATACAGCAAGTTTTCCATTTGTTTGGGGTCTCTAGCCATCATATCATTTATAGCAGGATGCTGGTAAATAGACTTCACCGTCTCGAGAATTGGTATGTACATGAATTTATCCTTGACAATGGTTTGGCCATAGCCTCCACTTGTTCTGATAAAACGTGTAGCAAATCGTGTCCCTAGAACATATTCAACTGGATCAATTTTTCCCCATTTCTCAGAAAAGTATTTCATTCTCTTACTCTCAGTGTTTAAAGGAAGGAAAGGATCCAATGCATTCTCAAAACACTGATCAATTTTAGACTCAACCACACTTTTCATTGGCTCTTGTAAGTCAAGGCTATTTTTTCAACTGCACTTGTTTTAGACGGTCAAGGTCTCCAATTACTTTCTTGTACAGGTACTCACAGTTAAATCAATAGTAGTAACTGGATTGCCAACACGCTTAAGTTCTGCTACAATATTTGCACAATTTTTGGCTATGTGCCTTTCTAGTAGTACAGGCTCAGAAGGTGAACTCTGATCTGGCAAGTCTGTCTCCTCGGATGAAATGAAGTTTGTGAAGGTGAACATTCCCACACCATCAACATTCAAGTTGTCATTTGTACAACACTTACTGAGATGCTTTCCGCAAACCTGAAAAACTATGATATACATGGGAACAGCCTCTATGGCCACATTTTAACTTCAGGCTTTTGCCCCGAACAAAGACCATGAACAAGTTTAAAGTGCCGTATGAGGCTATTAGCATCAGCATGACTCTTCTGACAAATGAAAACAAATCATTTCTGTCTACTGCAGCATTCGTGCTCTAAGCTCAGCTACTCTTGGATTGACTTTGGTAATTTCAACATCTATGTCATAGATGGTTGTTTGCAAGAAAGTGAACACATTTGTGAGCTCATGGCAGTAAGTGGTACCGAAAACATAATGAGCTTTAAAAAAAAAGCTCATCGAATGCAGCCAGTGAATTTGGAGGACTTGCATGGCAAGGCCTGTTTGTCAACAACAATGAAGTAAGATTGGATCATACTTTTCTTTGGTCCAACTGCAAGTAGATATGGCTGGACACTCTGTGTGATGCCCTCCAAATGGCCCTGAATGCTGGCACCAGTCTGTGAAAGGAAACACACAAGAGACCTAATGTCAAGAAAAAACCTGTATAAAGAGGTTTTACACATTACAAAACTAGCCATCATCATTGTATGTGACAAAATAAACTATGGCTTTGGTGAAAGTTGGAAAATAAAAGGTATTATACAAATCAAGTTAGAATTACTACATTCATTAATCCTTTTTCACACAAAGTAAAGACAAAAAGGTACCCTTCAGAAACGGCTTTGAGAAATATAATTGTACTGCATGTATATATTAAAGAAACATGTATGTTTTTTTAATACAGTTTTGCTATTCCTTCATCTATGTCTTGTCAAAAGAAGAACAAGACATTTTGGAGCAGTTTCAATCTAACCATCAGCTTTTATTTGGAATGGGCAGTGTGCATTTTTTGTAGGTTATTTCCAGAATCCATGCTGCCCATTCACAAATGGTACCTTTTTCATGTATACTTACCACCACCATCACTTTTCATGCATGAACTGTCTGCCCTTTTGAATTTCTAGAAACAGATATTTTAGCTGCACATTAAGCAGCACAGTTTCAATGAGCAGCTTAGTTGCAATACCAACTCTCAGCCACACATCCTACACAGTTCACCTTTTAAGGACCCAGTGGTTCTAAACCTTTTTTAGAACAAATGCCCCCAGCCTGCCACACCCCCTTGACCACATCATAAGCCTGCCAATGCGCCCTTTAGTATTAACAAATAAAATATACCAATTGCAACTGAGATTTCCCCCTCCCCCAGCTGTCTCCTTCTCAACACCCTCCGAGGGCTCCAAGGCAAAACTATTTTAGACTGAAAACTCACCTTGATGAATTTCACCACATGATCACAGGCTCGATGAGCGGAAATCTTTCCTGGCCTTTTGCGCCCTGGATTGGAGGGTGGTAGAAGGTGGACCAGCAACAGTATGGACGACATGTCACTGTCCCAACCTGGATTACACAAGACAGACAACATGCACATATAAAACGAATGAAGACCCCAGTTGTCTAAAATGCAATTAGGAAATAACAGTAACTGTGTGTGAACACCAAAAGTGACCTACGAGACATATGCGATGGAAGTCATTATTTCTTGTTTACATGCACATTAAGGAGGACAAGAATAAAAGTAAAAGGATAGTGTGGAGTGGTGGACTTTATCCATTCACCACCAACACATTGACTTGGGTTATTTGTTTGGTAATATTTTTTGACAATTATTTTTTCTGCTGTCATTACGGTTACCTTCTTCAACTTCATACAAGAGCATTCTGGATGAGGTCTTGGAGATCCGCAGTCTGTGTCAGGCCACGGCTCTGTGCAATGACTTTTGGTTTTATGTTGGTGGACCATTTCTCCATCAGCTTTGCAGAGGTTGGGTCACCAAAGAGAAGTGCAAAATCCTGCTCAATCTACAAAACAGAGAGTGGAGAAATCAGTGATGTATAAAATGCAGCTGAAGTATCACTCTGGAATTCACATTTTTAAGAATACTTAAAGACTAACCAGGCCTGGTATGTCCATGAATCTTGGAAAAATGGATAGGATATCAGTGGATTTGTCAGTGTCACGCAGAATCTTCTGGCGATAGACTAGGGTCAACCTCATCTTTTCCTTCACCACCGATTCATCAGCTGTGTGCTTCATCAGAGCAATTGCTTCCTGACACTGGCGTTCATCGCTCAACCAATTGCCTTCCTTGCAAGGATCTCTATCAACAGATGGCCCACCTGAAATAACAGAAAATATACATACAAAATGCACTTACTTATTATTTTCCCAGACATCAAAGTATTCTCAAAACTACAGACGGTGTTTGATTTAAACTACAAGTCCCTGCACTTGATGGCCATATTAGCTATGAGAGATAATCAAATATAACCATAAACTGTGTGCTATTATGTGTTTCAACAATAACTTAAATAAGTCACCTGCTTGTGAAGGTCGTGGACGTTTAACTCGTCCCTCTGATGCTTCTTTTTTAGTTTTCTTCTAGTTTTAATTCTCCAAGCCAAATAGCCACTTCCATCTTCTGCGTTGTAATAATGTTCCTATGACAAATATAACAAATAGACAAAGAGTTCTTACTGTATGTTTTACAAGAGCAAAATAGTTATAAATTCATTGATATTTACACTTCATTAACTCAGGGTTTATACAACCAAATTCTAAAAAAAGACTACAGAGTAAAGCTAATTACATAGCCAAGCTTGCTCCTTGGGTCAGCCAAATAGGGGAAGAGGGAGATGATACCCAGTGCGTAGTCTTCCTTCACATGCCGAGGTGGGCTTGTTCTACAAACACACACACACACACACACACACACACACACACACACACACACACACACACACACACACACACACACACACGATACATATTAGGAGTCATAGCATCATAACCAACCATTTATAATTACTGTACTGTCCTAATCATCAGGGCTCTAAATTAATACCTACCAGACAGCCAAATGCTGGTGAAATTTGGCAGTTTGGCTGACAGAACAGACCAACTTAAAGTCACTTTGACCCATTAGTGAGTGTACGTTCTTGGCTAGTGCAATTAACGCTACCAGACATTTTACCTTTTGAAAAAAGTTAATTTAGGGCCCGGATAATCATCATAATCATCATCAACATTATTATTATTATTTCTTGAAAACCTACCCATGTTCATTTGTCATATGAGCAACCAATATCTTCACCAGGTCACGCCTTCTGCTATCTGACAGGTACTTTGTCCGAGCATATTCATTCATGATCTTGTCCCCTCCTGGGCTTCCTTTTAAGATGTCTTCAACCATCTATTAATGATTGATGTTAAACATAAAACAAATATGAGAAACCGACAAATGACTTTAAAATACACCTGTAGGCCTACATGCAAAACAAAATTAATGAATCTTACTTGGGCAAGACGACGTTCCTCTCCTTGTTTTAATTGTCTTGGGCTAGGGGTCAGTATCACAGTGTCATCAGATCCAGAACTAGCCTCAGCATCAGCAAGGGAGCCTGAGCTAACGGAATCTGTGACACACAATTCAAAAAAAAAAATCACAGTTGTCCTTCAATACAATACAACCTGTATTTATATAGCGCAATATATACATCTAAACTTGTCTCAAAGCGCTTTCAAAATACACATACACTTGTCCACATTTACACACCAGCTCTGGAGGCTGCAGCACAGCACCTGTTGTCTGGGGTTCATGTGAGAAGGTGCATACATACACAAGCAGACACGCACACGCAGACACACGCACACACACACTCTCTGTCTCTCTCTTTCCCACATTCACACACCAGCTGAATACTGCAGCTAGAGGGCAAGAATCAACAGGAAGTACAGACAATTGTGTTGGCGTAAAGTGTAAAACTAAGTTGCATTTACCTTCAGATGTTCCTTCCTCTGGGGTATCAATTTCCAGGACATGAACATCTGGCTGCTTCATCAAGTATGCAAAAGCTTCCTGATCAACCTCGGTCCTTGACTCATCAAAGACTTTAATGTCCATTGTCGGAAGGTCAAATTTCCTGGCAACTTAAGAGGAGAAAGATTCAACGTTTTATTGTCATTATCAAAAAAGGCAACGGAATTGTGTTTGGGGTAGGCTGCAATACTTAAGGTTTTCAAGTTAAAGTGCTCAAGAGGTTAAAAAAAACAAAAACAGGCCCTGATATGAAAGGCAGTAATGTAATAGCCAAATTTAGTCCTAATAAATAAGGCAGTAATGTAGTAATTTAGGCAGAAGGGCCTACTGTTTCTCAACAGTCCTGTAAATTCAAAGTTTACACATGATTTAAACATTACAAGTGTTTATTTCGGTTTTAAACCCTTACCACATTCCAAAAATGACTCGAATGTAAATGTTGTTGGAGAAAACACATATTTCTTCTGATCTTTATATTTCACTCTGACAACGGTGGTGTTTTCCATCCTGTTGGTGGAAAAAAAAACAATGTGTTATAATCTTTCCGCTTTGAGTATCCTTCTGAACACAATGAACTATCGCCAGACTACCTCACAAGTGTAGGGCCTACGGTCGATCAGAACGGGCGCAACGCAAAGCTGAACAGCACCAGAGATTTTTTTGGGACAGCACCACGTGTGCGTCACTCTACTCAGAGTCAAGTACATGTGACCGAAGTGGCCACGCAGCGACAGGTTGAAAAATAGTTCGTGCCTTCTGCAAAACTGCGACAGCCTTCACACAACTTTAGGAATAATCGGTCAGACGGTCACATCAAATGGCACTGCAGGAATATGATTTTTCATCCACTTTTCATCCATTTTTCATTACCACAACAAACCACTTTACTCTCACCAGAGCTACATACATGTGGTCTCCAAACACGGCAACACTAACCTTTTCGAGCTCACAACCAGTTATTTCACATCCAGGGCTTAATTCCACAATTTGATAGACTAGGTCGGACTGCATAAATTGCATTCATGCGATTTTCATCCAGACTAGCCTACTGTGGTTTTCCTAACTTAGCCTTACCACAACGAACCACTTTTTACTCTAACGAGAGTTACATACATGTGGTTTCCAAACACGGCAACGCTAACCGTATCCAGCTCACAGCCAGTTGTTATTTCACACCCAGTGCTAATTCCACAACTTGCTAGGAACCACAGCTCTACAATTCGCCTACATTTAGTCACAATGACGAGCAGATCATTTCGGAGGCGCAATATGTTGTGCCAACGGAAAGCTAGAATTACCAATGTTAGCCGAACACTCACTGCATTGCCTACGGTTTGTTGCGATGCATTTGTACGGTCCATTAAAGGCATAACTTGTTTGTTGTACGTTGTACCGGCAAATTAACTACAACACGACATAAAAACTAAACAGTTTCACGTTCAACACAACTGACAGCTCAATAACATTGGTTCAGTCTCATGTTTTAAAAGAAACAACACCCACTATTCCTAATGGGAAATGGAAAGGGTAGCCTATGCTATGGGGTTTTGTAATAGCCTACATTTTAACGCATATAGATTATGAAAGATTATAAACACACTCACTTTCAAATCCAGCGAATTTCTCCCTCCAGAGAGCTGTTCCGTGACTTCAGCAGCAGTGGTGATAGAAAATGCAATATGGCTGGAAAACGAAACTTAACTTTGCAAGAAGCTCCGCCTATTTCTCATTTACTCTGAAAATTTGCTCCTACTCTTACTCGAAATTTTACTCTATGAACTCGATTCAGAGATAAATATACTCGTTAAGAGGAAATTTGTTGTGACTCTGGGAAAATTACTCAGCTGTTTTTCCTGTGTGGGGTCAAATTTGTGACAATGTTTTTATTTTCTGAACCTGCGATTGTTATTGGGTTTTATTGATGGTAGTGTTGAACCTGACTGATACTCAGTGTTTAAATTGGCTTTTGGGAGGTGGGGGAGCCCTTCACTCGCGGTCAAAATAGCTTTTAAAAAAAAAAAAACAATTTTAACATCGCCCCATCAGGCAAATACATGTATTCTATGAAGTTATTGCCCATAATTAATATCATACATAAATAAATGTATTACTCAGTTATGAGAAAAACAGCAAGGTACCCTCATTCCCTCTTCACTGTATTGGGTTGCTAAAAAATAGGAACAGTTAGACCAGTATCACACCTGATGCATTTATGTAGCCTACTTTTTAATATTCTCTCCTGTCAGTTGGCAACAGTATGCTATTGGACTGTCAGTACAGGGGCAAAAAAGTTTTAATTCTGACCACCATCACTGCACCATCAAGCTACAAAGGTGTAACTTAGACCTGAGACTATTAAGAACTCATATTATTTGATGTGAATAACAATTTGTTTTAAAAGATCATATGCTTGATTTAAATTCTCCTATAATGTCATGGGTTTAGCATGCATTTATTAGCACGTTTTATGCCTAATAAGTAACAAAGGTAAAAGAATAAAAATGCATGCTCAGGCTATGCTGTTCTATTACAGTGCGTGAAAGTGTGCACTGTCACTTTAAATCAGGCGGAGTCTGCAGAGAGTCTTCTCACTCGGACACGTCTTTAATTTACAGATTGCCCCTTTGGCTGACTGATTATATGGGACGTTCTTATTTCAGTAGTATAGTTAGTTCAGCTATCTCGCTCCGTGCATATGTTTTAATTACACTTCAGTCGCATTAAGTAAATGCTTTTTTTGCAAAGCAATAACTTTGGCAAAAGGCGGCAATAGATTGGAACTTGCTGCAGCAATTCTAGCGCGAGAGAGACGGTGCACTGCTCTACACGCAACGCTAGGATGGACACGCAGGAATCCCGTCATTTGCTTACTGTCTAAAAACTTTGAATACGTTCCTGGCATGTTTAAGCCCACATAAAAGTAACCTGCAACCAAATGGCTACACATTCTGAAAGAACAATGGACGGAAATCCCAAACTTGATGTTGATTTTCTCACATTAACAAACTGCTGTTAAAGTAGGCAGACGCCACGCTATTCTGCATGACTGTTTGGTTAACTTTGCCTGAAAGCTAGCCGATATCAAATGAAATGACAGCTTACCTCCGTTTTGTAAAAGGCATTGTATCTAGCCTACTAACTTTGCACATTGAACATGAAAGCATGGAGGACAGGCTTGAAGTAGTGACATACTCGAAGCGGAGTAGTTCTAGCTGTGAGAAAGAGCAAGCGCTCCGGACCGCTCAACTGTTGCAAAGTTGCAACGTTGCTACAAACTGAAATTGTGGTCTCGCAGCGCATGTGCAGAATGCAGATGCATAATAACTGAAATAATGCGGGAGTCCCTTAATCTTATTTCATGTTGCTATCATTGGAAAACTTTCATAAAAATATGATATTTCAAGAAGAGGTGAAAATATATGAACTGTGAATACACTGAGGGTGGGGCAGCAGGAGCGCAGCTCCGTTTGGCTGTCCCTCCGAGGTGAGGAGGCGGAGCTGCGCTCCGAAGGGCTCCGCCCCAATTTAAACCCTGACTGATACTATAAAAATATAACTTTCCACTGATTCTGGTTCTGGGTATCAAAATGTCACTGTAGGCCTACTGCTGTGGCGCTATGATGTTCCTCCCAAAAGGGTCAATTAAAACAAACACTAAAAATAGACACTAAAGCAAGACAGCGTGGCTTGCGAAGTCTTTTGTCAGGCATTTGTCTAAAAAAACTGAAGTAGATAATAAATGTCCGCGACACTGTTAATGCTCCCAGTTGTTTAATGGCACAACATTTCAGACCTCAGTCCTTTTTCAAGCGCAACTTCACGTCGTGCCATTAAACAACTGGGAGTATTAACAGTGTTGCAGACATTTATCATCTACTTCAGTTATTTCATTTCGTCCAGCACCTGTGCCACTGATTCTCTGCCCACTTGTCTAAAAAGCCTGGTGTGGTGTTTCGTTGACAGCTCGACTAGTTGGGATGTCGAAGCTGCAGCAGAAGTTAAAGACCATTAAGGTGCCCGACATCAGTGGGACGGAGAAGGTGGCCCCCATCGGCAAGGTCAAGTACAGCCTCACAGGGTGAGAACCAGTCACTGGCTATTCACTTCATCACATTATTACACCAACACAACTCACACTGTCTCCACAGATACTGTAGGTACAAATGAAGAGCTCTTTTCCAAAATGAGATATATCCATTTTATAGAATGTTGGGAAATTTACATTTTTGTATTGGGCTTTCCATTGAATTGCATTGCAAAATGCATTTTATAGGTTTAAAAAGTATGTTCTGAAAATGCACACATAGATTATAGGACTTCTTAACAGTCAATTCCAATATTAAAATGCAAAAAGTAAAAAAAGGTGGATATAGCATTTTGGAAAAGAACTCTTCATATATCGCTTTACGTTACATTATATTTAGCTGATGCTTTTATCCAGAGCGGCTTGTACTGTAGTTATTTAGGTACAGGGTGTTGGTTGCACTCCCTGGAGCTACTATATGGGGTTGTGTGTGTTTTGCTCAAAGGCACTTCACTTCAGCCATGCATAAAGGTGTGGAGAGACAACACACTTTCTTCTTACTGGTAAGGGATGGGATTTGAACGTGCAACCAGCTGATCCCAAAACCAACTGCATAACTATTGGACCATGGTTACTACTCAAACTTATACAATGTGAACTGTATACTGTATTAGGCCATGGTTGCCAAAATTCGTACACATACTGGCCCTCATTTATCAAACTTGCGTAGAAACCATCGCAGAAATGAGCGCAGATCTTGTCGTACGACGAAGCTCACGTGAGATTTACTAAACATGTGTACCTCTCCAATCTCATCGTAAGAGCGAGCGGCTGTTGATAAATCCAGCGTCTGAACACCGTCGTAATTAGAATAATCACACCTTCTCTAAACTGGCGGGAAGGAGACCGCACCCCTGAGTTTGCGACATGGAGAGACGCAAACCGGCTAAAACATCCACGTTTCTGGTTGATTGACAGCTTGAAATTAGGCTTTACGCGAGGTAGACAACAAAATAACACGTGGAAATAATCAACAGCAGTAGTCAACACTGTTTCGGTTCTCAATATGGAAGGGGTAGAGATTGATTTCCAAATAATGATGGTTAGCCCACAATGAAATGTTTGATTGACTACAGTAGACATAATGAAGATATTTTTTAATGAATATTATTTAAATATATGACAATTAAATATGATTAGGCCTATCTTTTGTAAACGAGACCAAGAAAAGGGTCCTACGTGAAACTGGCCAACAAACAGTGCCCAAACAATTGGTTGGGGAAGGAGAGTTGTACATGTCCAGTGCGCTACATCCTTCTCGCGCTCATGTGCGCCCTGCTTCTCTCCAGCGCTCCAGTCCTTCGACCGGATAGCCCTTTTACCATCTATGGAGTGGACGACTATAAAATGTTATAGGACACACACGTGGTGTAGCCTATATTCGGATAGTAGTTGTGTGCGATCAAACGTTGAAACTCAACCGGGAGATTATTAGGATACTATCTGTAGGTTATTGATTGATGTGCGCATGAACTCCCAGCTGTTAAAAAGAACAGACGTCGGTCATTCATCCCACGACTGAAGGCACATTCCGCGGCTGTAGGCCTATATTGCACAAATATTCACACATCACGTCAAATCACAAATTAGAACTCTCTTGTTCCTATGCCAAATTAACGCAGCGCTCTCAGGAAGGGTGCGCCAATTCAAACAGGTAGACGTTGGCTTATAGCCAAAATATACCATGTAAAAACATTTTGTAATTATGTAAGCCACATATTTATGATAATGAGTTGTTGCGCTACAACTGCTGCTCAAGTTGGTGATCATAGTCATCTCAAGTCCAACTTGAAAACGGCGTACACCGTCTGAGAGCAGTCGTAGGATTTCATCTTTCCTGCGCTTACGATGAGATTTGATAAATACCAACTGGTCGTAGAAAAAGAACGTACGCACGACGTACGTATGATTCTCGTCGTACGCTGCTTTGATAAATGAGGGCCACTGTGTCAACAACTTGGTAAAAAAATCCTAGTTTCATATTCTATTCTTGAATGCTGTCTGTTTCTTTCACAGAATGCAGATCACAAACCTCGGTCTTCCCAAGTCAACGCTGGGGATGGTCCCGGGCACCGGCCTCAGTCTGGCCATTTCAAATGCCTTCATTAGCCTTCACGGCAACTGGAGGGTCCGATACTTACATTTCATGTGAGTGTAAATTACATTTACTAAAATAATTTAACACCGCCAAAACTTGTTAAGGACTTCCCTCCAGCAATCCGATAATTATTTCTATCAATGTGGCATGTGGTGATATCACACGAGACTCACATTTGCTTAAAACGGCAGATCTGAGGGATAAGAAATATGGTTCTTATCAAAAAGACACCGCAGATAATTCCAATTCCACAGAGTTAATGACACGACTTCAAAGGGAAGATAGCCTATAGAAATGCATTCTTATTTGATTGCCCTTAAAAGCTGATTTTACACAGCTGAAGTCTTTGGAGACATATTCCTGGGTTAGGGTTGGTACATGCTGGAATAGTGTAATAGGTCTACTATGTGAAATGATGTGTTATAGAAGGTAACAACATCTTTCACTGCTGTAAATTGTGTTTGAGCTGAGAGACTTAAAGAACAATATATCACCTTAATGCTTCCTGGTGGAATTAAAACATGGAGAACTACGAATGTGAAAAAGGTTGAAAGTCAGAAAGCAGAAGTAGAGGCATTGAGGTATTCTATCCATTATTCAACAGGAACAGGATGTTGAAATTCTGTAGCAGCAGACTCAACTGTGTGTAGACTTATAGAATGCAACTGTCTAGTCCTGCAGGGGCGTCAGCTGACCTAATGCTATACAGGGGCACAGTAGGGCACCGACAGATAATGCAAGCAGGAAAAGCGTGCAAGTAAAAAAAAATGCAGTTATTTATTTTAAAAAGCTTTTAAATTAATTATATTATTGTAAGGACATGTGTGCTATTTTGTGTGCATTCTGTGTAGATTACTCTGTATGTTAAAGTTGAGCTAAATTCCAAGGTGGCATTTTTGAAGCTCATACCGGGGCACAGCAAATCAATACCCGTAAAATAGGTCTAGCAATGCCGCTGACTAGGCGTTCTCAACTGTGTGCACTGAATACAGCAGTCAAAACCACTATACTGTTTATGTCTTTTGTAACATCACAGAAAGGACCACGGCTCCTTCGACCTGTCAGTGACTGGGCTCACCATTGGCACCAGCATTGCCCTGAAGAGTGACGAGACGGGTCGCCCAGCGGTCAACAGCGTCACCTGTAGCTCCAGTGTTGGTAGCGCCAGCATCAAGTTCCACGGCGGAGCAAGGTAACATCACAGCTGGTTAGAAGTTGCCTTTTTAGGCACCTCAAACCAAATCTACCCCAGTGAAGTTAAGACCCTGCCCAATTACAGATAACCAGACTCATATCCAGTTAGGAGACTGTGCATTAGATTTAAGTTAGGCCTACAACTAGCCTAAATGTACACCATCAGGTGGGCTAGGGAATGTAGAATATGTCCATGCTGTGAACTGCTCTGCATAGCAAATAATAATTAGATTAGTGTGTAACTCTTCAGGATGTGATTCAATTAACAGTGCTAGACCTATATTAAGGTACACTCCTTGACTATACTTCTATATTTCTATATACAGTACTATATGCACAGTTTATCCTCCAGGAAGCTGATTTAGTCTCTTACCTGGGTGCTCACTTCGAGCAAGAGAAACATCTAATAGTAGAGCAGTGGAATCATGTGCCTTCATTTCCATCAAAGAATGGAATTCAAGCTTTCCATTATTGTAGTTACCACACATTACATTTTGCATGTACAGTAGGCCCTATTAGTAATACAACACTTTGAGAATGGAGCCATATGTAGCCATATATATACAGTAGTCATTTTAAATTCAACTCACTGAGTGTTGACTTATGAAACACTGCAACATTTACCATGTACTTACTCTTTGGTTAAAGCTGGATTCATCACACATTCTCACACCACATAAAAGGGCACTTAAAATGAGAAGAGCGTTCTTTCGGCCAATTGAAAATGTAATTTCTGCAGCACCATCGATATGAGGGCTGTAATGGATCGGCTTCTCAGCCCAAGGCTCAAGAGTGCTTGATCAAGAAGTCAAGGAGTGTGCCTTTAAAACCCTGCTTTGTTGTAGTGCTACTGGCATATACGAGAACGCAGGCATCACAATAGACATTCACTAAGTGCCTTCCCCATATGTGTCTTGGCTTCTGTGGCTTTCTGTTCAAGCTGGTTGTATAACCTCTTCAGTGCCTACATCGACAAGGCTCTACGCGCCGCCTTGCAGAAGCAGGTAAGACACCCAAACAGGGCAGACCTTTGTGCGGCTATATAAACTCAATCATACTAAACAGATTTTGGCTTTTTTTGGCTTCATCACATGTGCGTGTCAACTCACGGGTGTGAACTAAGAGTTTTCAACTTTCAGATCTGCCCTCTAGTGTCGGATGCCATCTCAGACATGAATCCCCACCTCAAGACTCTGAATGGTAGGAAATATGCAGAAAATACATAAAACATTCATTCAGTCCGTAAATGATGATGTTCTGTTCTCCAAATAGCACATAACTTTTTGGAACAAAGTGTGTGTCTGTCTGTGTGCGGGTGTGTATTATTTTTAAGCATAATCATAAAAAAAACACTGAAATCTATTTACAGGATTTTAAAGAATAGGTAAAAAGCTGCAAATAATGAATTTGGGTTATAGTGCTATAAGAAAATCACTAACGTCAAGGGCTGCACATAAAATGTGATGATAAATCTGTTTTGTTCTTTATCAATACAAGTTCTGGCGCATGTGGACAAGTATGCAGAAATCGAGTATTCAATGGTTGCCTCTCCCATTGTCTCAAAGGCCTATGTGGACTTCAGCCTCAAGGTAAATTCTCTGCTGCTGCTGCTGCTGAAAGGATTGTCCTTCATACAGTATAATACATCACGCCTACACTGTGCAGAAATTCATGAATTAAACAGGCCTGTGCATTGACTCCCGATTGAGCTATTTTAATATTCACTGCACTTTAGAAATGGTCAGAATTTTACATTGTAGTCTATGAATGGCTGAATCAGCAGATAGGCTACATTAATATGGGAAGGAATAAATTAATGAATTAACTGATGGAAAGTGAAAATGATAGAATAAAATAGCTTACATGAATGAATGAAGAATGAATGAATGAATGAAGGCATGGATGGCTGGCTGGATGAATGGAGGGAGGGATTGATGGGC
Organism: Engraulis encrasicolus; assembly: GCF_034702125.1. Classification (NCBI taxonomy): domain Eukaryota; kingdom Metazoa; phylum Chordata; class Actinopteri; order Clupeiformes; family Engraulidae; genus Engraulis; species Engraulis encrasicolus. Next base: position 41,172,183 of record NC_085870.1, read on the forward strand.
GGATTGATGGGCGGACAGATGGACGATTGAGCGAATGAACAAATTAAAAAATGAGCAAAAGAATGAACGAATGAATGAACAAACAATAAAACAATCAAACAACTCTCTCCTTCGACCCGTCCAGGGTGAGTTCTACAACATCGGGCAGCACAAGGAGCCTCCGTTCTCTCCTCCGGTCTTCGGTCTGCCCCCGCAGATCAACAGCATGCTCTACATCGGAGTCTCCGCCTTCACCGCCAACTCTGCAGCCTTCGTCTACAACAACGCTGGGGCCTTCAACATCTTCATCACAGATGACATGGTGAGTGCCGAGGACTTATACCTGCATGCAGTTGCTAGTGTAGAATAAATAACTTCTACCAAAATATATTGTACACACACTGTGTATTAGAGAATAGTACAGTATTTTTTTTTTAAGTTTTATGTAGATTACGGACTCCATTCAAACATGGTGCAAAAAACAAGATAGTGTTGTAAATGTTACTTTGTAGCAAAATTTTCACAGGAAAACGAATACTTTATCCTACTTCTCCACAGATTCCCCCAAGTTCCCCAATCAGGCTGAACACCAGGACATTTGGAGCTTTCATCCCACAGGTAAGGCCTACCATACTCTCCTCTCCCTGCTCACCAGTCCCACTTAAAGACCTCAGCTGCCCTTGTCAGAGGCATCTATTCAGAAAGTAAAAACCCTGCACTAAATTTAATCCAATCATCTCCAAGTCATCTAGTCTCAATGAGTCCTCAAGTCACCTGTGCTCTCTTTTTCAGGAAGCTAATGTGTCCCTAGGAGGGCCGTGAGCATTACTGTGGATAGGCCAGCTATTTTTAAACGTCGAACAAAAGTGGCAGTGGCCCCTGATTTTTAGATGGTAGAAAGTGCTAGAGCTGTTAGACAGACATGATTTCATAAACGCTCACTGAAAATTATGGATGTGCTACATGCTGCCCTACAGGGGTGCCGCTAAAAAAAAATGGGCCCCATGAAAGATTTGAATTTTGGGCCCCCAAAATGTCAAATTCTGTTATCAGCATCCTTCCAGGAGCCCTGTCAGTGCTATCGGGCCCTCTTTAACACCTGATGGATATGCACTGTAGTAAGCATATGTAGTAAGTAAGTGTCAGTTCCATTTCAATCTCCTAATATTTCCATCCGACCTAGAAGCAGTAAACCGAGATACATTTCAATGTCCCAATAATCGATTCAGATGATGATGATGAGTATGTTGTTGTTGAGGATGATGATGATGATGATGATGATTATGATTATTACTATTATCATAGATCCAGAAGCAGTACCCAGGCATGATGATGAAGTTGCTGGTAAAGACGACCAAGCAGCCCAACATCAGCTTCCAGCTCAACAACGTGACGCTGCAGGCCTCGGGCACAGTCACGGCCTACGCCATCCTGCCCAACACCACCCTCTCACCCCTCTTCATCCTCAACATGGTACGTCTCACTACACACACACAGACTCTCACGTCAGTCATGATTTTGTGATTAGATCAGATAGAAATGGAAATTACCTTCAATAAATAGGGTTCTAAGGGATAAAAGGCTCTAGTTTGACATCTTTGAATTTAACACAATTGACTTTTAAAATTGAACTGATCAGGAATTTAATTGATCAATTGCCATTAATAGGTCCTTATGATACTCAAGAGAAGATGTTGAGAGGTTGTGTATGTTTAAATCTAACAAACAACACTATATATCTACTATCTATCAAACTACACCATCCATCCACACTATCCAACTATCCACTATCTATGTAAACCACACCAGCTGTCTGAAACACATCGCAGTACAAGATGTCTATGTGTATTATATTCAGGCTGAGTGTAGCTTTGACCATGAAGATTGAAAAAAACTGACCTTGAAATGAAACCTCAGATTGATATTTTTAAATACAGGATCATCAAATTATCTGTGCCTGTAAGTAATTTAGTAATTTGCACAGGTATCAATATTCATATATTCACCTGAAGTGTGCATATGCTCACACACTAAAATGCAGATAGGCTGATGATCGCTGGTAATTTCTAAAGCCCCAAAGGGGTCATCCTCCCACTAATGGTCGTTTTCAATGCATTTTAAATGTGGTATGGTATGGTATGGCTGGAGAGGGCAGATAAAATAACGTTTTGCAGGTGTCACATTTTGCATTGCTATTTCTCAACCTTTCCTTAGGAAGCCAGTGTCAGCGCTCACATCTTCGTGACCGGGTTGAAACTAGCTGGCTCCGTCACCCTCAACAGGTGAGCTGATTGCAATTGCATGGGGAAGACTCCCAAAGGGGGGAGAGGGTTATTTCAGTGGCATTGAAGCCCTAAAATATGTAGTGAATATGATATGATATAATTCTTCCTATCTGCCTCTGCCACAGACTGGATATGGGACTGGGAGCCAGCTACGTTGGGCCTTTCCAGGTGAGTTGAAGAGGGACGAAAATACTAATGGATTATACAGAACACATGTGTAGTGCTACATATCTGTTTGGGATATATAGACATAACCGTTGTCAATGCCCTTGTGTGAGTAAAACAGATATTGACAAAAAAGTTCTTTCATTAAATGCATAAAACTGAAAATACCTTAAATTGGAAGCTGTTATTTAAAAGTGTGACGCTCATGAATGTCTTTGTTGTTGTATTTTCCAGGTGAAATCACTCGATAACATTTTCCTGATGGTTCTGAAGGTCGCCGTTCTCCCCAAAATCAATGGTGAGCAAATTGTCTTGTCCAATAACACAGAGGTAGTTTGGCATAAAAAAACAGACCTTTCTGAATGCTCATAGATTACCTCTAATAATCTCCATTTACTTCTTCCCTAAAAAAAGCTATAAAAATTGATTTGCGTCATTGTGTTTATGTCGATTGCTTTCATTTTTTTCCCTTCATGTATTTGAAATAAATACATTCACTCAATTAATGAATGAATGATCTGAATGGTCTCCACAGCTCATCTGCAGCAAGGCTACCCGCTACCCACTATTGGCAAGATGAACCTGGTGAACACTCAACTGCAGGTCTTGAAGGTACAATAAGCCAATCCATCCTCATCCCAACTCACTAGCACACAACGCCATATTGTCATGTAAACTCACTTTCTATATCAACAAATTTGGAAAATGCTTATAATACTGCCAGAGAAATCATGAGGAAAAGGTATACTACAACGTGTGCTAAAATGGTACGTGTAAAAGGTAAAAATTATTATTGTCAGCATTAGCACTAGAACTGATCCAACACGAAAACCTGGAATAAGTACAATGAATCATGTTGCCTTACACAAATACAGTCAGGGCCGGATTAAGATGCCCTGGGGCCCCTAGGCTACAGGTTGCTGTGGGCCCTGCGGAAGGCAAATTTTCCAGCAAATTTACATAGTGACAGTGTCATAATTAAGAGCAAGGAATTAAGGATAACATGACTACCAACTGTACTCAAGATGACAGATACATTTTTCACTATTGCATCGAGTCACAATTCTGCCATTTTTCACTTTTGACCAGTCAGGGCCCCCCTGGCAGGTGGGGGCCCCTAGGCTACAGCCATATCTAGCCTGTGCATTAATCCGACCCTGCATATAGTGCTGTGCTATATGAAGTGCTGACTCCCAATAATGTCTTTTCCCTTCCAGGATTACATGCTGATTGGAACAGATGTTCAGTTCAGAGGCTGAGTCAGGCCTTCTGCTCCACCCATCAAGCTACTAGTCCAGTGGTTCTCCTAGTAGGGGCTCAGGGACCCCTGGGGGTCCGCAGAACATTGCTGTGGAAAGGTTTGTTATTATGAATGCAATCAGGGCTGTAAATGACCTTTTTTAATTTTTTTTATGTTTTTTTTCTTCCAGTCAAACTGAAATTTCACCAGCATTTGGCCGGTGTTAATTTAGAGTCCTGAATGCAATACACAAAAATGGTAGAGTGCGATTTGGCAGAACTCTCATATTTCGCTGACATTTGTGGTGCGATTCAGAGGATCTTTAAAATTCTGCTCCATTTGGGGTCCCTGGACAAAAAGAGTTTGAGAAACCCTGCACTAGTGCACCACCCATCACCCCCCTGCCTATCCCAACCTCCCAATTCAGCAGTGTTATCGATGCCATTAATAACTGCCAAAGAGACTGAATCAAGTCTGTGCACACCTCAGTGCTCTTTTTTATATAAAAGCAAACATACACCTTTTTACTGTACATTTCTTTGTTTTTGCTGTAGTAGGCTCCACGCCTTCAATGTTGAAGAACTACAATAAATACATTGGAGTTTTTAACCACTCCTACTCTAGAGTCTTCTTTTTTAAAAGTAGCAATCAGCTCCTTGCCCCTCACGATGACAGAAGATGGCAGGGCTGGCCTGGGACCAAAACACGGCCCCTCAAAGCTCCATATACTTAGTCCTCAGTGGCTCAGTGCACTATTAAGGACGCATCGGTGGGCTGACCCATTTATACTGTAGGTCAGTCTCTATGGAAAAACAAACAAACAAACAACCCCCCCCCCCCCCAAAAAAAAAAAAAAAAACACAGAACAAAAATCAGCCCCTGAGGACTGTTGGGCCACCAGGAAAATGCCCAGATTAAAATAGCCCTTAAAAGATGATGTGTCTCAACCGGTGGTGGTGAGCAAGTGTGGTGAGTCATTGGGATGCTCCATGGTAGAGAGCTGCTGCTGCTGCTGCTCCTGCTGCTGCTGTTCCAGGGTATTGGTGATTAAATCAGGAGAGTGGGTATCAGCCTGAGTCAGTGTGGTGCAACACAGAGGATAGCCCCTCATACTCTGGGAGTTGGCTGAGGTTATCTGGGGGGGAAAAAAACAAGAAAATGGGATGAGATATAATGATAATGAACTTCAGCAAACATTACAAAATTACAGCAAATCAGCAATATATACCACGGTAACAAACAGAAATATTACAGCACTATTGGCCAGTCTTTTTCACTGTGCTGATAAGACTGGAAAGCAGGTGTATTCTCATATCATTGATCCAATGGATATAACTTTTTTTTAGCATATCAACATATACCATTTTACTGTATCTAATTAATGCAACAGGGATATTTAAATAACGTGCAGCCAAAGTCTTCATGTGTACCTTGACGAGTACGTAGTCTCCTGGCCTGATGGTCTGGGTGTGGGAGGGAGTTTGGTGAAGTGAGGTCACGTCCTGTTTGGGGAAGATCACCTTCACGTTGCCATCACTCCTGCCAGAGAGCTCCTGGGAAGACCTCTTGCTCTCCTGACACACCAGAGAGTGGAGCAGGTGAAACAATCTCCAAGCATTAACCCGCTTTTCAGCGGTATATGGGGTGAAAATGTGTTTTGATATGTCGCTTCATGAAACACCACACAGCTCAAGAGTCAACAAGAGTGTCAAGTATAGCGTGACAACCAAACAGTCACATGTCAAAGGGATTTTCCAAGAAGGAGGTGTAGTCACCAGCTTTGCAGTGTGCTGTGGCGACACTGAGGGGAGAAAGTATTAGGAGAGTCCTATATATTCATGAGCTAAGTACTATACAAACATACAAGACCATTCTAATGAGAGGTGAACTACTTCACTGTGTTAATAATATTATAACATCCATAACATAATCCATAACATATACATAATAATATCCATAACATCCACAGCATCTAGCGAGGCGCCTGCTAGCATGTTCCGCTACCCAACGCACCACAGTTTCCCCACCAGTCCACTCATTCACTCAGCACAAACTTTCAGCATCAGTCCACTCACCAGTCCACTGCACACACCAGCTCCGCCTCCATCCATCTACAGCGAAAGCGCTTACGCTGGGAGAGCGCATCTTTTCTGTCATATTCAACTGTCAATCAAACCCTCATGCAGTTTGCGATCGATATTGTTTGTTATTTTTGCCATTTAGTTCTTTCTTTGTATTTTTTTTTAATGGTATTATGACATGTCATTGGTGGGGGTGTAAAGTAGGCTATATGTATTTTGATATTGTTTTGGCCAATTTTAATTCTGTAAATCCCAGAAAGGGGCGCAAAATCTTTGCAAAAAATGAGAAAATGCCGCCACAAAATCAGACATTTTGACCGCAAAAATCACAAAATCCCAGTGCAAAATCCTGGAGGGACTGTAATATGCTACATTTTGTGAACACCATGTATAGACAAAATGCACCCATGCCATACCATGTTCCTTTAACACAGTGGTCAGGAACCTATGTTTCGAGGGACGTTTGCGGCCCTTGAGGCCATTTTATAGCTAATCTACCACCTAATACGTTTTCACAGCTCTGTAACACCTTTTTGCAGCCAATGCAGTGATTGTTCAAACGTAACACATCAGCTTGCTACAAATGACTCCCCAACAAATTTTATTACAGTAACAATTTAAAATGCTCTTTTATCACAAACTATCAGTACAAACTACTGTCTAAACTAGCCAAGAGTAGAATACACACTGCATCACCTCTTGATCTCAGCTCTCCCTCAGCCCCCGCCGGAGAACGGTTGTTAAAGAATTATAAAATAATATTACGTTTTCACAAAAAAAAACAAAAAAAACTGTTTCCCGGCCTTTTACTTTCTTCTTAATTTTTTTTCCACACTCACACCGTTAGAAGGACATCATATTGGTCTGTTCTGCCGTGCAGAATGTATAAATGGGCTCAGTTGGGGAGATGGGGCTCAGTAGGTCAGGGCACTGTACCATTACACTGGCTGTGTAGAAGTGTAAACCCAAATATTAGGAGGCAGCTTCCAATTGTCACTGACGTCATGGCCAGATACCTGAGCCTATTGTTTTGGCTTTAAGTTGTAACTCCCATAGAACTACCAACATGTTCCATCCCGCTGAGTTGGTCACGCATGCCCAGCAAGGGGCAGCAGAGTGCTGGACAAACACAAGCAAGGAGCCGGAGCCTGAGCCTGACTACAGTGATGCTGTAGTGTGGCTGCAAGTCAAGCTACTTCCACACATCTTTTCCTCTGGCCTATGGCTTTGTGATGAGAGGTTTGACGTCATCGATGAGCTACGTTTTCATTTAATGCCTTCCAGAACCATATCAGATAAGAAGTTATTTTCTCGTTTGCAATATGGATATTGGATGGGAAGAAAGCCCCCCAAAAGCTGCTCTGTGCTGCTTGACAATGGTAACTTAATTGTATTCTCCACAAAGGAGGGCCAACACATAGGCACAGGGTGTTAGACTGTAGCCCAGAGGGAAGGATAGGAGGAGCTAGAATGATTTGCAGCCTAGGGCCCCAGTGTTGCTGTTGCTGTGCTCGGCTGTGTGTCTGTGTCAGGGTGTAGTACTCACTCCCTCCACCAGGACCAGCTGTGTGCTGCCAATCAGGCTGCTGTTGACGGCGGCTGCCTCCTCTCGGAACACGGCGATGAGCTCCTGCAGCCTCCGCTGCTTCACCTGTGCGGGCACGTCGTCCGGGAGCCGGTGGTACGCGTGGGTCTTCTGCATGAGCCAGAGACAGTGAATCAATGAGCGTGAGGAGGGGCGGGAGGGAGGTTTTACAGAGGGAATTTTAACACACAGATTTTGAGTTGAGTTGGATTAGTTCCCAATTTCAGTTTTTCTATGAAAAAATTCTCATGTGACACATAACTGGAATGGTCTCAATGAAGGCCTGCATAGGGACAGTTAACCCTCTGGAGCAGGGCTCCAGACTAACTTTTTGCACTGGTTGCACTGGTGCGCCTAAAATTTTTTTTTAGGTGCACCAGCACAAAATTTAGGTGCACCCACATGTTTTTACCTAGGCCCACACACACGCACCTCAGCTTTAATTTAAAAAAATATATATATATAATAACAGTAATAATAATAGTAGGCCTATAATAATAATTATTATTATCATTATTATTATTTTAAAAGACCTGGAGCCTTCCTTGTGCTATAGGCTATCCAAATGTGCTCCTTAGAAGACATGACAGTAGGCCTACCTAACTAGGTCTACCACATCTTGGCTGTAGGCTAAGCTTTAATTTTCTGCAATAAGACTACACACACGACACAAGCACAGGGTTCCACATTGCCTATTCATTCCAATATGAAGATAGATAGAAAGTTAGTTAGGCTATATAGTTAGTTAGACAGATAGATAGATAGATTTCAGACCCAGTTAAAAATGCATGGTTTTTCAAATTATTAAGTTAGACACTAATAGCCTATGTTTACAGTGGAATCCGAGGTAAATTGGGTTTTGTATTTCCCGATTTTTGAGCGCTCTGCATGATGATTGTGGACGGTATCAAGCGCTATACAAACACGACAGCACAATTCCGTGCGCTCTCTCTCGGTGCCTGAACGATGCCTTGCCGACAGATAGGCAGTAATACTAGGTTATGTAGTCGCTATAAAAAAAACTTTCACAGAAGTTCCGAGAGATAGCGTGTCACCTGTTGTTTGGCCAGCTCTGCCCGCACAGCAACGGGCCATTCTCCGCGCACCCGTCTGCGTTTATGTTGTGGCCAATTGTGTTTGTGTGGCTATGTTTAAAACATCCTCAAGCCATTTCGTTTTTCCAGGGATTGTAACACTCTCGTCTGTTTCAACAGACGTTGAGAACACTAACTCGCTAGCAGCACATGTGAACTCGCTCGGATACCGGTAGTTTAGCAACTTCGAAGTCGAACATTCTATTCTGAAACGTCGCCACCAGGCTGCCTGTCAGCGAGAGGGAGAAAAGTTCAGCGGAGTTGAAGGAATGACCGCATTGACGCGTTTTATTTTGAGATGAGTCACTACTGCAGACTGGCTAATAATTGTATGCCCATTAAAATGGGTGTTTAGCATTGCCTATTCATTTTGTTCTACTGATGGCTGGTCGCACCGGTGCGCCTAAAAATATGTTTTAGGCGCACTACTGAAAAAAATGGGCGCATGTGCGACCAAATTGGTCGCACTCTGGAGCCCTGCTCTGGAGTCATCACAAGCACCCTCTCCGCACACCAATTCAAAGAGAAACAACCATGTCTATGGAACCATGGTCAGCCCTGATGAAGACAAAGCGGTACAGCACAAGAGTTGGTCTTAAGCAAGCTATGACATATGTACGCCCTCTTTACCCAATGACCATGTTAGAATGGAGTGTTGGGACGACTGAGAAGGATGATTATGCACATCCAAGGTCAAGTAAGTAAGTAAGTAAGTAAGTAAGCAAGTATGCCCTTTATTATCTCACAATGTGGAAATTCAAGTGCTGCAGCAGTAACTTGCATACATCACATAAGGTGCAGGACAAAGACCGATTCAGTTTTGGAGTGAGAGGTCCGCCCATTTGAAATCCTGCAATACAGTAGTGGCGTTTCCAAGCGGTGGTTGTTGCACCACTCTTGACATCCACTACTAAAAGAGGTCAATGGCCCATGTAGTGTATGTGTGGTGCACGCCCCATACTGTACTCCTTACTGTACTGTACTGTACCTTCCTCATGCTGTAGGCGAAGAGGAAGCCCACGTTGTATCTGACGGCCCTGAGCAGGGACAGGCTCTCCTGATGGTCCTCCTCCGTCTCACCACAGAAACCCGCAATGAAGTCACTACTCAAGCTCACATCTGAGCCGCACGCACGCATGCACGCACGCACGCACGCACGCACACACACAAACAAAAGGGTGTCCTTCATACGCTCACTGGTACTTAAAGAAACGTCTGTCTATGAACAGTGGCTCAGACAAAAAATCATGATGAAAAGTTTAAGTACACTTTGCAAAAAAAAAACAAAAAAAAAACAGAGACACTATTGTGTTTTAGAATGAACAACATCAAAAAAAGGACAACAAAAACCCCAATTCAGTAGAGCTGCTTTTATGAGTATACTTTTCAAATGATAAACAGCTTCAAGCAAAATGTATAAAAGACTTCATAATGAATATCAGGCTGACACAGACAACAGTAAAGGTGCAAAATACTCACCTGGAATAATGCTGCGAACGTTGCCCACAAGTTCCAGATAGGCTTCCCTGGTGTATCTGCAATTAAGAGATAGTAGCAATAAAAACTAGACTGCATTTCCACAGAGAACATGCTATTAGTATGCTTGTTGCTAATGCACATACAGACAAACGCATGCACGCACACACGAGAGAGAGAGAGAGAGAGAGAGAGAGAGAGAGAGAGAGAGAGAGAGAGAGAGAGAGAGAGAGAGCTGTGTGTGTGTGTGTATGTGTGTACTTATGCTCATGTGGATGTTGCTGGCATTTCAGCCATGGATGGCAAGGTAGGAGGAGGTTAGGGTGGGATTCAAACCTACAACCCTCTGACAGACCAACTCCCTTTAGGCCACTGCCAATGAATGTATACAGTGGCCACATCAGCACATCAGGCCATGGTTGCCCAGGTGACATCAGAGTTCTAAGGTTCTATAAAGCTGCGTGTGTACCGCATGTTGTTATCAGTGCTGCCCTTTCTTTTGATTCAACATCGTTTCTAGGATATAGCACCCAGTTATACGTAGCATGCATGCGAGTTAAACTTGTTGTAGGATCTTTGTACAATCTAGTCTACGGAATGAGGAAGAGGGAAGAGCAAAGTGGAAGATCAAGAGATGGATGGATGGATGGATGGGTGGATGGATGGATGGATGAATTAATGGATGGATATGGATAGATGGATGGATGGATGGATGGATGGATGGATGGGTGGATGGATGGGTGGATGAATGGATGGATGAATGAAAAAGTTTTCTGACCCGCGGCGCATGGCCTGGAGAATGCGGCTGCTTCCGCTCTGTGCCGGAAGGTGGATCTGCTTGCAGATGTTGGGTCTCTCCTGGATCAGATGCAACACCTGCAACACACATTCACATGCAACACCCTTCAGAGTAGCTTGGCATGGACACACGTAAAGACCTGGGTTGCCCTTCTCGAAAGCGTAGTTGCTAACTATGGAAGCTACTTTGTTGGTCGCAGTGCAATTTCCCATTGGCAACTACCCACGTTGCTAACTGCTAACAACTACGCTTTCGCGAAATGCACCCCTGAACAGTAGGAAAGTTCAGAAACCCGGTGGAACAGTTCAGAACCTTGGCTGTTTTTTTCTATGTTCAGTGTGTTCCATGCTGAACTACAGCATGTTGTCCAGTCAAATATTCTCTGTACTGTGTTGACACAATGACACTATTTCCTACATTCCTTTTGTCATGCATCGTTACCAACTTCAGTACAAAATAACTATCACTGGAATTCACAACTTTGTGCCTAACATGAAGAACAAGACGTTCCCATTTTCTGTACCTGAGTCTCTGCACAAGTATGCGTTTGTGTGATGATTAATTAAAGACCATTAATTTACAATGACGACAAGTTTTAGAGCATGATTCTTCACTTGTTAGCAGGCCCGTGTTTCCCCGAGGCAGCAGAGAAGTAGCGTGTACATCCTGGACTAATAATGAGATCCCTAAGGCGATATGAGATCCCTGATGCAACCTCCTCCTTGGTTAACCTGACCTGCCTAGTGATGGCCAAACTAACCAAACCCAAAGTCTGGGAGGTCTTTTCAGTTTGTAAATGTAGCAGGAGCACACCGTATATTACCTGATCGTTTCTGCTGCACCTCAAGTCATTATAGGCACATATACACAAAGGTTTATACACATAGGTTTATACCAGGCTTGTACGAAATTCAAAATTGAAAGAATTTCAATTCAAAGTAATGCGGTGGTGGTGTTCTATGTACTTTCAATGGGTGGTGTAGCTTAAATTCAAAGAAATTCAAGGTAATGACACCACCTAGTGTTTGTATTATGGCATTGTGAATGGAAACTCTTTCCATTCGGAATTTCGTACAAGCCTGGTTTATACACATACACTTAAGGTTTTCCATGGGGAGATCATTTCAGTTTGTCCATGGAGTGCGGCAGCCGGCAGAGCTGGTGTGTGAATGTGGGAAAGTGTGTGTGTGTGCGTGTTAGTGTGTGTGTGTTTTGTGCACCTTCTCACATGAACCTTGGACAATTGGCACCGTACGAAAGTCTCCAGAGCTGGTGTATGAATGTGGGAATGTGTATACAGTATGTGTGTGTGAAAGCGCTTTGAGACAACTTTAGTTGTGATATTGCGCTGTATAAATACAGGTTGTATTGTACGTCATCAGATCTTTTCTGCTGTGCCTCAAGCCATAGGTGTAAGCCAAAGTTTCCCTATATGACTCGTCTTGAGGTACCGGGTCATTGCTAACATCATTTCACGGACAAACAATAAATGGAATTGGGATGCAACTGTGTTATATGGACTGGAGGGTTGGACAGCTCTCAGACCTCGTCTGGAAAGTCCTTTGGGTGTGGAGAGGTGAAGCGGATCCTCATGTTGGGGTCGATGAGAGACACCTGGTCCAGAAGGTCGGCGAAACGCAGGCCACCCTGCCGGGTCCGGTACACGGTGCTGAAGCCACGGCTGAGCTGCGTCGAACCGGAGCCACAGAACTGCTGCTCCGACGTGTCACGGTAGCTGTTCACGTTCTGTCCAAGCAGAGTAACCTCCCGGACACCCTGGTTACAAAAGAACAGACAGACAATGACAGTGTTGCTGTTACTCAACATCTGATTTCTCTTTCCCGTCCAATATTAACTTTTACAGACCAACATGCTTTATTTTGATGGGAGCACCTGAAACATACATTACATTAGAGATTGGACCGCTTGCTAAAATAATCTTTTTTTTTCCCTTCACGAATGTTAAATGCTGGATTATCACTCGAGTGAGTTTATGTGTAATCACAGTGGTGGTTTGGAAAAAGTGAGCCTGTTATATAATATAAATAAAATAAATTTCTAATCAACTTAACTATAATGCAATTATAAGGGCCTGGCTCTCCACACCCTTTCAATTAAACCAACCCTTGCAATCAATAAAAACCTTTCCCAAAACATTGTTAGCAAGGGACATTTCCTGAGAGACACGGCACAATATGATCTCTGTGTATACCATACTTTAACAGTTGTTACACATAATTGTCAAGCATTAATGTAATCTGCAATGGACTGGATGAACGGGAGTAAGTTACAGCATCTTCATGCTCATTTTGTTTTCATTTTCTGGGCTGCAGCAAGTCACCATCAAGTTACAAAAGGTGATAATGACAAATCATTTTTTTCTTAACAACAAAATAAGTATTCATATGGATTAGACTAGTGACCCACTGATCCCAACCACACATTATTTTGTCATGACATCAGGTACTGTAAATTGAGCTGTGAGTATATGTTTACAACTGTATGTGTGTGTGTCCCACCTGTTCTGACAGAAGACAAACTTCTTCCAAAATGGAGGCCACGGGTCTGCTGCGCTCTCGGCCCCGGGTGAAGGGCACGATGCAGTAGCTGCACATGTTGTCACATCCCCTCATAATGGACCTAAACCAAGAGACACCAGTCGAGAAGGAAGCATTCTGGTTACCATGGATATCCACCAGGAATTCAGTATGCCGTGTTGGTTCTGAATTCTGAAAAAAATGTGTCTTCCTTGTGTTCAGAGACACAAAAGAGAATTTTCGATGCTACACCTAGAAGCGAGTCACTGTTTGATGTGGATCTTCCAACAGCATTATGAGGAGAGGAACCTTTGATCTCGTGTTTCTGTTTCTGGGTATTCTTCCGCAACCTCTGTGGATCTGCCAACCAAGTACACTGCACACTATAACTAGCATTTAAAAAAAGATGTGCTTACTGAACGAAACCGACAACAACAAAGCTGCACAAGGTTAAGAGGCTGATCATTAGATTTGTATCTCCTTTTTATAATGTGTCTAGTCAAGAGCCATGAGCAGCATTACGTTTTTCCACACCCCATGTAATAATTCACATTTAAAAAAAAAAAATTTAAAAGGAAAATAAATGAAGTGGCGGCAAATCAAACAAATATTTTAGCCACCGAGGAGTACTGGGGAGAAGTATTCGCCCGACACGCTATTGATGCAAAGAAGCTTTCAAGATCATCCACGTTTCCGTTTTCTTGTTTTATTCACTCATCTTTCTTCAGGGTAAACTTCAGAGTTCCATCCATGACATAGTTAAAATCCAGACATTTGAAGTAGGGCTGCACAATATATCAAAAATGTATCGCTATTGCAATATCATGGCTTGCAATACACGTATCGCAAAAGTTGTGCACGTATCGCAAAAAGAAAAAAAAAATTGACAGCAAATTTGGTGAAAAGGTTAAAAAAATGTATTAAAAATGTTGACTTTTTCAGTTGGTGCTGTGTAATAGCGATGTTTTTTTCTAATAAAAATAATGTTGGAAATAAAACATTGCGCTCAGTTGTTTTATACATGATAAAGTGTAGAATGGCAAGTAGAGAGGGGAACGAAGCAACGAAGCCAGGTGTGCAAACGTGCAGGAAAAGTGCCAATGCACTGTTCAAAGTAAGCTTAAAGTGTGCACAGAGTAGCATGGTCAAGGAGCGGTTCTTAAGCATAAAACCAAGCGGTGTAGTGTGGTCAAGGAGCGGTTCTAAGCATAAAACCAAGCAGTGTAGCGTGGTCAAGGAGCGGTTCTAAGCATAAAACCAAGCGGTGTAGCGTGGTCAGCGGTTATAAACATATAAAGTGCGGTCAACAAATAGTGGGCTCTCCCCAGATACCCACACTATCTACTACTTAGCTGCCATATCCCCAGCGCCAGGTGATATACAAAAACTAATCACCACGTGACCCAATCTACGCACGTCACCACCACCTCAGCATGTCAATCACATTCTTTAACTAAAATCGTAATAATTCCGGCCCCTAATAATTACGACTCACAGAAATAATTACATATTCAATAATACAAACTCTATGCATGCATATCACATCATACATCCTTAATGCGGCAACACTCAAAGGGTCCAGGAAGACATTTCCTTCGCCTTTTAATTTTCTTTCTTTTTCTTGTGTTAATGTGCATGTGTGCATGTATGCGTGTTTATTTTTTTTCTCAGCACAGGTCAAAGGGGTCAGTCATAGGTCAGAGGTTACCAGCACTTTGCCTAGATATGATGTCGGTCATGTCAACTGGCCAGTGCGTTTAATGTAAGATGTCAAGGTCACGTTATGTGTGGTCAAAGGTCAGGAGCCTGCCTAAGAAGGCGTAACTGTTACAGCCCGGCAGGCAAGGCTGGTCGGGGCCTCGACCTAGACCCGGTGCACCAGCCCTCTCATCTGTCCGCAACCATAAATAAATAAGTAGAAATACGATTTTTTTCGGTTGGCTTTTGAAAACACCCAAGGTCACTTATCGTGGTATCTGTGTAGGAGTGTGTGTGTGTTTGTGTGAGGCCTCCAGGAAAATAATAATAATAATAATACTCATTATTACTACCCCCGTGATCCAAACCTGTACCACTCACACAAAGGCGCTGTGTCCTTGCTGGGTGTGATGCACGGGCATGACGTCAGCGTAGGTCTCCTCCAGGGAGAGGAGCACGTTGCTGGCCTGCTGCCCCCCGCGGGCCAGGGCCAAGAGGCGGGGGAGGTCCCTGTAGGCATCCGGCCCCGCCACCACATCCAGCAGCTTCTCCCGCTCCAGCAGCTCCGACTTCAGACGCTCCGCCATGCAACCTACAGGAAACGCCAGACACAACCACGGCCACTAATCTGTTAGTAAATGGAACGACAAACATCCTGACAGCGCACACATCCTTAGGCTCCGCCATGCAACCGCCAAGATCATCAAGACCATCACTGGTCTGTTAATAACCATAACAACAGCTATAGTCTATTCTGACATCCTGTCGCTCCACCATTTAAATTCTACAGGGAAACCAGACACATGATGTTTCATTGGATGGAATAATTCACAGATTGCATGATATATTCTCTCTCTCTCTCTCTCTCTCTCTCTCTCTCTCTCTCTCTCTCTCTCTCTCTCTCTCTCTCTCTCTCTCTCTCTCTCTCTCTCTCTCTCTCTCTCTCTCTCTCTCTCTCTGAAATGGCTTCTCGTTACAAACAGAAATGACAGCAATTCAGAAATTCATCAACATCACATATTCTGCTTTACCGAGAAGCCCAATCTTCATCGGGCCTTGAACTTTTGGCCTCCTCTTCTTGAGAGCGGTGAGCTGTTTGAGTCTGTTCCATACAGTCTGCTCGGCCTTCTCTCTATAAATAGACATTTTTATTATAAATGAATAATCCAAGGACATCCAACAGGAACAGCATTGTGCAAAAATATATTATTGTGTAAATGCGATGAAATGTGAACAAAACTATTTGAGGTCCTTTGAATCGTGTCAAGTCAAGTCAGCTTTTACTGTCAGTTTCTTCATATGCACATCATGTCATATAAGGAAATTGAAATTAAATGTCTCTCTCTATACCATGAAACAAGGTAGACATACACAGGACTGACATTTACAAACTGACATCAAAGTGCAAGACAGGACAAGAAACAGTGATGGACAAATACAGTAAAGTGAAGAGATGGAGAAATAAATAATAGCTGAACATTTAACATTGGTGAGTGACAGTAATGAACCAGTGATGAACCAGTAATAAAAAGTGTGAATCTGCATCTTTACCTGACTGAACAGGTGACTAGGAGAACAACATCTGCCTGGCAAAACAAATGTTGAAAGAAATTATGTGAGGGGGAAAAACCCAGTTCTCTGTATGGTTTCAACACTTGGTTAGTTGTAGAATTACCTCAGATAATTCTCTGACTCGTAGATATCCATTCTTTTGTAAAATTGACCATGCAATTTCAGTGTCGTTGACGTTCATCTGGCATCCATACGTTTCGAAAAACACTGCGGACAATGCAAGGGGTGAGCTATAGGGTTTTGAAGTAGCTTGTAGGCTATTGATAGTGTATTATAACAAATAAGTAAAAAAAAATAATTCCAGGATAGACCTACCTTTTCTTGAATCCCCAGAAGCTGTGTCCTCGGGAAGATACGCGTGTATGTGGTCGGATTCGTATTTGACATTATTATTAGACTTGACATTTGCAGACACATCTTTGATGAAGTCCTGAAAACCAGGACCAGTCGCCAATTTTGTCTTGAACAATTGCTCTTTCTCCTTGTTACTGCTGGGTGATGTTTTCACTGAGCAATAGCGTTGTGTTATTGACAGTGCACACAGGTTTTGCTGGACGAACAACTTTGGTAATCTAAACATGCTGCTTTGTTTATATGCTACACACACTGAAATGTTATTTAAATCGACTGCATTTTGTATTTTTATTGGCCGACTATTTCACCCAACATGAACATGTGTTGTTGGTGGCAGTTCATTCAATGCAGAAGCATGGCAGCCATATAGCTATGTTGGACAGTTTCCCGTGCATCGTCTGATAAATTAATTTATATCAGACCTCTTAAATAAAAGAGAGGCATGGTCATGTTGCATTGGTTACTTGCCAAATATAAGAAAATCTCGTTAACTTCAGTAAGCACAGCCTCCGTATTTCCATCGGTCACCCTTCAAAACTTGTTTAGTTCCGCCAGTTAAATGACTCCCCCCAAGTACAATAGACATTCCTATTAAGGTTCCTACTGTCCTGGAGAGAGCACCTCCCAATCAATCAATGTCACACCTATTGTGTAGTATAATGTATATTCATTTAAATTATTTCTAAAATATAGAAAAATACCCCACAAAGAAAACTGAAGACACCAGGCTGCAAAGAGAGAGAGAGAGAGAGAGAGAGAGAGAGAGAGAGAGAGAGAGAGAGAGAGAGAGAGAGAGAGAGAGAGAGAGAGAGAGAGAGAGAGATAGCAACAGTTTGGATATTGAAAGTGTACTCTTTAGACTGTATATGTGATGTCACAAGTCTTCTCATACGCAGGCTCCTATAAAGAAGAGGCGGTGGTGGAGGTGTGGTTGAGATGAGTCTAGTCCACACAAAACTAATTTCCCTTCCCTCCCAGCAACTGTGAGTGTGACCACACAAGCGTGCGTATCTGAGGAGGCTCTGAAGATGGTCAGCAGTGCCAGAACAGACCACGAATGAAAGGTGCCTGCTCTTCCCCACTTTATTTTCTCAGTCAAGAGTGTTGGAGACACAGCTATATTCAGGTACAGTGCATTTCACATTATGGGGACATTATTTGGGGTTCAACTGCTAACTAATTATAGTCTTGCTGTTGGCTTATGCAGTTGTTTGTTTAATTTGTGTGTAAACACAATTTAACTGGTGCTGGTCACTTCTATTGGTTTTCATTTGAATTCATTTGGACAGGATACTCCCCCTCCACCATGAACATGTATTAAGTGTATGTATATGTGTATGTAGAATGTTTTTTTTTCATGTGCGATTGAAACCATTTAAATGGCAGGGGAAATGCTTCACAATTTGCTGTATGACAGAAATTGTTTATAAAAAACAATTTGTGGTAGCATGCTGCTTGGCTTTTCAAAGGCTCCCAGAGTTAGAGCATTTTTCATTTAGTGGTCCTTTGCAGTACTGGCTGGACAAGACAAGTGGGAAAACCATGGGCTCAGCAGTTTCTGTAATGTAATTTTGACCCTGTCATTCCTTTCCGGTTTCCCCCTCCAGTGTTGTCCAAAAATGATGGAAAGAACTGCACTACTGGCTATCTACTGTCTGCTGATGCCTATATCTGCTTCGCCTCTGTATCCATCATTGAAGTAAGTCATAAGGAGAAGTAATGGTTCTGTTCCTCTGATGCCTGAGTCATCCAGTAGTAGTCTATCATCAAACACGGAGATAACTATGACAGGAAATGATATTGTTCAGATATAAAATAACCTGTGTAAAGTACTTAAACTTTACTACTTGTTGGAATATTGTGTACACACAAATTGATTGTTGGCTTTGGTTCACAAATGATCATAAAGAATTCAAGACACCTACAACCAAAAAAGTCAAAACCAATTCTTACTCGTATAAAGTAGTTGGTAATTGCGAGATTGAAAGTTTTATTTGCATGAATATTTGTATAAATAAAAAAGGTATGTGGTAGAGATCCTATCAAAATCCTATCCTGACAACTGTGAGAAAAACCTTGGATGAATTAGAATAAGGATGAATTAAGATCAATTTGGTGCATCACAAGTGTCATGCAGATTAATGGAATGTCATATGACACCCACTAAATATCTCTGTTTGGTGAGTACTGGGAAAGTCAACAAACTGAAAAAACATATATATATATATTTAGATCTAGAACATGCACACTTTAAACAGACTTTATACAGTCAGGGAATCGTTTGACTTGTGTCAATGTAGTGTGGCACACCTCCATCTGTCAAATACAGCCAAGGCTGAATAATGACAAAGAATTCGTCACATTAAATAGCAGCAACTCACTATGAGTGTCATGACATAACAAACAAATAGATAGGAGAAAAAGGTGTGATCGAGTAAAAAAAAATAAAGAAATAACACACCAAATGAGAAGCTGGAGCAGAGGCATGGGAGATGGCCTTGGGTATTATAAAAAGTCCAAGGTCACACGAGCTGTCATTGGCTGCGCTTCATGAATGCTGTGTGGCCACAGGTCAACAAGGCTATTGTAAGATATGAGTCAAGGTGCCCATTCAAAATAGTACACGTTGATAATGTGTTTCAGATTTTTGAGCGTAAAGGACATCATTGTGAATTCATGAAAGATGTTAGCACTAGGCTTAGAGGAGGTTTTTTTTTTAAATCCAGGAAAGATGTTAAAACTAGTAAAAAAAAAAAAAAAAAAAAAGAATGTGACATTTAACAAGGTTGGACTTAATTCATTTCCAATATACATAGGCCTGTGTTTTGTTATGGATAATAGTATAATAATAATTGTATAATAGAGTATACCACAAGAAGATTCTATAGGGAAAAACCTGTATTTGAAACTAAATGTGTGTCTCGACCTGCAGGTTTGGACAGAGGGCCACATCTATCTTACTGAGCTCCACAGTAGAACATCCACTGCAGCTCCCAAACACTGACTACAGCTCCTCTCAGACACGGGAATCCATGTTCAGGTCAGTCTACACATTTCCTTTAAATGTATAATTTTCCTGTATAAAAATGTATAACTTTAATAAATTATATAAGCCTAAACAAAAATGCATGTGCCTATATTTATATTTTTTTCAAATAATTGCACTTATGGTTGCATGCTTCATCAGACTTAATAACCATTAATGTGTAATTAATAATCAATTATAGCCTATGTATTATGTTTATTATAATGTCTTAGATAATATTATCCTAAATCAATGACAATTCAATTACAGAGCTGGAAGACATGCTGATGCCATCTTCACAAATAGCTACAGGAAGGTATTGGGTCAGATCTCAGCCAGGAAGCTTCTACAGTCCGTCATGGGTAAGAGAATTGGGTAAGTGCAGCACTGTAGCTTACAGGAGTCTGTGGTGGTTTAATACACCATTCATTCATGCATTCATTCATTCAATACACTACTCATTAAGGAAAACACAAAACTATATTTTCCTCACTGAACTTCCTTTTTTCACCATCAAGCAGGCAGGACACAGAGCAGCACTTTGAGAAACGGCAGTCAGATATTCAAGAGGCACCCTTCAAACAGCAACTCAGTGCCACCCAGAAAGAGGAGAGGCAACCGGACACTCATAGGCTCAGGTACGTCACACTTCACCCACCCTCTGAGGTTAAACTTGTATGTTTTTTTTTTATTAATTCAAAAATACTACACTGCCAGACATTTGTTTATCATTACAAATTAATCAGCTACACGATTAACAACCAATACTGCTCTGGTATGGTGGTTAGAGACCCATACTGACCGGAACTAATGTGCTTTTGCTTCATTCCATGCAGGAATTTCCGGGTCCCATGGTCTTGAGGGAAGCAGCCACTTCAGTTCTCTCCATAGCTATAAACACAGAACATCAACTGATCTACACTGTCCAACACAGATTGAACGGCTATTCTTTTGTATGCACTTCAAAGACTTGTGCTGAATGTATAAATATTGCACTGAATAAATACTATATACTAAACAAATACAAGTTTATGTCTATTTTTTAGGACTTACAGCAACATTACATTAAGCAGAACACAAAACACATGAATTACCTTTCCAACAAAAACTCAAAAAAAGACGAGCCAAAAAATTAACCCCACATCCTTTTATTTTTTAATTACAAAACATTGTCTGCCATTCTACCTGTTGCATGTTGTGGAGTTGTGTGGACAGAACTTTTATCATTTTACGAGAGAGCAGATTCCTTGGCCTGTTTGTAACGGACACATTGAACATACATCTGAAAAGGCCTTGTTTTTCAGAAATAGACCTAAAAATGCAGGCAGACACTCATCCACTGATTCAGTAGATTGTGACATGAACACTCTCAGACATAAACACACACATCTCACTCATTACGGACAACAGCGCCTCTTCCCTAACATTCAAGATGAATTGACACCTGTTCAAATATCCTTTTTTAGTGAAAAATAAAAAAACAAACAAACAAAGAAAACAACAAATCAACAATGTATTCATCCACTGACATTATTTTACAGGCTTTAGTGGAAAACGATATGGCCAAACCACATTTGTATACACACACGTTTTAGTCAAGAAACTTCTCTCAGTGTACAGTGCATTCAGTTGCTAAAAATGGGAATATTTCTGACGGCATTTTTTTTTTTTTAAAGAAGGAAACCAAATTGAAAAGGCCTGGTTCAAATCATTTGAAAACTCAACCAAAGTTGGACACTGGTGCCTCACAAATATGCGTCACGTCTTGATTCGGCCTATGATTGGCTGCCAAACACGGTATTGTTTGAATGTCATTTAAATAGAAACTGCCAATAAATTCAAGGATTCTTGTCTTCTGTAGAAGGGTCCTCTTATAATTTGCTTTCAACTCTGAAAAAGATAGAAAGGGGGTATATCAGTGAAGAAAGCACCAATGCAAACACTATTCAGCTTTTGCATACAAAACCTATACTTGCAAGGAGGCACACAGGCATTTACTAATGGGCTATGTGCGGAAAACAGAAAAACAAACAACCAACAACAACAACAAAAAACAACCACAAAAACGAAAGATGGTCTACTCAACCAAACATAACTTGTCCATCACAACTTATATCCCCATGTGAATTCCAGAATGAAACTGAATGAAAAAATACCATGCATGTTTTTCTTCATATCTGGAGGTGTGATGGTGCGACATGGACAAAAAAGCCTCAAAATGTCCGCAAATAACAGCACAGAAGTGCCAGTTGACGTTCATTGGTGCCATGCAAACTCAAGGCTGTGTAACACTGCCTCCACACAACACCACGATTAGGATGGCAAGGCCACGGGAGAGTAGAGAGAGGAATGAATGGGAGGCAGATGGATTGTCCAAGCCAAGGCTGTAGCTACAAACTCACACCAAAAACCTTGCAACGTACGCAATGGCACACAACCGACTCAAAACGCTAGGAAATGCCAGGCCATGCAGTTTGACACTGAGTATCTGAGGAGCAGAGGTGGTAAGGTAAGGCAGGGTGAGGTGAGGTGAGGTAGGGTGAATTGAGGAAGGGACAGGCAGAGCCAAGCCTTACTTATGCCTGGAAGACAGGGCTTTGATATTAGGCCGTTTTACCGCAGGCTCCTATACTTTGCCAACCTACTACTTTGCTCAGCAGCAATCCTGAAAGAGGAGAAGGACGACAGACCATACACAGAGAAACAGAAAAAGAGAAAGAGAAAAGAGAGAGAGGAGTGGATAGGTGGTTTAAGGGAGCAACTGGTACAAGGTGAGACAGGCAAAGATGGCACTGGTCAGACTGGAAAGGAAGAGAACAGTACCCAGTTATAGAATAGATCCCCACCACAAGGCCCCAATTACAGGAGCAGCAATACACAAAGTTGGCTTAACTGGATGTGTTCACTTTGCAAGGGAAAGCAAAGGTCAACCAAGCTGCTAAACGACACGAAGCGTCATTTCTACTTCCCCAGCCAACCCATTAGTGTAGTGCTTGAGTAAAACCCCTGGGAATGACCGGGTTGAGATGGAGAAAGAGATAGGGGTTTCACAGGGCAAGCTCTTCACTACGAGACCTGGTGGTCACCCAAATGTCCCCAGGGATGGGGTTAAGGACCCATGAGTCAGCGCTAGCCCCAATAAAATGATCTGAAGTGGGACAAGTGGACCCCACAGGGGGGTGGACGTGCAATGGAGGCAGGGCTGGAGTAATTGTTCACTTGCAGGAAACTATAAAACTGTGATGGAGAAGCTAATGGAGAAGTTTTGAGTTCATGACGAGTTTCAGCCATTATTCTAACTTGTAGAAGAAAACACTGTCCCTACGTGACCGTCATGGTGAAACAACTGATTAATAAAAAATAAATGGATAACACTGTGTCCATGCGGATGGATTGCACCAATACCAGGTCAATAACTTCATGGGGAAATAAGTTTAACACGACTTGACCAGTGCTTTTGGCTGTTGAAATATGTGGATTATGGAGTGAGAGGAATACCTTTTAACTGCTTTCTGGGCCAGCATACGGTTTCCTGCGAGGAATGTGAGACTGCCAATAATGGCCAGGTACTTAAGGGTCTGGAACATGTTGAGGTGTGTCCAGTACACATACATCAGGCCAAGCATGGCTGCAAAAAAAAAGAAAACAAGCACACATCATTTCAGAAACAACCTGAAGATAGATAGATGACCAGGGGGTATTCCAAGAACATGGTTGAATGAGAAACCTGGCTAAGCTAACCTAAAAGAAGTGGTAAACCTAACAGATGGCCTGCAGGCATAATTTAGTAATGAAAATGAGGACCGCATGCTCTTCTATTAGATGATTTACCACATCTCAAGGCTAACAGGCAAACTGGTTTTCTACTGAACCAGCTTCTTGGAATACCCCCCAGGTTACATCCCATCAAGTCCCTGTTACTGTTCTTCTCTACACCTTGAAAGTATGTTATTGTGGAGTGGAGTTGTGCATTTGGATTAGTATTACATATGTACAATAGAGGCATCTGTATTACATGATGCTCTTACAAGTAGTAGATACATGTGAAAGGTAAGATACAGAAATGTCCCGATCACCATTTTGTAATCAAATTGAGGGGGGGAAAAAACTGACTTCAAATGCACAAGGAAAGAATAGCGAGCGCTCTACAGTCTTTTCTCCAGGTTGAAGAGGTGCATGTGGTTATTCCTTTTAGGGCTTGACAGAATTTTGAACTATATCCAAAGCACTCTCCTTTGAGTCAAGGTAGTTGAAGTATTTTAAAACCCTTTATTTTATATCGGGGTAAGCATGGTAAAAAGGCCGACCGGTTTCAGCCGTCTGGCCTTCATCTGGGTTTTTACCATGTTTACCCCGATGCAAAATAAAGGGTTTTTAAATAATTCAACTACCTTGACTCAAAGGAGAGTGCTTTGGATATAGTTCAAAAGTCTGTCAAGCCCTAAAATTTGTAATTTTGCACACAACACACAATGAAGGAAGCACAACCCTGCGTGTAACAAAATACATGCATTAATCCGTTTGTCTTGTTCAAGTAAAGGGAATAAAATATGTGGAAAACACATGGAAAATACATGAAAAATGGGAAATGGGAAATCTGGACTCACCTGCATGGCCCAGATGGAAAAGTATTGTGCTGGGAGAGAGGCTGAGGTTGGCAACGTTAGCTCCCAGTTTAAACCACTGGCAGACGAGGACAGCACATGGAAACAGAGAGGATAGGAGAGGAGAGGCGAGAGGATTACATAAGGAAGAGTGCCACACAGTCATGAGGCTGATGAGCAGATTGAGTATCAATAACATTTTGGAGTTCGTCTGCTTTATTTTTTTCATCTCTTTTGTTAAGCTGCCAGGCTCATAGCAACAGGACTTAGTCTGAATATGACCATGAATAGCCCAAAACACTCCACAACACAAAAGACCTACTTAGCCAGTGTAGTTTCATTACATGTTGGCACAATATCCAAATAAATAAATAACCATGTTTAAACACAGAAGTGGGCTGAAAACATCGGTCTTCCTCGCTAAACAAGAGGCATGAAATACAGGGCTATGTTTCATTTGTCCACTGTAAAGGGCTATTTAAAAACAGAAAGTCGTGAAACAAAAAGGCCTTGAACAAAGTCAGAGAATCTCTTTTTCTGCTCAACATTGTGTCATAAAACTTTGTGCAGAGACATGGTTCTGACATTCTCTCCCTTTATTCAACGCATCTTTTTATTTAGCACCTGACTGTTGAAGTGAATGTGCGTGCACCTGACTGCTGAAGTGAATGTGCGTGCACACCCTCACGCTACTTACCAGGATGAGCAGTAAGAGGAATGGAGAGAGCACGAGGGCTGTGAAGGTGTTGGACACCACCGTGGGGGGCCTCTTCTCTGGCTCACGGAACAAGTGCTGAACAACAACAAAACACAAGATGAAGAAAAATTCACACGCTTGCTCAACAGCATTTAGTAAGTTGATGGGTGTGCCCTACTGACATTGCATTCTTAAGTGGGGACAAAAGACATACAACTTATGACTGTGGTACAGGGGCATTCAAGCATGTAAACAGTCATATTAAGAATTTGATATCCATTCATGTGCACTTTTTTTTTAACTACACAGGCCTATGTAGGAAGAGAACTGGTGTGGAATTTTCCAGAAGTTGTACTTGTACCTTACGGCTGAATGAATGTATGCATTCGTTATATGCTTACTAATATGCTGCAATTACGTGTATGATGTTCTGTGTATTGTGTATTATGCATCTATCTGTGCTGCTTGACACCTTAATCCCCCCCCTCCCGAATTAATAAATGGCACTCTACTCTACCTGGATCTCTGGCTTGGGGATGTAGAGGGTTTTGGGCTGGACGGCAACAGGGGCCTCTTCCTCCAGGAACCTCAGCACAACATCCGCCTGGAGACAAGAGGGAACACTTGCTTAGTACACCATTAAAAGTAATGAACACTATAGGGGGGAAAAAAACAATTCAAATACATAAATATTTTAAAGAACAAAACATTTCGCTTTTGGCTTGCAGTTCAGTCACGTACCAGGTTCCAGAGGATAGGGTTCTGCAGGGTGGCGTCTCCCACCATCAGGTACAGGGCATAGGTGCCTGACATGGAGTCGAACTCAGACTTCCTCTCGGCCGTGTCCAGCTCAAACTTGTAGACGTTCTTGGTGTCGGGCTCGGCCACAAACACCACCTCCTGGCCTGTCTTCTGGTTGTGCAGCCTCACAAAGACCTGGAGGGACAGAGAAAAATTGTGAGGAAAACCAACCATTTAATGAATAAAATGTATTAATGAGTCATTGAACACTGCAAGTCAACAAATCAACTTATTTATGTAATGAAATAAAACATTCAAATGTGAAGAGATTTGACAGCTTTCAATTTCTAACAATTAAACTCTGATAAAGTTGCCATTACCCCTGCCCTTAGGCTAGCAAGCATTTAAATTAAAATTCATACAAAATGACATCCAGCATACAGAATTTCTGTCCTTAGTTTTTACATTATATTCCAACCAATGATGGCCAGACAGTAATCATTATACAACACTTCCCACGTCATGCACCACGATTGTGCTCTCAGTGTCAAGCTCAAGGATGCCAACCTGATGAGGGGTGAGCTCAACCCCAGTGTTCACATCCACCAGCTGGAAGGACATGGCAAAGTTCTGGTGGCTGTCGGCGATGAAGGAGTTCTTAGCCTTGCTGGGATAGTCCACCCTGAAAGGACACAGTCCCAGCACACGTCAGCACTGAGAAGCCATTTGGAATGCACTGTATAATCCACCACTCACATGCAACATTGTCCTACTGACATCCAAAATTACCCAAATTGACTGGAAGCAGTCAATTTCTGCTGTGCAGAAATACATGAATATGTATGAATATTTTCAAGAGGAATAAATAAATGAATGAAAAAAAACAGAAAAGATACAGCCTCATGGATGACAGAAGAAAGGTTGATCACACTGGTGGAGGATGAGCATCGTATGACTAGCTGTAGATTACATTTTGTACTGCGCTCAACTCATCCAAAGTAAACACCATCTGGGTGCTCTAACCTTAAAGGTGCATTGTATAGCAGGGCTATTCAATTAGAACTTCAGTTGGGCCACATTTCTAAACTAAAAAGTTCAGTTGGGCCGCACATTTTCAGCCATCACTAACACATGGCAAAGACACGTTTTAAGCACTTTAAACATATTGTTCTAACTTTAAACTTAACAACATTTAATTTTTAATGTACAAGATGTGTTATAGACTACAGCAATATCCAAACTGCAATATTATGCTAGAGCTGGGGGCTACATGTAGGCCGTGTCTGGGTCGCATGTGGCCCTCGGGCCTCCAATTGAATAGGCCTGCTGTATAGGATGGCGGCCAGAGTAGGTATTTCAACTATGCTGTTCATTGAAACCGTGCTGTCCACTGCAAATTTTGATCTTTTCATGAATATTTACCAAATATTGACCTAATATGTACTGGTATGACCAAAGTAAAGTAGGTTTTGCAGCTAAAAATGTCTGGAAATTCCAAATGGCGGACACTGGAGAAGATCACCCATTTTATTGCCCCTCAGACGTCTCGGACAGGCAATAAGAAAGGCTACACAACAAGGGGAGCTGTCCTGTTGTCATTATTTCAGTAGCTGTAAGCTTAGATTACAAGGGACTTTACTTGAATCCTCACCTAGTGGTCTTGGTGCCGATGCTCTGGTCCTTGTCCACCACAGACAGGTCCATGTTAGTGATGGCAACCTCCGTAGACACCTTCACTTTCAGCTGAAAAGATGAGGAGGCACATTTAATAAGGATACCAAAGACAGCCATGATTGCATACTTATGAATGAAAATGGCTATAATGAATGACATTGTAGAAAAGGAAAAAAAAGAGAAAAACCTAGGTTACGTATAAGTGATGTTAAGTATTTTGACCTTGGCCTCAAATTATTTTTTATTGTCCATCCAGGGACCTTTGCTGACTTTTGTGGCACAGAAAAATGCCTGTTGTCCTGCGCGATTAACATACCCCTTGACAAGATCTGTCAAGCCATTCATTGAGTTAAATCGCTAGCTCTGAGAACAAAGACAGCTTTAGAGTAGCGAGTGATGCACCAAATGGACGGTTACAGCAATTACCGGTAAGCTCCAAAGACGCACAATGACTGCATACTAAACAATTACTCCTGGGCATGACCGGTAACAATGGAGAGTCACAGAGGTTCAAAAAGGGTTCACATATTGTGCTCAAAAATGAAGCAAGTCAGGCCCTGCGATGGCCAATCGGTAGGGCACTGATCTGCCATGCAGTCGACCCGGGTTCGATTCCCGCCCCGGGTCCTTTGCTAACCCCTCCTCATCTCTCTCCCCATTCGCTTCCTGTCCACCTCTCAAACTGTCCTATCGTCAATAAAGTCGCAAAAGGTCAAAAAAAAAATATATATATATATATTTTAAATGAAGCAAGTCAGAGACATCAAGGCCCACCAACCTCCACGTGGTTTGCAATCAGCCTGCTGTCTCCAGTCACAGCCACAGCGAACTGGTAGTAACCGCTGGCCGGCTGACTGTCCATGAAATTCAGCTCAAAGACGCCACTGCGAGACAGAAATATGCAGAATTTAAAACCAAAAACTACAAAAAAAATTACAGAACGTTAAATGCTTCAAAATGTATATCCTCATTACTTATTTTTCTGGGAAAACACAACAAGGGAGTGTTATATAACAGGCTGCACACGCTTGTACATATGAATTCATACTAAAGATTGCCATAAATAAGCCCAAAATTCAGACACTGGTGGGCAGATTCTATAGGGAAGACTCACTCTTGCAGTGCGAAGGGGGCCTTGTTCAGAATTACGCTCTTGGAGGCCACAGAGCTGGCGGTCTCCACCAGCACGTTGGCAGATGCCAGGGGCTGGCACAGCACGTCAGTCACCAGGAGCTGGAACAAAGGACACCACATCAATGACTTATTCAGAACTACACCTTCGTGATGTTTAATATATGCAAGTCCAATGATAAAGTAGGTAAGTATTTATTTATAAAGCACATTTAAATCAGTGCAAAACCGACCAAAGTGCTGTACAGTGACTGGCTAGAATGAAAATAGATAAATAAAAGTAAATAAAGCATATTAGCAGCACTAAAGACACATCACTGGGAAAAGTTCAGAGGGTTAGAAGAGTTTTTTTTCATCCGTATAACTTTCATGTAAAGTTGATTCTGCATGAAGTTCAAAACTAGGGGTAGGATTTCAAAGTGTCCCATCTGTCATGTGCAATGCTTGGAGATGAATTACAGACAGTATATTGTCTTGGCAAGGCAAAGCACGTTCATTAGTATATTTCATATAGAATTGAATATGCTTTGGGCAGTGCAATGTGCTGTCTAACAGTAGGACAGACATGGACAGTAAAGCAGAAAAGATCCTTCATGATCACGTGAACGGGCTAGCGGCTGCTTACCTTCAGGGTTGGCTGGCTGTGGGACACGGTGGCAGGCCCCTGGGGGGTGACGATCACGGGCACGTGGAAGCGGTTGTTGGAGAGGGCAGCGGCTGCAGAGGCCACACTGAAGGCCTCCGACAGAGAGTCCCAGGACTTCTTGCTGAAGATAGAGTTCACCAGCTGGATGACTTGGTCCTATGACAAAAGGAATTACACAGCAGGACAGTGTTAGCAGGTGATACACTTGGCAATTCTCGACCTGTATGCTACACATGTATTGTACACTTAATCATGTGCCTTCATAACTATGGTTGTGTTGAGTAGTGTATAATGTAGTGTATTAGTGTATAATGGATGTAATGCAATGTAGTCCATGCCTCAATACTCAATTACTCAACACGCCATGAAGTATTGACCATGGCCATGTGTAATGATGTTGAATACAAAAATCAATCACAGTTAGCATATAACTTTGAAAACCAACAATAGTCACAACAAAGTTCATATGAAGAAACTGGACTTGACTTGAGTACCTCTTTGAGTGGGGGCTCCATATCCATGTGGTCAGACAGGGCGTAGGCTGAGCTGACGAACAGAGCAGTGGCCTCCAGACCCTCCTCAAATTGCAGGAACAGCCCACCCAGGTCATCCAGATGCGCAGCCAAGTCCTGAACAACAACACAACACCCCACTGGATCAAATACTTGCAGAGCCTTGCTTTCTTTTCATACCTGATATACCCATTTGTGCTTTTACTGAGGATAGTTAAGATTGCAGGGCAGAGGAGCAAGATTGCAGGGCAGAGGAGCAAGAGGTAGAGAGGTGGGGTAAGGATGATCCAGGCCGGACTCAAAACTGGGTCCCCATGGACAAGTAGACCTTAGAGGCCTTAGAGCAGGGGTCCCCAAACTTTTTTCTCTGGGGGCCACATTATCGTTCCTGACTGTGATCAGGGGCCAGATCAATCATGTGGGCTTTAATACTAGGCCACTGCCTGTTATAGCCATAATTTCTAGCACAAAATAGTTCACCATTACAAGTGATTTGCAAAAGAAGTGAGTACTTCACATGTTTTTTCTATTTGAAATACCACAGGTATTCCTTTTAATTTCTGATAACCATGTAAAAATAGCAAGGAAAGGTTAGAAACATTTGGGGCCTCAGCCTCATCTATAAAACTTTGCGGAAGAAATGCGCCGAAAGATGGCGCACGCACGAAACGCAGGATGTGCGTGCGCAAGAAAATATTCAGATTTATAAAGCATGGCGCACGCACGTTCCACGTCGATTTCCCTTTATAAATCCCAACTGACTCTGAAGTTACGGCAAATGTGCGCACCTGTGGACACACCCATAATTATCTATGAATATTCAGTGAAACGCCCAAAATGAATATTTATATCTGTGGACGGCGTGCGGAAAGCAGACGAGATAGCCTATTTACCACATGTGGAGCAAACAGTTTTATTAGATAGGCCTAGAGAACGTTGGGCAAAGTGGAGCGGTTAAGTTTGGGAAGTCGTACAAAAATAATCCCTCGAATTGCAGCATGTGGATGGTTATGTTCGCAAAAATCACGCTATACCAGAAGTAAAAAATAAATAAAATAAGGATGGTATGGACATGAACCTGCCAAGTCATGGACATGTAGTATTAATTGAGTTGTGAACAAAGGGAAAAAATAGCAGCGTCAAGGAAACATCTCACATTTCCCCATGTGAAATTCACCGGTAGAAAATCTATTCGCTGTCTCATCGCACCTCATATGCACCGGGTTTAAACTTTTTTCAACAATTGCCGTTGGTCACTGCGCGCAGCTGTCTGCTTTCAGTTCAAAGCGACGCCCCAACTGTCGATCGACATATCCACAGACAGCATGACATATGGGCATTTTCCAGTCTGTATTTATTAAGTGTATTATAAACGTGCATTATCAGTGTATAAGGCCAGCTGTCAAATGCACACCTCTGCTTCTTTGATGACGAATAACCGCATGGAAAAGAAATGATATGCAACAAGACAAACGAAGCTGTCCTGTCCATTTAGGCACTTGGCTGTATGCTTGCCTGTATTGCTGAGAAAATCAACCATTACAGATGCACTTGGGACTCGAGCAGATGATTCTGCAACTGGCTTAAATGTTGACGTAATTCCTTGCAGACTCGGAACACTTTATAGCCTACCGATACGATTATAGCCTGATACTGGAAAGGTCCGTGGTTATTGTTAATAAAATGCAGGCCTAAGGTATTTCCAAATGTAACGTAGGCCTATCCTAAACGTAACATTTGAAACGTCTATTACTTCCTTACAAAACATGCATGTGGCTATGGATAGGCCAGGTAGGCCTACTTATTATTTTCCACCATTACCAAACAACAAACAACCGCGTTTTCGTTGCAAACTGGATTACTAGTGTTAAAGTGGCTATCGTGACACGTGACCTTTGATTTTTTTTCTTCAACCAATTTCGGGTCGTTCTTCCAGCTACCTCCCGAGGTCGCGCTTTCCGCGTTTGGTCTTTTGTTTAGTGCCTACGCATGGGTCAAACTTTGCGTGGAGCTGCGCATGTTTACCGCCAAGTTCTTTTTCTATAAATACCAAACCTTGCGGTGAAGTTGGCGTGCGCAGTCTTTTGTGCGTACGCACCCGTTATAAATGAGGCCCTCGGTGATTTACAGTTTATGAGTGATACAATAGAAATGGTAGGCCTGTTTATATTACAGTGAGATGAGAAACTATCAAGACAAGATAGGATTGCTTCTTTGGGGCAGTTCAAATGGTGAGGAGCAGAGAGGTGGCGGGCCAGTCAAAGGGGCATGGCAGGCCGCATCCGGCCCCCGGGCCTTAGTTTGGGGACCCCTGCCTTAGAGTCTAGTGTTCTGAAAGGCTCTCCATGTGTGCTTTAATTTTTATGTCCATTATTTTGTCAAACAGGCAATATAAGTAGTATGGATCTTCGGGTCATATACACATGTTGCACATAGACTACCGTACCTTCGATCCCATTCACAGAGATCCCTTATAGACCTTCGATCCCATTCACTTTTAAAGTTAAGGTCTGTGGTTAACACTAATTTATACTGAGATGAGGCATTCCATGCAGATTAACATAATTAACTCAGACAAGCTGAGGCTTGAAAGATACCAAATAATCTCTATGCTACTGTAAGACGATGGCCGCTTATCTGTGCTGCTCATAAGCGCCATCTGCAGGTCTCAGCACGCAGCTTCAGGTGTTCACACTCACCTCGATCTCCTCCAGGATGGGGCCAAGCTCTGCCTGCTGGGACAGGCGAGCAGCAGTCTGGAGGGCATTGATGATGCTAAACCCACCAACACAGAGAGAGAGAGAGAGAGAGAGAGAGAGAGAGAGAGAGAGAGAGAGAGAGAGAGAGAGAGAGAGAGAGAGAGAGAGAGAGAGAGAGAGACAGACAGCGAGAGACAGCGAGAGAGAGAGAGAGAGAGAGACATTACTTAGAAAATGTACTCAAACAACTCATGATGTAAAGCAGACAGCATTGTCTCTTCAATGTTAAAAAGTTTACTAACAAGATGTAACAATTAACCAACTGCCCACTTCAATCAGCAAGACATGCATTTATGTCCCAACACCACAGATTTTCTCTCTTTACAACTACACCGATTCGACTCAGCATGTCATTCAATATCCAAGCAAACTACCTACGTACCTTTTCAATAAACATCAAATTTCAACAGAAGTTGCTTTCAGTATTTTTCCCTTAGAAATTATGTGCGTGATGCCAATGGGTCCAACTCAATGTCTAACATCCGGTCCGCACCTTTTGCTTGTGGCCACATGTGACATTGACAAGATAAGTTTTATCCGATATCAAAATATAAAAAGCACCATTCAAATGTAATTTTCACATTTTTAATCGTGATGTTGAAAGTGGGAAAAGAATTCCCCAAAAGTCATTGTGCCTAGGCTGACGGTGGGGTAACTTTATTTATTTCTCCACAGAGACGGGGTGTCAGCAAAGCGGCTACAAGCAAAAGGAGCAGACGTAAGGTTAGATATCGAAAGGGACACATTGTGTCATGAAACTCACGAGAGGACGCCTTCTTCCTTCCTGATGTGTGCGGAGAGGGCGCTGACCACCTCCTGGGAGGCCAGAGGGAGACCCAGGGCGCTCAAGGCCCCCACGGCCTGCTGGATCTGGGAGACAGTGGAGTCTTCGCTCACCGCCGCCAGGAGGAGGTCGCGCGTCTCGTTTGACACTGGGATCTGGGACAAAAACACACATCAGTGTTAACGTTACACCAGAAATGATTGATGAGGTACAGGTGATTCATAGTAAGAGTCTTCCAGGATCCATATGACGTAAGGTTCTAAGCTGAAATCCTATGGCTGCCATGTCCCTTTAGGAGAGTGAATGGAGTTCAAGGAAAAGCCATGCCCATTTAGGAGACCAGACCTGATTCCAATTTGTTGCATCGTTGATGTGGGCTACGACTTATTTTGGTCAACCATATTGAAAATCTTTGGTTACACAAGTTGCCCAGATGAGAAAACTTTTGACCTTTTCAGGATGGCAGAGAAAAAAATTAATTGTGTAGACACCAGAAATATTGTGAATGGCAGGGTATCATTGCATTCTACAATGCTGAAATGCACAAGCCCACCAAATATGAATCACAAGTTGGTTAGGCACTACGTTTGGCAGTTCTAAACATGCACACTAACAACCTAAACACATTTTCTCTAAAATAATCTGCAAAATGTTAGGATAAACCTCGGCTCTGTTGCATTTTGTGTCACAAGGAGAACAAAATAACTTGAAAACAACACCTTCGTAATTTACACTTTTAAAGTGGAAACTGGCATAATCTTTCCCATAGCATGTGAATGCACCATGACAGGTCCTCAAACCTGTCTGACAGAAGAGCACTCGGAATGTTTTCAAGCAACAAAAAGACATCCAGTTGCACACACCTAAACTCTTTTGATACATGCATGGTTTAGGAATAGCTGGGTCATTTGAAGAAAATGGACAGACATGGTAATGCAAATAGGATTTACCTCACATCCTGACAGTGCTTGGCTGGCCTCAGCAGCATAGAATAGAGACTCAATATTTGTTGGATCCAAATTTGACTTCAGGAATTGACATGCCTCCTGTAGACAAATTGAGTACAATCAACATGTTGAAAATACACTACCATCACTATATCAGTCAGTCATCTTGCAGACAGTGCATTTTTATCGCCATATTTCATAACGCAAACTGCACTGCATCACGGCTTCTGCTAGTGCTTACTTACATCTGAATCTGCAACAGTAACTCCCAGCTTGCTGAGGCCCATGATGGAGAAGTATGCAGACTGCAGGTCCGTGAAGGGCTGGCCCAAACGGGCTTCCAGTCTCGCCACATCGGATGCCGTGAGGTGATGAGACGGTGTCAACGCTTGAGCGCTGACAGCCAGCGCAAGGAGCACTACGCAAAGTAACCCTGGAAGTCACACAAGGAAGTACATCGTTAAGTCACGACAGTGCTTCTCACAATCCAGTCAGTAGAACAGTTTTACGTTAATCATTCACATTATGGAGTCGTGGGCACTTATCTTTGAAAGTGAAAAAGTAAAACAACTTCTATTAAAACAGCACAAATGCAACAGTAAGGATCACTCGTTTCACACGGATAGCTAATAAGCTAGTATGGATCTGCTTAGCTGCAGTGCATGCACAAGTCTGACATTTCTGCAGATCTGTTAAGCTATCGTGCAATTGAAACACAAATAATTGAAGCCCATTATGTAAACCGATAAGGTAGAAAGTTGCCTAGAAAGGCTGCTTGTTTTAAATCTCATTCAATACAACGCGTAGCCTAACTAGCCTATTTGGTTAGCTACACAATGCTGCCTCAATCATAATGGATGGGTACCTGCTCGAGCCATTGGCCGACTTGCAAAAAATGAATTAAATGAGAAACGCTGCGCCTCTAATTTACCTGGCATATTTTCGTTACAACTTTACGAAGAACATGGTATGTTGCAAACATAGGACAGTGTGTTGGACAACTTGTAAATCGTTCATGAACAAACCAAAGAAATCTCACTTACTGGGTTGCGCCATGTCGCCGAATGCAGCGTCACCAAAACCTCGGCGAATAGTTCCGGGACCTGTTTGGGTTGTACCATGTTGTATGTATGGGTAAGACTGTTAAACGTGTTTCTTCCATGAATGCTGCAAAGTAGGTCTTATCAAATTAGATGCAAATGCTAGTAGTTATGCCATTGTACTACAAACTAACGTTTTTTTTTCTGTGAAATTGCAACATTAATCTTCATAACTCGTTATGTCAATCACACTGATCACCTACCAGGCAGGATGGTCGTATAATCCTAAATATCTGTTCAATAGATTTGTATTCCTCTTATATTTGGGTGTTGTCCTAGATACAATGCATGGGACAGATACTAGACATTCTGTATAGCAAATATATTTCCAAAGGAATAGATTGCAGCAAATTGTACAAAAATACAACAAAACGTCTTGCAGTGGGCGTGGAGGTGGTTTGAAGGCATTGTGTCCGTTTCTCATTGGTCTTTTCCTGCCGGCATCCAACTGCACCCGCCCCCGTTTATGATTTTGTCATTCGATGGAATGTCATGATTTGGTCTACAAGAAAACCAGCGATGCAGTCATAAAATAAATGTAAAAGTCAATCATATATATTTTCTGAATTGCATTTATTTAATGTTTGCATACAAACAACTTACAAAAATTGAGATCAATAATTACTTCTAGACCTACATTTAAATTAAGTGTACAGTTGACGCTGTAACATTTCTCCTTTTTTTAATAAGACATGTCACTAACAATATTCTGAACAATCAACCTGATCTTAACATAGAAAAATACAGGTCTGTTTGTGCTTCTGGTCCTATTCAATTACATGCTCTATACAAAATTATCCATAAATGGGTTCACTGAAAGACCTCAGTCCTATTGTTGATTCTATTGCTTTCAGAATACAGTCTATGTAAACACTTTAACTCTTGCCAAAGCTTCTCATTTCCATTGATTTGTAATGGTTTTAAAACTCCCAATCTCCCAAGTAGACCAAACACCATAGTTTATTGCTGGGAGGCGGTTATTTCAGGTTTGGTAGGGTCACCAAAATCATACGAAATAAAACTGCAAGATTAGATGCAGCAGATGGATTGATTTTGACCTGAACTGTGTATTTCTATAATGGCCACAGATGAAGACATGTTTAACACACACTGGAGATGTAATCAACATGGTCACACTGTTGTTGATGGGGGCAAAAAGTCAAAACATCAAATTTGGACTGCTGACAACAGAGAAGCCAAGATCACATACAGTACCACTTATCCATCCATGCCCATGAAAAACTGATTCATCTAACAAATCACATTCCGATTACTTTTTACACAATAGCGAAACATTTGCGGAAGAGCAAAAAATAAAAGCACAGAATGGGGCGAGACAAGAGGAGACATGACACAAGGCAGTGACCCTCGTCTCAGGACAGGATGAGTGCACGGTTGGTTGGGTGAGATTTTAAGGAGCGCATAAACCGCCTGGCTTTCTGAGTCAGGAGGAGCTGGTCTTTGGTCCGGCCGCACACAACTTCTTCCCATTCCTGTGACATCTAGAAGTGAAAAGGACAAAAGCTGTGTAAAACATCAGGGCAGTCGAATTTAACACAGGAACCAACCTAATGCAAGTCCCTGAGCACGTCCAGTCTATTTATGGATTTGCCACTGTTAAGTATTACTGATAAAAAAGGAATCTAACTAAATAACATGTTCACGTCTGACTGGAGTATATTCCAAGAACACGGTTGATAAACCTGCCAAAGGTCATGTCCACAGAGCAACAGATTTGAGTGAATACGATTAAGTTTGTATCGGTTCACCTTTGCGTCCACATAGCACCTGTGTTTTCGTTATCCCAAAACGATATTTTTTGGTGTTACACCCAATGATGGGCAGTAGTGTCGCTACATTTTCGAGTTGCTTGGGTGTAAAGTAATTTCTTTTTTAATCAAGTATCTAACTTCCCTGTTGCTATGCTAGTCTGTAATCAAGTAGCACATAGTGTCAACAAAGCTACAAATTCTTGGACATGACTGAGATAAATGGGTTTTCTCTGCATAACACTGTATGATTTTGAAACAAAACGATGAGTAAAACTGAATACTTCCATTCACAACCTCCATGCATATCTATATCAAAATAATGTATGCATGCGATAACTGCCAACCAAACAAGCAACACACAGGAGAGGAAGTAAGTTAGTCGAAAAGCAATACACCATCATCGCCAAAACATTTTCTTGAGCAATCTGACCATACACATGGCTGACTATTCGTCTTCATTTCCATTAACATTTTCATGCACGACCATGGTAGTTTAGCTCACCAGCACTACAAATTACAAGTAGCTTGCCCAACACCACCTAGGCGAGGAGCAGATGCCTACAAAACTACACGCCTTACTTCTATTCGTCTTACAGCACATATAGAAGTGTGACATGTGTATTGCATCGTTTTCAGCAAGCGTTTCATTGCCATAAGAATGCAATATTTCTATTGATCTGTTGCCACTGTGGACAAGATATTTTAACTGGTGAAAAAAAAAACCTTGTTGCGTGGACATGGCCCACGTTAATTGACAGGAAGTGGTAAACCTGCTAATAGGTCAGTTATCATTTAGTTCCGAAAATGAGGACTACAGGAGGCTCTTTTATCACGTGTGGGATTCCCGAACTTATACTTGAACTTAGAAATGTGCTAAAATATACGAACATCTCAGACCACATGTGCGAGTGAAAGATATGCAGATCACGTGTTGAAACAGCCAATGCACGACAGACAAATACCGATGTTTTTGCCCCCCTAGCTCTTAAATTAGATGATTTACCACCACCTCAAGGTTAAACCCTCCACTGGTTCCCTCCAAAATGTGTGCATGCTCACACATGCACACAAGTACGCAATATTTTGAAGATATGAGGAAGAAAGCTGCTCACTGGTAGAGGTTCGCACTGTGATCCTGATCCACTTTCACACGGGCCGAGGATGAAGCCTTGGTCCAGAACGTTCTCCTCTTTTATACAGGAAAACGAGGAGGAGTTGAAGGACGAAGAGAGGGACGTCTCAGCCTGTAAGAACAACAATGCACAAGGGGTCAGAGGGTTGAAGTGATGATCCCCCACGTCAAATAACATTTCTCTGTACATTTGCTTTTTTGGGGCATTTTAATCAGACAGGACAGTGAAGCAAAGACAGGAAGTGAGTTGGGAGAGAGATGGGGAAGGGCCGGGAATGGAACCCGGGTCGACCGCGTAGTGGACGAGTGCCCTACCATATCAGCCACGGTAGGGCCTCTCTGAACATTTCACGTGTACATTTGAACAGCAATGGAAACCAAGGGCAGACTGTTCACAGGGGTAAAGGGGGGCTTGTAAAAGCACTCATGCACACAAACCTTAGGGCTCAGTTTCGGCATGACCTTGCCAGGCAGGAGTCTTGACTCATTGCAGTCAATCACGTCCAGTGCTAGTGACTTCCGCACTTTCTTCACTGGAGGTCGTTGCTGTTGGAAATAAGAGACAGGATTTTTTAAGTGAGCCCACAAAGGCGAATATTACGTTGGCAAGATGATGATGATGATGATGTGAAACGTGTGCTACTCTATGCATTTCCATTAAAAGTACAGCTCAATTGAAATTCACAATAGAAAACAATAGCCTAGTAAACTAGCCCCACCCGCAAGCGGACAAAATTATTTTTGCCTGTGAGTGGGTCTAGCCTCGGACAATGCCCCAGGCCCTGAAACTGGCTGGCTAATCACAACGCAGCAGATGTTTTGAATCTTTGGATGCAAAGCGGACAGGGTTTTGAGGGAGTGACGACAAAGCATTGGCCAATAAGCACAGACACCATTTGAAAAACAACAGGTTGTCTTCCGATGTATCATTGATCAGGGCCAGACTAAATATTCACATTTAATCTTACATTTAGTTTGGCTCGTCAGGCTAGGAAAACAATATATCTGCAAAGAATAAGGTTTGGTTTCCATTCGTATGTGTGTGTGTGACTGAGTTCCTCTCGGTCAGCAAATGCAATGAGTTTGCATCCTTTTTCAAAGGTAAGATTGAAAAAATACGTACAAACATACTCACACATGTGCAACCGACCCAAGATTCGGACCAACTTGTTACGGTGAAGTTAAATCCTAACCTCATGAGAAATTTTAATTTAGTTGATGTGGACATTCTTAATAGAACGGTACAAAGTCTTAGCTCCTCTACATCTGACTTAGATATTCTACCAACAGCCTTCTTCAAATCCATCTTACACCTAATATCACCAGATGTACTTCAGATCATCAACACCTCACTACAAACAGGCATATTCCCAGGCTGTCTGAAAGAAGCAGTTGTGAAACCCTTACTGAAAAAGAACAACCTGGATGCACTGGTACTAAACAACTATAGGCCCATATCCAATCTACCATTTATGGGTAAAATAATAGAGAAAATTGTTTTTAACCAATTAACTGCCTTTTTAATGTCTAATAGCTATTTTGATAAGTTTCAATCTGGTTTCCGTGCCTACCACAGCACTGAAACAGCTCTTATCAAAGTTATGAATGACATAAGATTGAATTCTGATGCTGGCAAATCATCCGTCTTGGTACTTCTTGATTTGAGTGCTGCTTTCGACACAGTTAATCATTCTATACTACTACATAGACTGGAACACTGGGTTGGCTTTACGGGCATAGTGATCGACTGGTTAAAATCGTACTTACAACAAAGAAGTTTTTTTGTCGCCATTGGAAGACATACTTCATCACCAATGTCTCTGGATTGTGGGGTCCCCCAGGGCTCCATTCTGGGACCACTACTGTTCAATCTGTATATGTTGCCACTGGGACACATTATCGAGAATAACTCCATAAATTACCATAGCTATGCGGATGATACCCAGCTCTACTTATCTATGTCCCCCAATAACTACACCCCCCTTGAATCACTCGATCATTGCATGGACCAAATTAACAAATGGATGTCTCACAATTTCCTCCAGCTGAACGTAGATGAAACAGAAGTAATTATATTTGGGGAAAAAAGAGGAGAGACAAAAGATTGCTACTATCCTTGAAACGAAGGGACTGAAACCAAGGGAAACAGTTAAAAATCTTGGGGTCCTCATTGACAGTGACCTAAATTTCAACAGTCACATGAAAGCTATTACTAAGTCTGCATTTTATCACATAAAAAAACGTCTCTAAATTTAGGGGCCTGATGTCTAAACATGATCTGGAGAAGCTAATACATGCCTTCATTTCTAGTAAAGTCGATTACTGTAACAGTCTGTTTACTGACCTCCCAAATAAGACCATTAAACAGCTTCAACTGGTACAAAATGCAGCTGCAAGGGTTCTTACAAAGACAAGGAAGTTTGACCACATTACTCCAATTTTAAGATCGCTGCATTGGCTCCCAGTAAGCTACAGAATTGATTTTAAGGCAATGCTACTTGTATTTAAATCATTAAATGGAATGGGACCCACATATCTACTGGATATGTTTCAGCTGTATGCACCGACCAGGTCACTAAGGTCAACGGAGAAGAATTTGCTGGTGATTCCAAAAGTCAAAACAAAATGTGGAGAGGCAGCCTTTAGCTTCTATGCTTCAAAGCTTTGGAACCAGCTTCCAGATGACGTAAAAAATGCACCCACTATTGATAGCTTTAAATCTAGACTCAAGACAAAGCTGTTCTCAGATGCTTTCTTAAATTATTGAATTTGAATGAAAAGACGGTAAAATAAGAGAAGTAAATAAGTAAAATAAGAATTGTTTTTCAAGGTTTTATGTTTATTTATGTTTTATTTTATTATTATTTTTACCTTATGTTTTAAATGTTTTTTTTTACTCTAATTCATTTCCCTGTTTTCCTTTCATTTACATTTGTTAACTTTGTGAAGCACATTGAGTTGCACCTGTGTATGAAATGCGCTATATAAATAAACTTGCCTTGCCTTGTAGTCGTGGCATTAGTATGTGTGTGTGTGTAGTCGTGGCACCAGACTGTAAATCCACTTGCCAGTACTTACTGATTGTTTACGTCGCTGTTCCGGGGGAGGAGTGTCTTCTAACATCAGTTCAATTCCCGCCTCGTTACGAAGTACCTCCTTCAGATCCTCCTCAAGATTCGGTGTAGCAGGCTTAAAAATAGAAGAACAGGCAACACGTTCATTTGTTTAAGTTCTATTTTAGCAGACGTTTCATCTCATTCATCATCTTATCATGTAAATGGAAATGTGTGGCTACATACCAGCGGGCGCAGGGGGCCGTATTTCTCCATGGCGTTTTTAAAGGGAGTTGGAGTGCGTGGCTGGGCATCCAAATCGGATGATTTGTGATTTGGAGTAATGAATCTACGGAGAAAGTAAAATTA
Organism: Engraulis encrasicolus; assembly: GCF_034702125.1. Classification (NCBI taxonomy): domain Eukaryota; kingdom Metazoa; phylum Chordata; class Actinopteri; order Clupeiformes; family Engraulidae; genus Engraulis; species Engraulis encrasicolus. The sequence goes on from NC_085870.1 coordinate 41,213,994, forward strand.
ATATTCCATGTCAAAAAAAATCAACTGCATCAGAAAGTAACAATGGTTATAAAATGTATGTATTTTGATATTGGTATCTGATTTATGCTCCATTCATTTGTAAGCAAATTATTTAAGACTTCTATACATTTGGAAATGTGGACATCTTCAGTGAAAAAGTTAGCTCACATGTTTTTACTGCATAATGGTTAACACACATTACTTTTATGCTTTATGCTTTGACAAAGTGTCACTGTGGCACATGGTTTCTGGTGTTGGAACACCTACACAGAGTTCTCCTTCTGGATGAGTGGAGTCTTGTCTCGGTGCAGGGGTGTGGTGACTATGGCTTTCTGGGTGCACACAGGGGTGGAGGTCAGAGAGGGGTTCTCCAGCTCATACGTGTCCTGTTTGGTCCACATGTTTAAGAACTGCAAAAGAGGGAAAGAACAGATGATGCAACCTTCTGAGACCCCCAGGTCATGTGACCATGCGGCATGCAGTGCCCTCATAGAGGTAGAAAATAACACTAGAGAGGACCCCGCCCCCCTGTTTACGGCAATCTGTAGCGGCCATTATCTGTAGGTAGATCAGAGAAATGGAAATTAATGGAGAACGAGGCTCACCTCTGTCAAAAATGGCTTAATCATGAGAAAATCCATCAACACACTATAGAAAGTCCATCAACACACTATAGAAGGACAATAGTTGAAGTGTGTTGCTAACTATGATCATAAAATATATTATTTGATTTTAAATGTATTTTATCGACTCATATGATTTAAGTAGATATTTAGCCTGACATTTCAAATCTGGTCTTTGATTAAAGTGTTACTTCATATTTACACAGTTTTAGTTAATTTCTTGACAGGGGTGGGCGTGTTCTCCATTGACTTGCATTGCCTGAAAGTACCTACACTACCTACGGAAGTTGGGAAGCTCCAGCTGCCATTTCCCAGTGCTGTCGCAAATGGCTGTGTCCTCTCTAGTGTTATTTTCTACCTCTATGAGTGCCCTTCATCCAATGTCACATGGTACAGTCACATGATAGCTTGACTTGCTTGCAGTAAAATACACAGTGGTACTTTTTGGTGAACTCCGGAATATCCAATCACTGGTTGTTTTACGTCCTAGCAAGGCCAGGATCCTTGACTTTGAGATACAGCCAGTGCCTACGCTTAACCACTCTGCAAAAAGTATATAGGTACAGTATACATGCGTATAAAAATTACATTGTCCTTGTGCAAAGTGACAGTGAAAGACAATACTTGTACACCCAAAGATGCTTGTTGTGCCACAGAAGTGCAACAAGATCACAGAAGAGTATAAACAGATGAACAGGCCTTCCTTACATTACCATTTGCACCATGCACGGACAACTTACTTCACCAGGTAGAGGGCTGAGCTCATTGTACCATAAAAGTGCAATAGCAAGAGCATAACATACACAAGAGCATAACTCGGCCATTTTTAAAATAGCTGTTGGCATGCTTGGACTACTCATTTCAATGGGTAATGTACTAAACGCATTTATCAATAATAATAAAAAAAAATGTACAGGAACGTAAGAAACTGAGATTCAATAGCTTTGCTGACAGGAAATGACCATGCTGGGCTGAGTCGAGCGGTAGTACCTGCGAGGGCGAGAAGGGGAGGATCTTGACGGGGGTGCTCTTGGGCGTCATGGAGTCGTTGGCGTCCGGGGAGCCGGCCACGCGGCGGCGGTTGTGGCGTGCTAGGATGGAGGGTGGCGTGCCCCCCGCCCGGGGGGAGATGGGGATCAGCTCTCCAGCACGGCTGCCTTTGCTCAGCTCCTGCAGGGCGTTGCCCTCCAGCCGGAACAGCAGCCGCTCGGGGCCCTGACTGGAGCCGGAGCCGGAGGTTGAGGTGGGGTTTGTGGTGGGGGGCGTGGGGGTGGTGGGGCTCTGGCTCTCCTCCTCCGGGAGGTCAAACGTTACGTCTGAGAGGTTACACCAGCTCTCCATGTCCTGGTGGAAAGAGAGACAAAGAGTACATCAGTAGAGTACACATACATGTCCATCCGTATCCCTCTTCTTCAGTTACTTCCCCCAGCATCTTCCCCACATCTCAAGGCATGAAAAGGTGTAAGAAGGATGTAGGAGAGAGGCAAAATGCCACAGTAGTGGGCCTGCACGAGGTGCATGGTTCCATCCTCCCTCCATTCATTCATTCCATCTTCGTTTCCTCCACAGGAGGAGGGGTGAGAACGGAGGAATTAAGGATGCGAGAGGACGGAGGAATTATGTAGCGGTGCAAGTACAGTGAGTTGGGGCAGAGAACGAGTAAACAAAGCCAGGTGGGTTAGGGCACACAGACATAGAAAAAAGCAACTTTTAAGGAAAGAAGCCTGAGGGTTGAAATCAATACGGTTTAGAAAGGGGGCCATATTCACACATTTATTTGTGTTGGATTTTCTAAAATATTATGGATACAATCCCCCTCCCACCATCTTGGATATGCAGCAAATGTGTCCCTGTAAGCCTTAGGTCGCTAAAATTGTGTACATTTAAAACATGGTCAAAGATTGAAATAGAGGACCATAATTCATACACAATCTAAAAAAAGTTGGCAAGCAGACAGTTTGGGATATAATTAGTGACGACACAAAAGAAAGTCATGTGGGCACCAAGGTGGGTACAACATGTGCCCACTGGGTTTGGTAATGTATTTGTTTTGCCGCTATGGCCACCAAGATGCTGGTGACAAAATAAGCCTGGTGCCATACTGGGTGTGGCACCATGCCACAGTCTGGGACAGGTCTACTGTGGCCCAGGCATCCGTAAGGTAGCACTACTATGACATTACACAGTAAGGTTACAAAGGTATGGGTAGTCAACTTCCACTCTGAAAAATCTTTGACGATTGTTAGATGTCTTTTACAGTCAGTTTAGTGCAGAGGGGCTTCTTTAGAGATGCTTGCAACCTCTGGCTTTAGTGGACAATGGCTTAGAGTAGGAATCCTTCAAGAAAACGTAGCCTAGAGATTTCATCATTCTAACACAACACAAACAGTGAGGGACCAGTTGGACATTTCCTTGCATAGGTCAAGATCATCATCATCATCATCTCCTTACCCCCTCCATCATCTCCATGACCTCCTTCAGAGCAGGCCCAGAGGATGGCGATAGGAAGCCAGAGCTGTCCACCACCCAGGAGCAAGTGCTCGACTCCCCGCCGCTGTCCAACTCCCTCTTGGGGGTCTGCACTCCTCTTCGACACGGTGGTGATGGCGACGACGACTCTGGCTTGGGAGATGTTACTTCAATTGCTGGACAAGACACATCCTATAGAGGGCACCAAATACATGCACAATGAGATCACTTTCCCCGACTGTTAGATCAATTTTCTTTGTAACGTCTTTGGTAACTGGCCATTTAGCTAATGAGCTGAATCATTTCAATGCATATTTCCAAAGTAAGTCAATACCTGAGGCACGCCCTCCATCTTGACAATATCCATATCGTCAAAGGACAGCTCCACCTTTAAGACCCATACACAGACAAAGTCAGATCCATGATGTTGCAGGTTTACAACTAAACTATTATATAAAATTCCCTTTTACTTCATTAGAACAGGTTCTCATAGAAGTACAAAACTCAAAGCAAGGCCGAACAGACTACAGCACATACACTACAAGTCTCCAAAATCAAGCTATTGTGTGAATTAGACATATGTCAAACATTTGTTCATGTTCTATTAGGGCTGCACAATTAATACAAAAATAATCAAAATCGTGATAAAATAGTGAAATCGAACTCATGATTTTAATCGTGATTTAATCGTGGAAATAGTGACCTTCTTTTTAGAGCGTCCTTGAAGCCAGAACATACTGACAGGCTGGTGTTTCTGGCCAGAAATGTGTCCACTTAAGTTTCATGCTATTGCCTTTAAATAATTATTATAATTCATTTTATTTTGCTCATCCCGTATATAATTCATTCTTGGTTATATTTCATCTTGTTATAATTTCCAAAAAAATGTGCAAAAATCAATAATCGTGATTAATAATCGTGATTATGATTTTGACCAAAATAATCGTGATTATGATTTTTTCCATAATCGTGCAGCCCTATGTTCTATCCATGCTTACCGCCTGGTCGCTGCAGTGATGAGCAATGATGTCCTCCTGCTTAGGATGGTGAGCAACTTTCAATGTGGGCTCCACACCAACATAGAAGCCCAAATCCACCTTGCGCTTAATCGTGGAGTTCCAATGGTTCTTCACAGCATTGTCCGTCCTACAGCAGAATGGGAAGCATAGGTGAAGAGAGTGCACACAAGTGTGTTTTGTGATCCTTATGAAACAGCATCACAAAAATGAAACAGCATCACATAAAACCGGGAGACCGATTAATAACAGCTTGGTTATAGGCTATAGCCAAAACACTGTTGTTAAATGCAACTGAAGAGTTTAATTGCAAAAAGGTGTATCCATCATTTTCTACTTTTGCAGTTTATTATTGAAAATGACTGTTCAGAGGTCCTATCACCTTGTGTGAATTCTTGCCATTCAAATATTTTGAGAATATGCCTTTTCAACCTCCTATATATAAAATGCTTTTTGCAATGCAATGCAATGGAATGCCCAATGCAAAAATGTCAATTTCCCAACATTCTACGAAATGGAGATACACCGTTTTGCAAATAAACTCATCAACTCTACATCAAGCAAACAAACCACATAATCACAGGTCACAATGAAGTGTAGAGCTACACATGTGAATTGCCACACTTGCATGAGATTTTTCATTCCAAAATATTAATTCTACATAAAATAGAAACATGAAGCACTTTCATTTAATTTCGATTAAAGGTCTGGGGCCAGAAAGCATTTCGATTGGAAAGTGGATAGGATACATGTTGGGTCCATGTTGTTGCCTCTTGCATCATTGCATAGCAACAGGCATGCATGGAATGACCAGAATATTTTTTTTAAATCAGAATTAACATATGCATGATAGAGGAATACAGTTTCCTGAAATAAACAACAGAATAAACACCACTTCATTCAGAATAAAGTTTAATTCCCGAATAACTTTAATTCTAAAATTAGAGGCATATACATGGTATTTTCACTCAAGGCAGAAAGTTTTATTCAGAATTAAATTTCCCATGCACACAAGGACCAATTTCTGAATTAAGCCTGGTCTTAGACATCCCTTTTAGAAAACATGCTTAACTACAGGATTAGGCTTAATCTGTGTCCAAAAAAACAAGCCATATGGGGGTGGGGACACGCCTACCTAAAATCCATGCAAAAAATCTAGCCACAATATAGCCAAGCTGGCCTGACACTTTTGGTTGCATTTTTTTTGGTTCTTTTAATAGTGTTTGAAATGCTGTCAAAGACATTTCAGCTTTTGCAAAGTGTACAGATCCTAATGCCAAAACTATATTGTGTGCATTGTCTTTTCTTGACAGCAAGGGGAACAGGTAATGTCAATCAGCTCATCACACGACTGGATATACCATTACAATAAGCTGAAGGATAATATCAAAACATTGATATTCATAAAAACAGATGTCAATCATGATCTCATAATAACATCTCATTGACTGTCAGGGCCAGCATGCTGACCAGCATGCTGTGTTTCGACACCACTAAATATATACTTTTTTTTGTCCACAGAATTCTTCCATTGTCCCACTGCCAGGCAGGCTCAACTCTACTTCCATGTCATGGTTCTCCTACCTTCCAGGGAGCAGTTTGGCGATCTCAGCCCAGCGGTTCCCCAGCACGCAGTGAGCCTTGTAGATGATGAGGTCCTCCTCGGACGTCCAGGAAGACTTCTTCACGTCCGGGTTCAGATGGTTGTGCCAACGCTCCCGACACTGTTTGCCCAGGCGGCCCTTCAGGTGCTTGGCCACCATGGCCCACTGTTTGTTGCCATACTTCTTCACCAGTGCAATAACCTGGAAAAGGCACGAGGTTGGATTATACTAGCGCTATGGCATTTTATCAGACAAATCCATTAATGTCCATGTACACATCACAGTCTCGAGTTACTGTACACGTTGCAGGAATTTGCTTCCATAATAGACGATTTTTAAAAGCAACCCTTGTGCTGTTATACTAATACAAATATGAAGTCCGTAGAACAAAGGGATAACAAGTACAGTACTCCACGCTCCTAGTGACAATCCGCTGCAACCAGAGTAGGACCAGCCATGAATAAAGATGAATCTGTCGCCACACAGATGTCTTCTTTAGTTATTTACAGTGCATTAGACTGACGTTTCGACAAAACGTCTTGGTCAGAATTCAAATGCACAGTAAATAATAAAGAAATAACGAAAGAAGACATGGTGTGGCGACAGATTTCTTCCCTTTTATACAAATATGAAGTCCCTTTTGAATAAATCTGAGCCTGCAAAATCACTACAAACCATGCAGACATTGAGATCTGACAATCAACTGGTATGAAGTACCAGCCAGTCACCAATAATGAACAACTCACCTTCTCATCTTCCTCTTTTGTCCAGGGACCTTTCACCAGATCAGGGTCAAGAACTTTAAACCAGCGGTGTTGGCACTGGGGCTCGGAGCGATTCTGACAACGTGAAGGAAATAAGATTAGTCATGGACTTACTAAACTCTGGGTACATGTCACAGATCACATGCGGCATCGCTTACTCACCGGTAAATAACTGGCAACGCGTTTCCAATCATTTGGTCCCAACTTCTGCACCAAAGTTCGTAGGTTGTCATCCTGCAAAAACAAATTTAGTTTGAATGTGCAACATTGGGAGTGCACAAACAGACATCACTACATTTTAATTACGGGGGGATATCCCATTTAATGATGAACAAAGAAATGTTACCTCTTCCTGGGTCCATTTCACCTTGAATTTCCCATAGTCTCTGGACTCAGCCACGTCTGAATCCGTGTCCTGACACATCCCTTCTTCGCCATCGTCACTACAGGGACACAAACAAAGCAGGAATGTGTTTGCAAATGGCTCGAGTGCTAGGGCGAGGTGCACTTCAAACACGTTCACACACCAAACATCACAACAAAGTGTGAAGGTGTGAAGGGCAGACTGACACCAAACGTGTAGCTTGCTGAAGCCTTGTTTGTGGCAATAATAGCACTACTTACTTGGGCAATCCATGCAATGACATGAGTACAGTGGTGATGAGATACACTGAAAAGGAAATGGTTGATATACTTTGCGCATTACACTGCATCACAGTGCATTTCTGAATTCCAATGACTTTAACCATCATTACATAACATCGAAACTGACCCATTGCCCACATGCTATTCTAATCCCCGTTCTCCAAATCAGATAGTCTTTATCCCAATTTACAACAGGACTGACCTGTTAATCACCTACCCAGTGATATTAGCCAACTAGTCATCTAACCCAAGTTAGCCAACTTCACACTATCGCTATTTTGCTAATGCAATAGCTGGTTGACTGCTTCCAAATTACTACTATTCAATACAACGACAATGTGTATCGCATGATTTCAACATAATGAAACCATGTATCTTAGAGCTAGTAATCCCTTCGGAAAGAATCACTGTTGCGTGTTGTTTTAACCTAATATAGGCTGAGATTGCAATGTTTGTTAACATTGTGTGTTTGGGCGCTTTGCTAAGCTGCAAGCTACCTTTGTCTTTCTGAACAGCACTACATAAATTCACTACTGCATTCATGCCAATCAATTGATAATTGTACTATTTATTAGAGTGCTCAGCTGGGGAAGAAATATCTAATGAATAAAAACAATGTACTTCTTGTAACTTACCCGCGCGACCACCAAGACATTTCCCCGCTGTTTTTCCCAGTCCAAATACCACAAAATAGCGATCGAATGCCAAGTATCACATCCAACATGCAGTTTCGTAATGTTTATTGCATTGCCGTGCAAAGAAATGACTGCAAATGCAACAAAATCACTTAGATAGGAAAGCGCCACAAAAGGATAACATTGCTGTCTCCGCGCTCAAGTTCTTATCTCGCGCTTCTTTTTCTCGCAGTCGCAAGCGTTCCCGGGAGTGACGCAAAGAACTGCGCACGCAACACTACAACGCCCAATGAATGAAGTTATACATTCTCACGCTTTGTAAATCTAGATTCAAGATTCTAAATCAAGTCATAACATTGGCAATGGTACATGAGACTGACAGTCTGTAGTACAATTAACTATGCCGATGTTCTTAGGTCAAAACTCCAAGACACATGTTATGTTATGGTAAACAGGGTGCGATTTGTACATAGGCTATCCTCCTTCTGGTTCTTCAACAAAGCGCACACTGATGGTAAAACGCTTAACAGAATGTGTTAGTACTAGTTATTGTGTGAACCAGAGCAAATCCTCAAGAGCAAATTAGCAATCAATGGCCTATTCAACTTTATAAACACTTGCACATTCACAACCAATGCTTGGTAGGATTTTGTGTTTGAGTTTTGTCCGTCTCCATTCTGATGTCAATGCCCTTTCCCCAGATGGTGTCGCTGTTTCACAGCTCCCTGGTCAATGACTAGGCCTATAAATGCACCCACCTAGAACCAATTACCTTGATTTCTTACTCAAACCATGGCATCAGCTCAAGCCAGCACAGGTAAGAACTTCAGTACGAACCTGCATATTAAATGTTACTTAAAAACCCAATATATATGTAGACCCTAATGTATGATTCTAATAGATTTGTGCACAGTTTACCTTGTCTGTTCAGCCATCCATTTTTTTGTAATAACAATCACTTCTCTGTCCCCCCCCCGCCCAGATCTCAGCAAGATCTCAGAGGGCATGTCCCTTTCAGATCTGGACGTTTGCTTTTGTCTTCCGCAAAGTTCCTCTGTCTCTGCCCTGGAGAGCTCGGCCAACACAATACAATTCCCCAAGGACATTCTGGTGGACTTCTCCAACCTGAGCCACTCTACCCTCAATCTTGAATGGCTTCCCACCTCGCCCATTGTGTTGTCCCCAACAGTGGAGCCACAGCAATGTTCCTCCTTCCCCCAAACGCACACCCTTGGGCTCCCCATATCTTTGGCTGGAAAGTCGACTTCAGTAGCAGCACCCCTTCAGAAAGTGCTCAAGACCCCGGTTTTGACCAGCTCGCCAAACCTCTCCGGTCTGGACCTGAGTGCCAACAACGCACCCTGGGAGCTCTCACAAATCAGACCCTTGTTGGAGACCTCCAGAGTTCAGCTGGAGTGGACTGAGCTTGACCTGACTGCGAGCCCAAGGAACAAATCTGCAGCGACTGCCATGGCCGAGATCTCATCCCTGGTGTGTACAGCCACGTCACCACAACCGGCTGCCACCAGCCAGTCTGATGGCCAGAGATCCTGGAAGGAGACTCTTCCGCTGGGGAGCGGACAGGAGGGCACGCAAAGTCTGGATTAATGGAAGGCAGTGATTCCTGTGAAAAGCTGATGCCTCAAAGGTATTTAACTTTTCAACACCAACAAGTAACTACTGAATTTGGCACAATACATTTCGTGCCAGTAACATAAAATGTGCCAATGTGTGTAACTGGACTTCTAAAATGTTCCGTTTTCCCCCCTGACTGGGAATGTGAACTTTTCTGTACATATTTTTAAGGAGGAAAAAAAAAACTTTAATAAAGCTTGAATTTATATAAATTTGTAGCAAACGTTTATTTGTGTACATTTATACAAACTGTATTTAAATATGACATTGAAAGCGTAGCAAACATATTATCAAAAGTTAGAGTAGAGGTCCTGACAGACAGCATGCATTTGCTGTAGTCATGGTTTTGTTAAATCCATTTAGAATGTACATGAAGGGGAAAAAAACTGTCTCACAATATATACAGGTTTTGTCATCCTTCAGCCAAGCATAAGAAGCTGGCTGAATGCAGCTGCTTTTAGTGTAGTTTCAGTATACCAGTACACATCACCACAGCAAGGGTCCCACATGGTTTCCAGATGGCCCCAGACATCAGAGTGGTGAAAATCTCACATCTTCTGTAGCATCAATGTCATGGTCCTTTAAAAAGAAGGCAAAGGAAAAAGTGCTGTAACCCAATTTGCATCAAACCATTTACTGTTTGCATGTGTGCATTAGATCAGTGGTTCTTAACCTGGGGTGCGGGCACCCTCTGGGGGTGCGCCACAAATTTTAGGGGGTGCACGGAATTTTGTTTTTGAGGTTGTGACAAACTCATTATAATTAGGCCAAATGAAGCGCAAATTTGCCATATTTTGATCCCCATTTATTGTAATTAAGGTATTGATTAATGGCTCAAGCAAAAAGTATTGCAATTAATCACTTAGATACGTTTTTAGTGCATATACACTTGTAAAAGTTTGCTTTGGGGGTGCGCGGCTTGCCATTGGCACAGCGAAGGGGGTGCGCTAAGAAAAAAAGGTTAAGAACCACTGCATTAGATAAAAATTTTCACGAAAGCTGGTATTTGGTGTTTGTCAAGTGAGTGAATTGAGGTTAAAGTAACTGCTACTGTGACAAACGGTGAGTATTTGTGCAATTTGCCATTTCTTAGGTTCATCCTGACATTTCACCTGAAAGACGAATATCTCAACCTTTTTTGACTAGTACCTCACTTACCTGATTGAGTTTCTTAAACTCCACCACTTGGAAGAAAATGTGCTCAAGGATGTGCTTTGCATCCCTGTGATCCTTGTCCAGCTTCCCGGTCACACCAAGAATGTCTCCACACTTGCGCACGTAAAACTCCAGATCATCATCTGTGCCTGAAAAATGAACAAGATGAAGGTTTCTGATTAGTTTAATGACAAACAGGCAAAAGCAGTTTTGCATTTTTTCCAAATTCAGGAGTGCTGGAAACCACTAGTGTAATGTAGCTTTACGACCTGTTAAAGGGGTATGCCACTATTTTGGGGCTTAATACAGTTAAAATCGTTGGCTGGGGTTTATAAAGGTGGTAAAGTGTCTTATTTTTCATGTAAGCCGGTGTCTTGCTTTAAGACAAGTTAAAAGAGGAAATATGTCGCTAAGCTAGTGAAAGTCAATGTATCCATGTAGCATGCTTTGATTTTAATGATTTTAACTGTATTAAGCCCCAAAATAGTGGCATACCCCTTTAACAAGACTTACATTTGTTTGAGAGCTGAGCCAGTCGAACTTTCTCAGAAGAAAACGTCTCGTCAAGGTCAAAAAGGTCAAGCATGGGGGGTGGAAGGTCCCTGAAGGCAGGCTGAAAGACCTACAAACAGAAGATAACACTGTGGGTTACTTACTTGCGTTAAATACTGTAGTTCTAACCGTGCAAACACTGAATGTGACGAGCTGCGACAGAAGTAATTGTTTTTGTTTAGAGGAGCTGGTGAAGAGACAAAAGCAATTTAGGCGTCAAGTGGCGATTTGAGCGACATTTTGTAATTGAATTTCAGCAAATATTATGGTAATGAGCTATGATTCGGTTTGCCGACAACTGCCACAGCCAATTGGAATGTCGAAATGCTTGCATTCTGCCATTAATGGTCATAATCTGTCATTTCTATCAACAGTTCAGTGAGACTTTGTAGCTTTTGGGTGCATTACAATATGCAACCTTGTGTCCTGCACTTGTGCTTGTGTCCTCACGTTTTGCTGATGCCCCGCCTCTGTGGAGAAAACAATTAAGTTTCCCCACTGTCAGCCTAGCCACAACACTTTTTGGGGGATTATTCTTCATTCACCATCCAGTTTGCAAATGAGAAAAGGACTTTACAATTGAGCTTTTGCAAGATATTGAAATATAATGCTGTTGTCAGTGTTTCCTTCTGGATTAATAAATGTTAATCTACTCATCATGACCCATTACTTCCTGGTACGAGGCCACAAGCACAAGTGGAGGACGCAAGGTCTCATATTGGAATGTACCCTTTGCCTGTTCTGGTGTGTCTGTTCTGGTAAATCTCCATTTGTTTTCGATGGAAAGCAATAGTCTAACGCCGATGGTTTGCAAAAGCACTGTAGCATTGAATATGATTTTTGGAGTGATTTTCAAAAAGAACCTTTATAGTTGAAGTAGACTTACAGCTGGTTGTAAAGCTGGTAGGGGTGTTTCAAACTGAGGCTGGATCAGCTGGAGTTGTTCATGTTTCACATTTAGCTGTTTGTATGAGCTGAAAGGACAGACAAAGGTTCCATGTTCACATATCCACTGATTCAAAAACATGCAGAATGGTGCTCAACACAAAAAATGGATTAGCGGTCCAACTTGAATTTAATTGGCCCGGCCGTTTTTACCAGATCCATGGTCTCTGACCAATCAATATTTCAGTTATGCAGATGGAGAATATAGGTCGATACAACATAAAATATTTACCAGGAGTTCAAATACAGTACATTTAACTGTGTTGACCCATATTAAAGCAATTATTCATGATTTGCACAATGACCATGTATGTTACAGTTTCCCATGACAATTACTGGTGTACATGATTTTTTTAGTTGCAGTGTATATAAAATATCTAGGGACAACTGTGTTAATACCCCTATAAGAAGATTATTTAAAAAAATAATAATTAAAGTCATGTAGATTCCCCATAGTTACACTAAGGACAACCACAAGGCAACTTAACGTCATTGGAGTCCAATCTGTGTTTACACTGTCATTCAGTAGTCATTTTAAAAAGGAACCGGTCCAACAGAAACAGATGGACATGAATAGGCTATGGAGGGCTTTCTCGTCCCCCTTACTGGGGAGCGTCCTTAAAACCGGCTCAAACCTGATAACGCGGGGCAGGGTGTCTGTTGACAGCTTCATCAGTGACATGTCGAAGAGAGACGTAAAGTCACGTGGGTTCTCGTCCCCCTCCTGAAGGCATACCCGTAGTCTCTCCGAGAGGCATCCTGTGTCCGGTAACATGGTGTAGTCTGTGATCTGGGCAAAGCAAAAACAATGTATACACCAACATATATAGAACGAAGGTGCTTGGAGGAGACTAAAAATAGAAACTGCCTACATCAGCAACACCACCCCCATTTTCACTCACTTCCGGGTCCTCTGCATCTATCTGGTTAAGCTGAATGCCGTCAGTCATCAGCCACTGGAGCACAACGTCCTGTAGTACAAAGAATCAAGAATCAAAATGGTGTTCTCAGGATTTACAATAATAAAAATAAAAATGCACTCAGAGTGCAGACCTCCGCCAAGGAAGCAGTTTGATAGAACATTTGACTGTTACACCAAGTATTTCTGCCTTTTGTGGAGTTAGAAACTTGAATGTAAAGATTCACCCAATCTCACAATACTGAAGAATCTTTTTTTATAAAGTCCTGGTTCCAGACAGTGATCCAGATCACCATCAAAATAGAATCACTTGTTCCTTTGGTCATTTCCAACTCTAGTTTCATCCAAACCCATTCAGAACTTTTTTTTAGTTATTCTGCAGACAAACAGACAAACCAACGTGACCGAAAACACAACCTCCTTGGCAGAGGTAAAAAGAAGTGGTGCTTCTGTGAACTGGAATTGCTCACCATTATTTTACTGTTTTCCTCTTTGTCAAGGTACTGGTCACTGAACATGTGACAGGACCCCAAAACTGCCAGCTTCCCTCCATCCTTTAAAATAGCGAGAGAGAGAGAGAGAGAGAGAGAGAGAGAGAGAGAGAGAGAGAGAGAGAGAGAGAGAGAAGATGGTAGGTGTCCCATTTCATCATGAAGATCATGACATGTCTTTCTGACACTTTTAACCAAAGCCAGTGGTTCTTAACCTGGGGTGCGGGCACCACCTGGGGGGTGATTCCAGGCCAGAGATTCCAGGAGGTCCACAGAATTTTGTCTCTGTGTTGAGGTTGTGACCAAAATTAAGCTTGGGAACATTGTAATTAGGCCAAATCAAAATCCAAATTAAAACACGTTTTGGTCACCATTTAAAGTCATTAAAGTACTGATTAGCGTCTCAAGCAAGAATCATTGTAATTCATCTCTTAAATCATTTTTAGTGCATATACATGTGTCTTGGGCACAGGTAAGGTAAGGGGGTGTTTTCTGAGAAAAAGGTTAAGAACCACTGTTCTAATGGTGCATTCTTTTGAAACTCGATTGTCGGAAACTCCGGCTTCCGCCTCGGAAAAGTGCAAAAGAATGGGTACTCAAATCGGGGTTGCGAAACACAAACTCGGAGCGCTTCTGTGTACTCCGAGTTTGTTTAACATTAGTGTTTTCGGACGTTTGTATTGTCCCCAGCTGTTTCAATAGAACGCATTTACAACGGTTGTCGGGAGAACAACCTCGGATCTACCGACGGCCGAGTTTCAAAAGAATGAGCCATATGTGACTTAGGGTTATCCAAGTACAGGGCAGTAGTTACAGTCCCGCTATTAAAGTTGGGCCAGGTGCCTTGCCAAGAGTGTAAGATATCAGCCACATTATTCCTACTGACATGGGCTCTGCAACAATTCTTCTGTAATCAGCAGGCCATAGTTGCCCCATGCAGATCAGCTCAGCAAATCTCCTGTTACCTTAGCTCTGTAGAAGGCCAGTACAGGTCTGTTGAGTGGGAAGCACACAGAGCCGGTAGACAGCACAGCCACAGCCGGTTTCATGACACTCAGAGTGGCACCATAGGGATATACGAAGGTCAGTGCCCTGTGAACGACACACAAACTTGTCTCAATACTATACAACAAACCGTATCGCTTCCGATAACAAAACCAGTGATATGTTCATTTATGAACATTATATAAGCTACAGAGATACACTACATTTACACATCCACAATGGAAAGGACACAATGTGTAGTAAACAGAACTGGATAACAATTTGGAGAGGAGTGCCAGAAGAAGTGGCAGCTAAAATAAAATTGAGCAAGGCTGACAAATTAATATGGCTATCGATCTCTCTTGGTTGACTGGGGTGGGAAAGACAAAGGATGAGTACATGTATTTGGGGTGATTATGTATAAAAACTCACTGAGCGTTGTTTCCAGAACTTTCGTCATCGATGATGCCCGTAACCGTTTTCCCAGCAGCTCGACTGATCTCTCTAGAAAAAAAAAGATAATCAAATAGAAAATAAGAGAAATGCACATCTCTGTCTAAGAAACATGTTGTAATTTTGCTCATGCTCTGAATGATGGTGCTGTGGTGGCTGCAGGAAATGAGTAAATAATAAATGCACAAACCTGTTGAGAACACCATTGGAAACTAATGCCTCCTTGGGGTGGAAATATTTATAATAAACATTCCTCACCACAGCATCTATAATAGTATTTAAAGAAATACAGTCAGTGTGAGACAATAGTTTGTGAACAAGATGGTCACCAAATACATTGTGCATAATACAGTCAAGAAATGAATGGTCTCTGTTTTTTTTTTCAATAACTTATGAGTGTAAAAGCAGCTTTGTTTTTAAAAGCATAGCCTACATAAAAATTACAGCGTAATTCTTGACACTGACCATTGTTCACCATGATTCCAAGCTCCTCCAGGAAAAAGTTGATGTTGGTGTCGTATCTTGTTTCTCCTCCTTCTCCCAACATCACGAGCATGTTTCCACCCCCATCCAGGTAATGTTTAAGGACTTCAAGCTACATACAGATAAGTGAAAATGAGTAAACACCTTGTGATAGGCAAATGTTGTATGACAAAATAGCATATCAATGCGTACATAGGCCCCCTTACCTCAGAACTAGTGAACTTTTCTCTTGGCCCAGCTGTGATCCATAGCTTACTGCCCATCAGTTTCTCCTGAGTCAGCTCATCTTTTATGCTGTCAGGTGAATAAAATGATGGCACCGTTAACTGGACATGTACATTCCTTTCTCGTGTGGTAAAGTCAATAGTATATCAAAAGTTACCTCAGAATTTTCCATTGCACCCTGAGCCTCTTCTGTAGAGACTTGTACCCTGTATTAGCGGTGAACAGTTCTCTCTTCGATGCATTGAAGACAACTGTGTTACGCTGGTCTTTATCCATTCCCTGTCGTTCTTCTGAAGATGACCATATGCTACGGAGAACATGTACATTTTTTTTACATTACGGAAAAGTCGATTTCAAGGCAAACACACAACATTGGATTGTGCGGGCCTACTGTAGATAATGCTAGGTGGCGCAGCAAAGTTACCATAGTTAATCGCATTAAACTACAAGTGACATATATAAAAGCCAATGTTACACATGTTCGGGAATACCACACATCAATCTGTTCAATCCACATGTCAACTTTTATCCAAGAAACGTTACCCCCATAGCATCGTTAGCACGTTTGTTTATTATAGCTAATTTGGATGTTCTCTGAAACAATCCTTTTTCAAGTACATTTACCAGCCGCACTCGGGTTTTATAATTGTGTTCTTGTTCCTGAATCGCACTAACTTCGCCATAAGAAAACACACTTACCCATTAAAATTAAGATAGAAATGTCTACTGCAACATCGCTCTTCTTGTTGTCTATCCAAGAGGATTGTGGGTAAAATCTAGAATCCACAACAGTTACCAAGGCCGCTTCTTCTTAGCAACCACCACAGTACAGGCAGAGGGGGGCGGATCAAATCACTGTGCCTGACATATGGGTGGGGAACCTTTTTCATTCAAAGGGACATTTCAAAATCATCCAAGGGTCATAAAAGTCCTCCAAAGGCCATACTATGAACACAAACCAGGATTTCCCCCTGCACTTTGGGCCTATAGTGAAGACGGCCACCTTTACAAAAGACCTCACCATCTCTAAGTCCCATGAAATAACTTATTATAGCCTATTTGCAAATTAAATTTCTAAGATTCTTTTACAAATCATGTCATGTTTCATGTGAAGCTGAGCTGAATAGCATTAAAATTATAACAGGGGGCTAAGATGTCAAGGGCCGTAAAGGGCCCTCGAGTAGGCTATAGGTTCCCCGGTAGGTGACCTTTCAGAAATGAAAATATGGCACACTTGATTGTCGCGGGGGTCTACTCTGGGGGACCTCCCCCAGAAAAAAAATATATATTTTTTTAGGATGAAATTTCCTGCATTTTAACCAAATTGTGGCCCGTTTCAGCGCCTTAGCTACTCATGAAAATAAGGAACTTTAAGGAAAAACGAGGATTAAGAAAAAGTAAGGGACTTAACTTCCAAATAAGCGTAAGGGACGATTCTGTATTTCAAGGGATGGGTGGCACTATTCCCCGGCCACCACTATCACCCCTGCCCTAGACCATTGACTTGACTAGAGAGGTCATGTCATCGATCTGTGGTGCATGACAGTTTTTGCCAAAATAAATTCTTTCTACAAAATACTGCTCATTTTCTCAGTGAAATAAAAAATATTTTGTATCATCAATTATTTTATTTCACATGTCATTCTCAGAGTCAGACTCAAAAAGCTTATTTACAATCAAAAAAGATGGGCCTACAGGAGAAATAGTAGCCTACTCAAACTGAGAACAGACAAACACTAATGATACCTATGTGGCATCTGACGTGGCATGTAATTTATTGATTGTCAACAAAGTAGAATTAAGCACTTTATTATCAGGCTATCCAACTGAAAGCTATAAGCATAAATGGAGCAGACTTGATGAATACCAACCTTACTGAGGCTAGGCATGAATAATTTACAATGTAGGCCTAGACCTATTAAAAGCACCCTCTGTTTAACTGAAAGTAGGTTGGCGTGGTAGGTCGGTGTAAAGGCCGGATAAAGTCAAATACAAGATTGTACATTACAGAATAAGAGCTATTTAGACATATATACAGTATTATTTAGTCTTAGAGATAATCTTCTGTGGAAACGTATGAGAATCCATTGAATGCATTGGCGCTGCTGGTAGCCAGGCTTGAGGCGAACTCTGGCGTGCAGCCCACAGATCCGGACACCATCTCATTGGTGAACTCTGGGTCGATATGCTGCATGTCTGCTGGACCTCTCTGGGTAACGAAGAAAACATTAAAAACATTAAAGAAAACAATGGCAGAAGAAGACAAAACATAACTTGTGTTTTGAAGGATTTTTGCTTATGCTCACCACATTAGGGTTAAATGGAGGCTGGACTTTTCTGTGGTACAGGTCATCCCAGTTTATGCAAGTGAAAAATGCATGGCTCTTCACTTCCAGCTTTAAAAAACAAATAAACAATAAAAAACATATTAACAGCACTGTATTTCAATGGCATTCATTAGGTGCTCACTTAATTCAAAATGCGTGTAGGTCCAGTGTCTGAGCAGATTTGAAAAACCAAGAAAACACACACACACACACACACCTCTCTATTTCTCTCTATTTCTCTCTCTCTCTCTCTCTCTCTCTCTCTCTCTCTCTCTCTCTCTCTCTCTCTCTCTCTCTCTCTCTCACACACACACACACACACACACACACACACACACACACTCACAAAGTCAGCAATGGCACCAATGCGGCGTTGTGGCTCTTTCTCCAGCAGGCCCTGTAGCAGGTCACAAAGCACAGTGCTCCCTCCCGACAGGCTCAGAGGGCGGTGGAGGATGCCATCATACATCTGTGCCACATCACTGCTGTAGAAAGGGGGCTGCAGTAACAGTAGTGGTACAAGGAATAGACGCATTACATAGCGGGACAAAGGAATATGATACAAATGAAATATGTTGAAGTTCCAATGTGGTCTGCAATAATATACAAAGACATTTGAATGCAACAAACATATTTTATTTGGTCCAGGAAGACAGATGCTGAGGCACTCAAGGTTGCAATTTTTTTACTTTTTTATTTGGCTACAATGCCTACGCGTTTCGGCCCTTATGGCCTTCTTCAGGGCGTAAGGATACTTCCTGGACCAAGTTTTAGAGCCCCTACACTGATGAGAACCAAGGCACTTGGGTTCTCCTTATGTAACGGCAATATATTGTCAATTTGCATAGATCATTAACTACCGGTAAATACGGTATAACTACAGTATAGGGAGTTGCGTCATTCAGCCAAAACATTGGCATACAGTAAAAACCTTTAGAAGAGAGTCATACCAATCCATAGACCATCTCGTACAAGACGGCTCCCAGGCCCCACCAATCTACTGTTCTGTCGTACGGCTGCTTCTTCAACACCTCTGGTGCCAAGTACTGTTTCAAAAGGGGTTGAAGAAAAATAAAATAACATTATTTTTTCCCCTCCCTGACTATTACCCGTGTTACATGTGTCTTGAAATATCCATGTCCATGTGGGGATTACAGTGCCCTCCATAATTATTGGCACCCCTGGTTGAGATGTGTTAAAAGCCTTAAAATAAATTCAGTGTTTATTGCAGAAGAATACTGTCACACTGAAAATTGTAGGAAAATGTAGCCTTCAACTCAAATGAATTGTAAGAAAATAAAAAAATCCCTGACTAAAAAATAATTATTTTTCATTAAATCACCTGTTCCACAATTATTGGCACCCTTAACAATTCCCAGGAAATAAATATAATTGAAGCATTTCTGTCATTTCTACAGTAGTTTACAAAGTTTACCAGAGTATGTAGGAACATTTAATTAGTAATTCATCACTTCCTGTTTCCCTGGGGTATAAATATGACGTGACACAGAGGCCATTTCTCTTATCCACTCTTAAACATGGGAAAGACAAAGGAACACAGCATACAAGTGAGGCAGATGTGCGTCGACCTTCACAGGTCAGGCAGAGGCTATAAGAAGATTACCACTCAACTGCAGCTGCCCATATCCACTGTGGAGGAATAATTAAGAAGTTAAAAACAACTGGAACAGTGGTAAACAAGCCTGGACGAGGACCCAAGTTTATTTTGCCACCACACACAGTGAGGAGGATGGTAAGAGAAATCAAAAGATCTCCAAAGCTCACTGTTACAGAATTACAACAAATGGTAGCATCCTGGGGTCACAAAGTCTCCAAACCAACCATCAGGCGCTGTCTACACGCCAACAAGCTGTTTGTGAGTGAGGAAAGGTTTTCTCCGTGCATGCCTCCCAATCATAAACGCAAGCGTCTGGAGTTCGCCAAACGGTATTGGGGCTTCAACTGGGACCGTGTGCTTTGTTCAGATGAGACCAAGATTGAGCTTTTTGGCAACAAACACTCTAAGTGGGTCTGGCGTACCACGAAAGATGCGCATGCTGAAAAGCACCTCATACCCACTGTGAAGTATGGGGGTGGGTCAGTGATGCTGTGGGGCTGTTTCGCTTCCAAAGGCCCTGGGAACCTTGTTAGGGTGCATGGCATCATGAATGCTTTGAAATACCAGGACATTTTAAATCAAAATCTGTTGCCCTCTGCCCGAAAGCTGAAGCTGGGTCGTCACTGGGTCTTTCAGCAAGACAATGACCCTAAACATATGGCCAAATCTACACAGAAATGGTTCACCAGACACAAAATCATGCTCCTCCCATGGCCATCTCAGTCCCCTGACCTCAACCCCATTGAGAACCTGTGGGGTGAGCTGAAGAGGAGAGTACAGAGGAGAGGACCCAGGTCTCTGGATGATTTAGAGAGATTCTGCAAAGAGGAATGGCTGAAGATCCCTCTTTCTGTCTTTTCCCATCTTGTGAAACATTATAGGAGAAGATTAGGTGCTGTTTTGTTGGCAAAAGGGGGTTGTACAAAATATTAACACCAGGGGTGCTAATAATTGTGACACACATTATTTGATGTCAAATAATTATTTCTTTATGTGGGATTTTTTCCCCACTGAATAAATGCACTTGTATTGAAGGTTGGATTTTTCTCTTTTTTCCATTAAGGTCCCATATTATTTAGAAAAAAAATAAAATAATTGGAAGCTAAAAAACACATCTTAACCAGGGGTGCCAATAATTATGGAGGGCACTGTATGTGTATTTATGTAAGATACTTGACACCTTAATTTCCCCCCAGGATCAATAAAGTTACTCTACTCTACTCTACTCTACTCTACTCTACTCTACTCTACTCTACTCTACTCTACGGCTTTCGTCTGAAACACATCTGTGTAACCTGGACATGGCACATTAATTGCTTTAATAAAGAGAGCAAACAAGAGAGTGCTGTCTTTTGTCCACCCTATCTGCTGACTTTTATTGGACACGCACCCAAGGGCAATAACAACTATTCCAGAGTTTCAGTAATCCTTCGATTGAAACTTAAATTTTAAAGTCCATTAAGACCCGTTTTTGAGTTCGAAGTCTGGTCTCTCTGTCACTTTGAAGAATAAGATACAAAGTATATTACAAACTATAATAACTTCATTATAACTTCATTTTCTTGACTCAGTCCCTCCGGAATGGTCTATTAATTCTAACTTCTAATTACATCCATTATTACAATTCTGACTGAAGCAGCCGGTGGCGTTGACTTACCTCTGGGGTTCCACAGAAGGTGGATGTGGTGGCGTCTGTGTCTATTCCTTCTTTACACAGCCCAAAGTCCGTCAGTACCACGTGGCCCTGTTAAAATACAGGATTATTAGGGCAAAAAACACCACAGACATTGAGTTTATTTGCAAAACACAGCCCAACTATTTGTTGATCGTCAATGAAACTGATTCTGCATGTTGTTCATCAGTGTAGTCCTACCTCAAAGTCTAATAATATATTTTCGGGCTTGAGGTCTCTGAGAAAGTCAAGGAGAAAAAAAAAGAAGACATGCGTGAGACACAGTACCATCACAGAGGTCACTATTGTCCAGACACACAGGGCCGTCTGGGGAGGTGATCTTGGGAACACCAGAGTAAGAAGAGGAGCAGTGTTGTGTTTACTATGAGTGACTTGTTAACATTGTTGGGGTGGTGTGAATGACCCATCAACAGCAAGAGCTGACCTGTAAACAATGTTGAGGGAGTGTAAATAGCCAATAGCACTGGCCACCTCCGCCGTGTAAAAACGCGCTCTGGGCTCCCCGAAGGTCTGCTCCTTCTGAAGGTGATAAAAAAGCTGCCAAACGGGAAAAAAAGACACAGGGGCACCCTGATCATAATGGTGACTTTCTGCAACTGTCAAATGTCTTAAGATTCTCATTCACCCAGGTCATGTTATCAGAGACTTTAGCAGTAATAGGAATTCTTTTTTGAGCTTGAAGAAGTTCCTTCAAGCTCACCGAAATGCAGTCCAGTAGCTTACAGCTTAACTCTTTGGACTTTCTGAAATTGTTACAAAGGTCCAGAAAACAGTGAGCTCTGCCCTACTGTCCTTGTAAGAGCACTACCAGGGCTGGACTGGCCCATCTGGCATAGTGGGCAATTCCCGGGAGTCTGTTCTGTGCTGCTAATGATGAGGGGGCCCCATTAAACCAAAAGTGCCCGGCCCCATTTCTCCCCCAGCTCAGCCCTGAGCACTACCACCCGATTTCAGCAATCCTTTGCTTTCTCAACTCCTTACCTCTCCTCCATTGACATAGTCCAGGACGAAGTAGAGCTTCTCTGGCGTTTGGAATGAGTAGTGGAGGCCCACGAGGAAGGGATGTGACAGACTCTTCAGCAGGACATTCCTCTCTGCCATGATATTCCTTTGCTGAAAGTCAATTTAGAACAAGAAAATATTTGATTAAAAAATGTTCTCAGTTGATGAAACTATCGTTCATCAAAATGCAATTTAATGAGACATACAATATATATATATATATATATATGGATACATATACTGTACACACACAGATATATATATACTATATATATATATATATATATATATATATGGATAATTGTTTTTTTTTAGTTGGTTACTTGACACCTGTTTCACCAACAATCTTTATTAAACTCAGTTTAGAAAATAAATATATGTATCAAAGGGTTGGCAATTGATAGAGCCATGAAGTCGTGTCGCATGTCAAAATGTAATCTTGTGAGGCACACCGTATCATAGTGTAGATAATAATAATACAGGTTACAGGTTACTTGAAAAGTATTTCTCCAACCTCTTTCTTCTTCAGTATAACTTTCTTTTGCAGGACTTTGACAGCGTAGAACTTGTTGTCAATCTTGGCTTTGGCAAGCAGCACCTTCAGAATAATCAACGACGACAATAAATGAGAATAAGTTCAGCTGCATTGCTAAACATAACTTTACAACTAGGCTTTTGTGAGCAGCCTACCTTCCCAAATGTGCCCTTTCCAATCACGGCCAAAAAGTCAAAGTCAGTGGGTTTGGCACTACGAATGAGAGAAAATCACACAAAACATGACATGCATTTATTATTTTTTTGTGTTGTAAGGAATACTGCTTCACTGCAACTCTTTCTGGTGTGATAATTGATGGCAGACAAATGTAACATTTCATCCAAGTCATCCAATATTTGAAATCTCATTTGAGAAAATAGTTTTCATTTTTCTTGACGGTGATTAACACAGCTCTATTCAAAGCAGCATAAATACAGTAGCCGCGTATTACTACCAGCAGGCTCTCCACTGTGTGTTTCAAGCATTTAGAAAATTATCATAACAAAAAAAGTGCTATTTCTTCTACCCTGTGTCCACTCAAGGGCTTATAAGAACACTCATGTTGATAACAGAAACAAGACTTGTTGTGATGTCCTGTCCTTGCTTCCTATATGGTGGACTGAATGTGTTGCAGACAATACCAAAACAGAGACATCACTCTGGTATCACTGAGTAGGGCAATACTGCTAACTTTAACAATGTGTCTCAAATTTTGAAATATATATTAACTCACAACTAAAGTATGTTTATATGTCTATATGTTATAGAATTCTCATTTTTGCTACCAAAGCACTCATACATAGGTCATTGACTTTTTTTCATACTAGCATATTTTAGGGTGGTACAATTGCTTGTACATTCTAATTATGAATTATGAATTTATGTACATGATACAAGAGTGCAATATCTGTGATTGTACAATCTGACATTTGCTACTTTAAACAAAAAAGTCAATGACTCCCACAAGTTTTGAGAGGGTTTTTTTTTTACATTTAAAATCTTGGTGTGGGTTCAAAAGCACTGTCTTGTTCAACAGACAAATCATGCACAGTAGGCTACTCACTGTGGATTGTGCGAGGGGCCCAAGTTAACTTCATTTGAGGAAGATGAATGCATCTGTTGAGACAGAAAGCAAAATTTATGTAAATGTCAAATTCAAATGATTGTATTTCTCAAATCAAACGGCCTTCTGTTGCAAATGCAATGGAGGAACCAAAAACACTTTACTTACCACATTACAGTGGGCCATTTATATAGCTTTCTGTTGCTTGTATCTCTAGCAGCTGCTTTACGTCTGGGCTCTAGGACAATAAAGTGTATCGTCAACACATTTCAAACAGCACATGAAAACAGCAGACCAGCATGTAGGCAGTCATAATAATGAGGGTGGTGTACTTTGAACGCACGCATGGAGACAAACCTGAACATAAATGAAGTGAACTGACAAAAATCAAAATATCACATCAGGTCAGGGAAGCAGGGGTGGGGGGGGGGGGGGGGTGTTCAGTTACCCAGTGCCTAACGAGAGATGGGGCCTAGAATTGGGTGCCCATTACATTATAGTGTATGTATGCTATTGGTTGGGGGGCCCATTCAGATGACATTGAATGTAATGTCAGGAAAGGAGCCTGCATTTGTCGGCGGTAATAGTTTTTAATCATTTTCAATAGCATGTCCAAGGCATGTTTAGTTGCAGTGTGACTAGCAGCAGGCAACATGTCATTTAAATGAACTGTATAGTATAGGCCTATACAGAAGTAGCCACAGTACACAAGCCCCAACAAAAGTAGAATATCCACAAAAGTAGTGATAGATACAGACAGATACATCACCATGAAAAATGAGGGAAACAGTTTATCCAGTTACTCTTACTATACGCACCCAGAATAAATGTTTGGAGCTGAGCCCATCCACCACTGATTTGTCGGCAGTAATGACAGAAAGCAAGGGAAAACTGCATCAAGAGTTAAATGAAGAGAGAGGGAAGATGTGGCAGTAACAGACTTGCTATTATCTGGGGCCTACTGTTGACACCCACAGGTGAGCTGTGTGTTTGGCTCAACAAAGAATCACGCATGGCAGAACACAAGGTGTCACGATGGGGAAACATAATTAAATACAAGGAAATACACACAAGGAAAAGTGGTGTCAACTTGGCAGCAATCCACTTACCATACAGTAACCCTAACCTCCATGTTGTATTCGCCACAAAAGAGCTGTTGCCCATTGCCCAGATATTCTGCTGTTACCTACATTTCTGGAGGTTCCTTCCAATCATCACATTTTGCTTTTTATGTGATTGCGAAAATAAGACTGAAGGACATACTACTCACCTTTTGTGGCAGGTGCGTTTCCTAGTGAGTTTTTCAGATGAGACACTAGCAGTTCCACAGCAGTTTCATCCACTGTTAGATGTCTGTCCAAGCCTTATGCGAGTGTGGAGGTCATAAAGAAATAATGTGGCTTTTGAAACCGACTGCTTGGCATCAAAAGCATCCAGGGATGTCCGTGTCATCACAAGACTTGGACCTGATGAAATGACTTCAACATGTGCCCGTCCAGTCCCTTTGCTCACTTGCCCTGGAGGACACACAAACTCCGCCTCTAACAGAATACCCAAGTGTCATAATGAACACAAAGAACTTCCAATTATTCATATTTGTGTAACCACTAAATGAATGTCGTATATGTATCAAAACGTAAAAAAAATCCACCAGGACAAAAATGTAACAATTTGGCATGGATAAGGGTGTTTAAAAGGCCTATTATAACATTGGAAGTAGTCATTCATTGGTAAGCCACAGTGACACCTGTTGGAAAAAAATAGCACTACAGGACGTGGTGCACAGTGAAATAATGTTTATTCCAGCTTAAATATTTCCAAAAACGCAAACCAAAAACGCAAACCAAAGGAACAAAACATTCACTGCAAAACCTCTCACATTTCCGTTTCAAGGACACAGCAATTGACATTCAGAAAAAATACTGTCACCATAGACATAAGATTATAGCTAGAGATCTCCTTCAACAAAAAAGTAAATACACGTGATCTCTAAAAAACAAGGAAAACAGAGCTACCTTGCTTTCGTTGCGCTTTACGTGACAGGGGAAGATTTTATCACTGGTTCTCCGAGGCCCCAACTGAACATACAAGACATACAATGGAACACTGATGAAATATTACAATAACAAATTGGCAAAGTGAGAAGAAAAACTTTGCCTGGAAGGAGAAAGTTTAAAGGGTAACATGTAAACTAAACAGCCAAACAAGTAGTATCTCACGCTGCTCCAATGTATTGACCCATAAACACTAAACAAGCCTTTCATTCAAAGTAAACAAATACCTGATCCAAAATCAAACCAATCTGCAATTTTTAATTTTCATAAAATGATCAAAACACCATGATTATGTGCATATGGCAATGAAGAGTTTTACAGCATCTTTTACCATGAGGGGTAAAAGCGTACTGCATACAACCAGCAAATACCTGAATACCTTCTGAGACATATTCCAGAAAGGTGGTTTAGTTACCAACGCTGCTAAGGTAAACTTCTAATAGAAGACACTTGCAGGTTTATCCATCAATCAAAACAAAGTCACAGGCGTCTTCTATTAGCAGAGTTACAACTTGCTCAGTGTGAGGTGGCTTACATATGTAGTGGACACATCCTGATGCATACACGTGCCGCTAGGCTACGCCTCACTATGCTTGATGTCCACTGAATTTTCGATACTCGCTTTGCGTTATTATGCATCTTCACTGCGTCTCGCACGTTAACATGTTCTACACATGCTTAGCTCGCAATTATGCAACGTCGACTATGTAAGCACCCTTAACACACTGGCGTAAGTGACTAACCCCTCCTGGAATAGCCTACTGCCCTATGGAGCGCGCACTGGATTTTTTAATCATCTGACTCAGACCTGGAGCGGGAGTGGGAGCAAGAACCTGATGGTGACTGTGAGCCAGAGTGCTTGGCTGGTGAGTCGTGGAGACTGTCTCGTGGGGAGGGGGAGCGGGAGGCCGATTTGGCTCTCTCCTCGTCTCCGTTCTCCACGGGGGATGCAGAGTGGCTACGAGACTTCTTGTCCAGCGACTTCTCCTTGGAGCGACCCTGGTGGGAATCCTGCTGCTCCGACTTGGGTTTGGAGCGGGACTTGGAACGGGACTTGCGGGCGTCGGAGCGCGAGCGGGATTTGTCGGAGCGGGAACGAGACTTCCCGGTCTGGGATCGGGACTTGCTGGCGGCGGGAGACTTGGAGCGGGATTTTCTCTTGGACTTGGAGTGCCTCTTGCTCTGGGATCTGGACCTGCAGAGAACAAAGGAACAGATTACCAAAAAGGAGAGAAGGGAATGTTTCATTGGGTCACTTGTCCCAGTTCAGTAACTACATGAACGGATTACTGAGGCCATTCCTTGGTTGACACTCGCCTTATGCTTGGCATATATTGGCAGAATGCACAGACATTTGTTTATTTCCCTGTCGACTAATACATGAGGGGAGACAAAAATGAAGAGGGACCCTCAGCTCTCGTACACAAAGGACATGGCATCATTATCATGTCAAAAGGTCCTCACCTGGAGCGTGATCTGGAGTTGCTACGAGAGCTCTTGCTTCTGCGGCTTCTGCTCCGGGAGCGTCTACGGCTGCGAGACCTGACAGAGAGATGCAGAGAGATGCAGAGAGAGAGAGAGAGAGAGAGAGAGAGAGAGAGAGAGAGAGAGAGAGAGAGAGAGAGAGAGAGAGAGAGAGAGTCAGTCAACTTGAGTAACATTACAAACAAGACTTCTATTCTCAGGGACTTTCAAAAAATATATCCCTATACTCACAACAGGTTAGAGTACAGTGTTATTCAGTGAGTTATCAGTGAGTTTGAAGTAACTTCCTGAAGTAACAGTAATGTACAGCCGTTGCAGCATGTTGTTGCATGTTACCTGGACCTGCTTCTGGAGTCGGAGCGTCGCCGGCGCGGCCGGTCCTCCACCAGCCGGATCTTGCGGCCGTTGATGTCAGTGCCGTCGAGCTTGTCCAGGGCGCGCTTCATGTCCGAGTGGGAGCGGAACTCGATCACGCCCTCGTTGGTGCGCTCCTTATGGGCGTCCGCGTATGTCACCTCTCCAGCTTGACGCATGAAGTCCTGTCACATCACAGGAAGAGGTTCAGCTCATGTCTGTCATAGCTCGTGTTGCTTTTGGAATGTCCTTACAAGGACTCTAACTGGAACTGAATTCTGTTTTGTTCAAGCCATTCCTTCACTTATTTCCACTGGTACTTATTTATTCAATTGTTCTTCTCTGTGCTGTACACGATTATGACCACAATTCAGTTTCCTTCAACATGTGACTGCATTGCAGATGAGTTTCAAGTTCTAAAGAGTAGTCCAGTTGCTTACAACTCCAACATTTTGGGGTCCAAAGTTAGGTTGGCCATCACTGGCCCAGTGAAGCAGTGGATTCATTACTGTTATGGAGCAAGGCGGAACCACAATCATCTGCCTAGAGTCAGGTTAATGTGGGTTAATGCTAATGTTAATGTTAATGTGGGTTAATGTTAATGTCCTGCATTGTACATACCTTCAGGTCCTGCCAGCTGCAGCGACTGGACAGGTTCTCTACGATGAGGCGGTACTCTGTGCGGACGGGAGGCCCATACTTGTCTCTCCCAGTGCGGCTCCTGCTGCTGCTGCTGCTGCTGTAACCGCTGCCTTTAAACAACAACCCAGACACAGAGTATAAGAGGAGGCACATGGAGCCGAGATCCCTGATTGTGTCATTTGTGGTCACCAAAGAGGAAATCAGCATAGGACATAAAGGAACACTTAAGTGAAAGGCCACTTTCTTTTTGCTCGTCTCACCAGTTTCATCATGGCAGAATACTTTTTTGTTAAGACCATGGTTATCCCAACATGGTGGACTTGATTGAAGTTATAAAGTTGTTTTAAGTGCCTCTGCATAAACTTTTCAAGGAACTTCTTGTATTGTCTGAATTTTGCTCACATGCCATATCACATTTGTTGATTTATGCCCAACTGTCAGGGCAGGGCGGGAGTTTCTGTATCCTCTCCCACCTCATAATTGCTACAGACTTTAAATAAAAAGATTAAGATAAAATGATACTGCCAACATACAAAAAAGGGAAAAAGGAAGAAAAAAACACACAAATAAAGAAGTCTTACATGAGAACCACTGTCAATTGCTTTTTAAGCAAAGCAATCTAACACGGAGGACATTTTTTGTTTGTTTGTTTTTCTTTTCTTTTGGCTTTAACCACCTCTCCAATAAATATTTTTTTCGCTTTTCAACATAAAAACCAATGGGTTTCCTCACCATCACCCTGGACTATTGGCAAAAGGCTGCTGTCATCATCATGGCTTGCTGTTAGGTCAGCCAAGGGTCATTCATAGTGGGGGGGTCATAGGTCACACACACATTGTAAAGGTGAAAGCCAAGGCCAAACGGGACAGGCAGTCATCTTAGCATCAATGGCCTCGGACTCGCAACAGGCCGCAACAGGACTCTCTTTCAAACCGAAACATCAAGGGCTCTGTTAAATGTTGAATTCAAATGGTGTTATAGAAATATACGCATATGCACATATAGTTCATTCATGGATAACATTGCCCCCTGTTTTACACTGCAGCTGGGCTTCCAACAGGAGGCATGCTTTTGGTTTGGGTTCCACTGAAACTCATCTCTGAAACAATTTGTGCCTACTAGAGTGTGGAGTTCAGTGGAGAAGCCGCACCAGCTGCAATGTAAACCACAGCAAATATGAACCCCCCAGTCTCCATCAATGCCCCAGTTCTTCACATTTGAGGATTGAGGTCTTCTAAAGCCGTACAGAACATGAGACAAAAGCATACTGTAGCACACAGTTCAAAGACCAATCAATTCAGGATTCCACATTAATCACTTAAAAAGGCAGGAAGCTGACATCTATAAAATGCAAAATCATTGTAACTCAAATAATCTTTTCGTCTTGATGATACTGATCCTGTACAAGCCAAACAACAGAAAAGGATGATTAGTTCTGCTGAACGCCATATCACCTGTCATTGCAGGGAAATAGAAATAAGTGTTAAAAAGTGGAGTGTGGTTGGAAGAGGTACTCACTGCGCCCACCACCAAAGTAACCCCCACCACCATATCCATCGCGGTCGCGCCGGGGGCCCCGGGCGTGCTCCACGATCACCCGCTCCCCACACAGCTCCTTCCCATTCAGCTCGTACACAGCGTCATCAGCATCACGGTTGTCCTCGAACTCCACAAAGCCATATCTGAAAAACAATGTTAAAAACACACAAACAAATGAAGGGTTTATTTGCAAAACGGTGTATCTTCATTTTTTGACTTTTGCATTTTATTATTGAAAATGGCTGTCCAGAGGTCATATCACCTATGTGTGAATTCTTACCATTCAAATATTTTGAGAACATACTTTTTTAACCTATATGAAATGCATTTTGCAATGCAATTCAATGGAATTCCCATACAAAAAAGTTAATTTCCCAACATTCCTCAAAATGGAGATACACCTTTTTGCAAATAAACCCTTCAAATAGAAACAAGTACATGGTAAACCCGGTAAGACATGGCCCTTGTTATAAATTATCTGTTACCAGAGTGGCAATGACCACTACAGGCCCTGTGTACTGTCATGGTAGTGTAGGACTACTATGGTAGTTACGTTTTTTTCAGTGACTAATACAGTGTTCCACTGATGGATCAGGGGCTATCGGTGAACATATTTCAGCTATAATTTCAATTGTCATCTCAAACTTCATGGGATGCCATGCAGTGGGGTGGGCTATTCACTAATATTTCAACTACAAACATGTAAGAATCAAATCAAATTTAAATGTAATACTATTAAGAATTGATTGAGTAAAAATGTAAGATTAGACCTAAAGAGTCATCTTCACGTTAAAAAAAGGTTGCGATACTATCTACTACAATATAGTAACATTTGTCTCTGAATGCATGGAACTACCCCAAGAATTATCTTTCTATACCCAAGCCACAGAGGGTGCCTGTCATTATTATGGTTGTGTAACATTTTTCGTGATTGCTGTTTTGAACATGCACAGGAGTAGTCAACTCCAAAGTTACTATTGGATTGCCCACACCCCAGATCTAAAATAATCCCAATAGGTTATAGAGCGGTCTCTGCAACTTTGTAACAACTTCATTTGGAATTGGCGCAAGGTGAGAGATCTCTGGTTCTGCCCCAGCACTCTGGAGTCCCGAAACTGGAGACCTCTTGGTGTAACGTTAAAGGGGACACGGTGACAGTTAACATGATTGAAGTCAACATCAGCGGTTGCAGGGCAAACTATCTGCGAATGTGTATGTAACATAGGCGCTTCGTGTCCGCCATCTTGTGCTAAACCAAATGTAGAATCGTTAACAAAGCAACCATAGCGCTAGAAACCGTTTGTAATACAGTATATCCGTACAAGTCAAAACTGTTCAGGGTCCGACTAAATTCACAAACAGCGTAGGACAGTCGAAGGCTAGCTTCCTTCTGGTGTTTCTAATGAGACATGACAGTGCTAACCACCAGCCATGTAAGCTCTGGTTACGTAGCTTACAAACGTACCCGTTTTTAAGGTCAATTTCCAAAAGTTTCCCATAGCCACTGAAAAACCTTTGGATATCCTTTTCCCGAACATGATAACTCAATCTGCCGACATAGACGCGCGGCATGTCTTAAAAAGTGGAAGGAAAATGCCAGACACTTCCGAAACACTAGGGACACACAGGTTTGTGCGTAAAGTGCCAGTGGCGCCTGCGTAAGGGCATGCGTGCGCGTGCCACTTGACGTTCGAAGTTTAGAATCTAGCCTATTTATTTGTAACAAAGGTACAGTGCAGCATATCCCTAGCATTTAGAACAAAATGCAAAACATACAAGTTTATAGCCAAAAGACTTTTGTCCCTTGACATATTTGATGGGCCTTAAAAGAAATAAAAAAAAAACAAGTAGTGTTGTGAAGGACTAGAGACTGTTCACATTACCAGGTAGCCTCCTGCTGGCCATCCGTGCGTCCTGCGCGTGCAACCCTTGTGGCTACACTTGTGCAGTTAATTGGAGTGCGAGTCAGAGGGTTGTATGCGCAGACCAGTGGATGAGGAGGCAGACATTTGAAAGGAACCCCTTCGGTTCTGTGGACTGTTTGTGCCGTTTGTGTGTTCAGAAACCGTAAGTGTTGGCATTTCTTGTTTGTGTAGGACTTAGTTAAATGTTCGTTTGTAGAATGTCATTATTAATAACCGCATATTTGCCGACAGTTGCGTTCATAGCGTGCACCGCGTGTCCCGCGCTACCGCGGTTAAGTTAACTTATAATGTGTAACTTTCCCTGCTGTGTTAGACGGAGATTATGTTCCTAATTTGATAATATGTTGTCTATAACGGTGTAACATATGAGTGTAATAACGTGTATGTCTAGATTTAAGTGGAGATTTGGTCATTTCATGTAGTGGTGCTTGGTTAGCTATTTTCCATGTGTGTCAGTGTATGATTAGCCATGCTGCTTAGCCATTAATATTGTAGTCACCATGCTTATGTTTCTAAGTGGCACTGTTGCATTTGTTTTACTTGTAGAAACCACAACCTTTATCATCACAACACAACACGACTAAAGTAACATCCACAACTCTAATGTCACAACTTCAGTAATACAACTCTCAACTGTGAACTTCACCATTCTTTCAATAAATACTCTGGACCTGTACATCATTGTCTGCATTTTAATCAGATGCCCCACGGTGGCTCCTACAGATAAACTTACTAGGATCAACGATCAAAACATATGGTGCCGAAACCCGGGAAGAGAAGTTGCCGTGTAAATTAGTCCATGATGTACACCAATCAACCCAGCCATCCAGCAGATGTTAGGCCAAGGCGTGAGAGGAGGCCACCAGCGTGGTTCAATGACTACGATGTTGAACATCCAAATTATGGTCAGTATCCTCCTCCATCCCCCAGAGTAGCTGGAGTCCAAGACAGAGGCGCGGAGAGGGCAGCCGAGACGGACCCTCTTGCTCTCTACTTACCCACACAGCAGTCTGATTATGCCGGTGCCGCCTCAAGAAGTCCAAACCGACCTGGGCTATTCAGACCACTGTACCAGAGCACTCCAGCTTACCCTGCTGCAGCAGCCCCAGAGGCCACATCTGCAATATTGGATGCGCTTAGGCAGCTGCAAGAGGATAACCAGAAGCTACATCACACAGTTATTCAGATGCAGCAACAAATAAACACCAGAGCTTCAGAATTCGAAATGCTGCCACCCCCTCCTCCTCCACCTGCTGTGGACCACTCTGTTCATCTTCAACCATACGACACGCTGCCTCCTCCTCCTCCCCCACCTGCTGTGGACCACTCTGCTCCCCCTCAACCATTCTTAAGAAATATAAGCTTAACATTACCACCTCCACCACCGTTACAGGCGCAGTACTCCGGTGCACAAGATGGCGCGCTTAAAGAGGAAAAGACAGAGGTGCCTCTCTTACCTCCATCACAGCCTCCTGCCGAGCCCAATGGTGCTATGAAAGAGGAACCACACTTCCCCCCTCCGCCCCCACATCGAGTTGTTGGGCCTGCTCAGCCCACGCACCCCTCAAGGAACTACAGTAATGTGGTAGAGGAGCTCACAGAGCACATGCGGAGTATGGGAATGCCACCACAGCACCGACGACCTGTCACGCCAGAATACTGTGAGCCAGACCCAGGTTCTGAATGGGATGCAGTCAGTAATGCGCCATCACACACAGGACAACCTATGCCTTCAGGTCAAGCCCAGCACCCCAGAGAAAACCAGCAAGAGCGGGTGTACCGTGGACCGAAGCCTAAGATCCCCCAATTCACGAAACCTGACCCCAGAGAGTTCAATAGGCTGAAGACTGCACTGGATAACCTATTGCCTGATGATGCAACAGAGCGATTTAAATATCAAATATTGGTGGATCATTTGAAATTTGAAGAAGCTCTGCTAATTGCAGATTCCTATACCAACTCCAAGAGGCCATATTCAGACACTATGACATCCCTCACTGACCACTATGGACAGCCTCACCAATTAGCCCTGCGACATATCGCTGAAATGATGGATGCTGCCAATATCCGCGCTAATGATACTAGTGCGTTCAAGAGGTTTGCACTTCGCGTCCGGGCTTTACATGGGATGCTTGACCAGTTAGGTGAGAGTGGTCAGATCGAGATGCAGTGTGGCTCTCACGTGACAAGATTGCTGCTGAAGCTGCCACAAGACCTGAGAGCACAGTTCAAGCGCTACCTGTACCCTAAGAATATCCGCATTCCCACCCTGCACCATTTCGCTGAGTGGTTAGATTTCGAGCTGAAAATGCAGGAAACGGTGTTCGAGACACTCAGTGTGATTGGGGCTGCTGACGACTCTAAGAAGGAGAAGCGAAGGGAGCCAAAGTCCAACCGTGCCACCAGTGTTCTCCATGGGGCCGAACAGCAAGTCAGTGCAGCTGTGAGTGAGAAACCCCCGGCACCCAGCAGCAAGCAAGGTGAGAGACAGGCCTACTGTTCTTACTGTTCGAATGATCAGCATTACCTGAGTCAGTGCTCCAACTTCAGCCAGCTGACCACTGAACAGAAGAGGAGTTGGATAACAACAAACAGGAAGTGCTGGCGATGTGGGCGTGCCCACCAAGCTTCACAGTGTCGCCTCAAGACCACCTGCAAGAAGTGTAAAGGGAGGCATCTGGAGATTCTGCATGATGTCAATGCTAGGCCACCCTCTGATGAGAGCAGCAATGCAATCACTAAGCCTAGTGATGTGTTCTACCTCGATCGACGGTCAGGTGGCAGTCCGGTGATGCTGAAGGTGAGCAAAGTAATCCTGCGCAATGGAAAGGAAAGCATGGAGGCATACGCCATATTGGACGATGGCTCTGAGCGCACGATTCTACTCGCTACAGCTGCGCGAACACTGAAGCTGCGCGGCATACCAGAAGGCCTAGCCCTGAGAACAGTGCGCCAGGAAGTGAAAGTCATACAGGGCCATTCAGTATCCTTCTCCATATCCCCTGTCTGTCAGCCAAACAAAGTATTCCGGATACGTGGAGCCTTCACAGCAGAGCCATTAGGCCTAGCAGAGCATTCTTACCCTGTGAAGGCACTGCAACAGAAGTACAGACACCTCAAAGGGCTGCCTATCGAAGACCTCAAACGGGTCCACCCAGTCATCCTGATAGGGTCAGACTACCCTGAGCTAATCACCCCCATCGAGCCTGTACGACTAGGTCCCTCTGGTGGACCAGCTGCAGTGAACACCAAGCTTGGGTGGACATTGCAGGGGCCAACCAGGTTAGTTCAGCAGCAGCTCAAGTCAAGCCATTGTTTCCATGTGTCCACCCTTTCACCCTCCACTGAGCTGTTCCAGAATGTTGAAAGGCTTTGGCAATTAGACGTTCTACCATACAGGAGCGAGAAGCTTGTGACTCGGTCACGTCAGGATAAGGAGGCCATTGCCCTGCTGGAGCAGAAAACTGTGCGAGTTCACGTGGAGGGGACACAGCGCTATGCCACACCGCTGCTGAGAGTCAACAATATGCCCAAGCTGCAAGCTCAAAAGGAGGCAGTTATCCCCCTACTGCGTAACACAGAGCGTCGCTTGGCAAAGGACCCAAAGCGGGCAGCTGCCTACCGCGAGGAGATAGAGAAGCTGGAACAAGCAGGGTACATCGTGAAGGTCAAGGAAGAAGAGCTGAGTAAGGATGGTGAGTCATGGTTCATTCCTCACCATATGGTAGCTCACAATGGGAAGAACCGCAATTGCTCCTTTTCCCATAATGGAGCCAATCTGAATGACCTGCTTCTCCCTGGCCCAACCTTGACTTCCAGCCTGCTCGGTGTGCTCCTGAGATTTCGTGAGCATTCCATCGCTATCAGTAGCGATATAAAGGGAATGTTCCACCAGGTGAGGTTGCTACCCCAAGACAAAGCACTGCTCCGGTTCCTGTGGAGGGACTTGCAGAAAGACACCCCCCTCAGCATCTACGAATGGCAGGTTCTTCCATTTGGGACTACGTGTAGCCCGTGCTGCGCCACATTTGCACTGCTGAAACAGGTGAGTGACCACAGCCAGCCTGAGGAAGACGTCCGTGTAGCTGTGGAAAGATGTTTCTACGTGGACAACTGCCTCCGAAGCGTGCAAACTGTGGACGAAGCTAAGTCACTGGTGGACAAACTGCAGTCCCTCCTGGCAAAGAGAGGATTCCAGCTGCGCCAGTGGGCAAGTAACACCCCTGAGACCATCAGCCACCTTCCCAAGGACCTAAGGTCAGAAAGCAACGAGTTGTGGCTGAACGACACCGAGACTGATCCTCAGGAGCTAGCACTGGGCCTACGATGGTTCTGCCACTCGGACACCCTCGGCTATAAATGTCGTCTGCTGAGCCACGAAGCACCAACCATGAGGAACATCTATCGGGTGCTAGCTAGCCTCTACGACCCGCTGGGTTTCATCATTCCCTTCACCACAAGGGCTAAAGTCTTAGTCCAGTGCCTGTGGAGCAAAGCAAGGGACTGGGATGACCCAGCGTTGCCTGAAGACGCCCTGCTGATGTGGACAGAGTGGCAGGAAGAATTACAGCGACTGCCTCAAATATCCCTGCCCCGCTGCTATGCGAGTCCTCAGATGGACAGAGAGGCTTGCACCAGAACAGTTCACATCTTCTGTGATGCCTCTGAGCGTGCCTATGGCGCCGTTGCTTACCTACGCACTGAGGGTCCAGATGGACATGTGGAGATGTCGTTCCTCACT
Source organism: Engraulis encrasicolus (assembly GCF_034702125.1). NCBI lineage: Eukaryota > Metazoa > Chordata > Actinopteri > Clupeiformes > Engraulidae > Engraulis > Engraulis encrasicolus. The sequence goes on from NC_085870.1 coordinate 41,250,570, forward strand.
GCACGTTCCAGAGTAGCTCCCAAGAAGCAACAGTCCATGCCACGCTTGGAGCTTTGTGCAGCGCTGACAGGAGCCCAAGTAGCCACTCTGCTCCGAAGGGAGCTCACCTTGCCTCTCCATGATGTCACCCTTTGGTCAGACTCCACAACTGTCCTGACCTGGATCCAGTCGGAGTCTTGCAGGTTTAAAGTGTTCGTTGGCACAAGAGTGGCTGAGATCCAAGAACTGACAAGTGAATGCTCTTGGCGCTATGTCGATTCCAGCAACAACCCTGCAGATGACATCACTCGTGGCAAGACCTTGATGGAAATAGCGGAGGATGGCCGATGGAAGGATGGACCACCATTCCTGTCACAGTCGCCTGAGTATTGGCCCACAAAGCCTTCAGCAGCTGTAACAGACGACGAAGCAGAGACACGGAAAACGATGTTCTGTAGTCTGGTCACCACCACTGCGCCTCCAACCCTCCCTGACCTAGAAAAGTTCTCGTCATTCAGAGATCTGATCCATGCGGTTGCACTTTCTCGTCATGGGGCGGCCGCAGGTCAAAGCAGTCCAACAGCAGAGGACTATAGGGCAATAGAGATGGAAATGCTCCAACGAGCACAGCAGGACAGCTTTGGAGAAGAGTACGCCCTCCTGTCTGCTGGTAAGCCCTTGACATCTACCAATCGGCTGCTCACACTTGCTCCAGAGTTGGACCAGGCTACTGGACTCATAAGAGTTGGAGGCCGTCTTCGTCGCAGCCAAGACCTGGAACCAGACACGGTCCATCCAGTGGTGCTAGATCCAGCACATAAGATCACAAGACTAATTGTGCATGACGTGGATGAAGACCTAAGGCACCCAGGTACAGAGCGCCTCTTTGCTGAGCTCAGGAGGAGATTCTGGATATTACACGGCCGCGAGGCTGTTAAACGGCATCAACAGTTCTGTCCAGAATGCAAGCGGTGGAGAGCTCAGCCCAAAGTCCCCCTCATGTCAGACCTCCCTGAAGCCAGACTGCGCTTGTTCAAGCCCCCCTTTTACTCCACAGGAGTTGACTGTTTCGGGCCGTTCACAATCAAAGTTGGACGGCGCTCAGAGAAAAGGTGGGGAATACTGTTCAAATGTTTGACAACAAAGGCAGTCCACATTGATGTTCTGACAAGTATGGACTCTGACGCATTTCTGATGGCCTTGCGTCGATTCATCGCCAGAAGAGGAAAGCCATCAGAAATTCTATCAGATCAGGGCACAAATTTCAAGGGCGGAGATCGAGAGCTTCGTGAAGCCTTCCAAGCATTGCATCCTGACCTGAAAGAGCAGTTGTCACAGCACCAGATCAGCTTCAAGTTCAACCCCCCCAGTGCACCTCACTTCGGTGGCATTTGGGAGAGAGAAATAAGATCAGTTAAAGCTGCCCTGTACGCCACTGTGCAACCACACGCCATACCAGAGGAGGTGTTGCGCACTGTCTTGATTGAAGTGGAGGGAATCCTAAATTCCAAGCCCCTTGGATATGTGTCTAGTGATGTGGCGGACACAGACCCTGTAACCCCAAACTTGTTGCTGATGGGGCGGCTAGACCCGTCCCTGCCCCAAGCCGTTTATGAGGAGTCGGAGCTCCTTAGCAGGAAGAGATGGAAGCACTCTCAAATCCTTGCTGATCAGTTCTGGGCGCATTTCATTCGCCACTACCTCCCAACACTTCAGACCCGGGCTAAGTGGCATAAGGAAACGCCAGCTCATCAGCCTGGAGACATCGTCCTGGTGGTAGACCCCCTGCTGCCCAGGGCCCTCTGGCCTGTGGGCCGGATCACCAAGGTGCTCCCTGGAACCGATGGCCGCATCCGGACAGCAGAGATCAGCGTCAAGGACAGGCACTACATCAGGCCGGTGGCCCGACTCATCCCACTGCCTGCCGTTCCAGACCTGGACTCCATCCCCGTCCCTTCGCGTCCTTCAGATGAGGACAAACTGGACCAGTAACCAGTTTGGGGGCGGCTGTTGTGAAGGACTAGAGACTGTTCACATTACCAGGTAGCCTCCTGCTGGCCATCCGTGCGTCCTGCGCGTGCAACCCTTGTGGCTACACTTGTGCAGTTAATTGGAGTGCGAGTCAGAGGGTTGTATGCGCAGACCAGTGGATGAGGAGGCAGACATTTGAAAGGAACCCCTTCGGTTCTGTGGACTGTTTGTGCCGTTTGTGTGTTCAGAAACCGTAAGTGTTGGCATTTCTTGTTTGTGTAGGACTTAGTTAAATGTTCGTTTGTAGAATGTCATTATTAATAACCGCATATTTGCCGACAGTTGCGTTCATAGCGTGCACCGCGTGTCCCGCGCTACCGCGGTTAAGTTAACTTATAATGTGTAACTTTCCCTGCTGTGTTAGACGGAGATTATGTTCCTAATTTGATAATATGTTGTCTATAACGGTGAAACCAGTGGCGGAACAATTGCACACAGGGCCCCAGGGCAAGGCACTTATAGGGCCCCTTATACCGCTTGCCAAGCTCACAATAGGGCCCCCACCACCAATACGGGAGGGCCCTGGGCCCAGGGGCAAGTGCCCTGCTCGCCCCCCCTATAGCTCCGCCCCTGGGTGTAACATATCATTGTAATAACGTGTATGTCTAGATTTAAGTGGAGATTTGGTCATTTCATGTAGTGGTGCTTGGTTAGCTATTTTCCATGTGTGTCAGTGTATGATTAGCCATGCTGCTTAGCCATTAATATTGTAGTCACCATGCTTATGTTTCTAAGTGGCACTGTTGCATTTGTTTTACTTGTAGAAACCACAACCTTTATCATCACAACACAACACGACTAAAGTAACATCCACAACTCTAATGTCACAACTTCAGTAATACAACTCTCAACTGTGAACTTCACCATTCTTTCAATAAATACTCTGGACCTGTACATCATTGTCTGCATTTTAATCAGATGCCCCACGGTGGCTCCTACAGATAAACTTACTAGGATCAACGATCAAAACAATAGGCTATCGCACACATTTGTAAAATTAAAAAGCCAAAGATATTGCACACATTTCAAAATGGCCTAAATAATATAAAAATACAAAATACAAATCCAAAATAAAATGCCCAAATAAGTTAAGAACAACTGAATTATGAATTATTAGAATTATGTTGACAGTGTTGGTTATCCAGTAGCCATAATTTTACCATTACTTCATTTTAAATTCTCAAATTTTTCTGGGAATTGTGTGTTGTGTGTGAGCGGCTCTGTAAGAGAAAACATCCTGACGTGCTCTTCCTAAATGGGACAGAGCAATCACCCCTGGAACTGCTCTGGTAGCTCTGTTTGTGCTTTTTGTGATGAATGTCTGTAAAGGAAGAGGGGGGTCAGGGGCCAGGCCATTACACATTTTGAAAAGTAAAACTGAAATCTAACAATTTATGTTTTTTCAGTATTTTTCCACATCAGCCATGAATGACCCTGCCTCCTTTAAAGCCCCATGAAGGTTAGCACTATTACATCTCTACAGATTGTCTTAATTGTCTTAACCCGGTTTTTGAAACTGAGTCACACAAAGTCCTCATAAGCACTATTTCAGCTACTATTTAGTGTGTGTTGAATGAAGACAGGGTTTGCTTTTGTTGCATATGATTTATTTTGAACGAATAGGGCGTTAAATGTTATGGAAAACCACATATTTCATTGTGTGTGTGTGTGTGTGTGTGTGTGTGTGTGTGTGTGTGTGTGTGTGTGTGTGTGTGTGTGTGTGTGTGTGAATGTAATTCATCAGCATGTTTTTTAACTGCCAATTGGAGTCTGGTCAAACGCAATTGCAATCTGCAATCTTCTGTGCTAACACTTGTTAGCCCTACATAGATTTTTGTCAATAAAGTACACTTTGAATCTTTTGTCCAGAAAATGGTTCTACCTTGTCTTTTCTGCATGCTAATTCTAAATCTGGTTGGTCCATTCATAACAAAGGGTCAACGAAAACAATTTTGAATAGTCAGTGTAGATTATAGAATTTCATTGCCGGGAAGTACACTCACTCAATGTTCAGGAAAGTTACAAATTAAAAAAAATGGTCAGAGAAACTCTAGTCAAGGTGTGGCAAAGTTAATCAGGGAAAGTCATGGAAGTTCATCTGTAGGAGACAGGCAAGTTCATCAGAGGAGGTGAGGGAAGTTCATCTATCCCCTGTCTGTAATCAGAAATATGTCAGAGAAGTTCATCAGGGAAAGTCAGCAAAGTTTACATGGGTGGGTGACAGCTTAATCAGGAGAGTTCAGGGAAGTTTACAGGAGACAGACGTTCACAGTCTACACAGGACAAAAAACTGATCATTTCAGGGAAGGAGGTCAACAAAGTTTACATGGAGAGGCAGCTTTATCAGGAGAAGTCAGGGAAGTTCATCTGCATGGTTGACGAATTTAGTTCTGAAGTTAGGTTGGGTTTATTAGCAGGGGGGAGTTTTGTTGGTCAATCATACTCACATGTTTGTAGATCAACAACTGAAACAGATTACATATTGACCAATTGAATGGCCTTCCACATACTGTATGTGCATGCTTTGGCCTAAAGTCTGAGAGCAAGGTGTTCATTTGTTGAAATTAGTTTTTAACCACATTTTATTCTTTCTTAAACCTGTAATCATAGTACTGTCATGTACTAGCCTATAAAGAGACATTGTAGTTTACACTTTATCACGCTATATCCAAAACAACTTACATGAGAGGACATTGACAGACATACTGTATGCGTAGGAATAGAGTGTGGCAATCATACAATAATAAAATCATTCTAGTGGCCTATTTGAAAAAAAGGCAGCTTACCAAAAGAAAGGTTTACACTTTAGACAGTCACTCTAGAAGACACAGACACAGAAGTTTAAAGGGATCGGGGAATAAACAGGCCGTTGATTTGGTGAAAGTGGTTTGGGGGTCAGGGAAGTTTACAGAGTCGGGAAAGTGCATTGGGACAAACAAGGTCATTCAGTCAGAGAGAGGGTCAGGAAAGTTTGCTGCCACCTATCAGCAAATCACCAACTGAAGCATAGCCGTACAATAACCATTACCACAGTGATCAATGCCCCGACCAGAGATAAGGCCCTGTATGACCACCCTTATCTCTTTTCAGCTGTGTGTGTGTACCATTCAAGGCAATCAAGCCTTCAATGTTACTATACTGTTCCTGTCATGACACATTTTCTATTCATCTAAAACTATTTTTCTGTATAAAGTGAAAAATGCGTATAGGGTCTGTTTTGATAGCATTGATTATTATTATGATAATGTAATTGAAGTTTAGGTATGAAATTAAACTGCAAATAGAAAACATTGTGTGTTTGCTCGTCACACTTAGGTGTCTGGCCAGTCCATTTATACAAAACCAGGAAAATAAATGAAGTTAATGATTAGAGATGCACCGGATCCAAGACCGGTTCTGGTTCCGGCAGAATAATAGGGTTTTTGACAGAGTCCGGGTCCGGCAGGATCTTAAGCAGTGGATCGGGTATCCGGTAGGATCCTAAAAATCAGGATCTGGTGTATCTTTAGTTTTTACATAGCGTAAGCTTTTCATTCAGTCTTTCACAACCCCAATAGCTGCGTGGAGTGAAAGCCCTTTGGAAGCGGACGTTGCAGGCAGAGTGGCAGTAAGCCAATGAGTTTAAAAAAATTGGGCCAACGTAATAAAAAGGGCCCACGTGTGCGAGTAGGCTATTGAGCTCGAAAGTGACGTCACTTCCCCCGATTTCATGGGACCTCAACGGCGTTTTTAGCCGAAAATCGTAGCATGTAATCCAATGGCGGTATTAAAATGGCATTACGATCCCCTTCGAGTTGTGCCACGAGCTCCATATATGTTGTTTCTGATATTTTTGCTTAATTTTTCGTATGAACCCCCAAACTTTTTAGAAAGCTGTGTTTCTTCACATTTTTCATGCCGACGTCCTCGGAACTAAACATTGATACGTCTGCATGAATAATCTTTATCTAGCCTCTTAAATAGCATATTTGTAGCCCAGCGCATATCATGACTGTGATCAGAAGATATTTAATCGCCACCATGTTGTTAGATGGTCAGCTAAGGTCCCGTGAAACGCGGAACTAAGGGGCGGGACTTTCGAGCTCTATGTGTTTCAAACCTTTAGTAGGATCCGGTATCCGGTTCCAGTTCCGGCAGGATCTTAAGCAGTGGATCCGGTATCCGGCAGGATCCTAAAAATCAGGATCCGGTGCATATGATTCACGCACAGACCAAAAGTAGGATATGGTAGGCCTATATTTAAAAAAAAACAGTCCAGACAATATTTCAGAGTACAAAACATTAGAGGCGTAAACTCTGTGGACAACATAGAATACGTAATCAAGCAAGAAATTACACATTACAAGAATGAATAGCTATACATGGGAAAGGGTATCAGATGTGTGGAAGACCAGCAAGCCCATGGTATGAAGGAACAAACAAGTATAGAACAGGAGAATGCATAGCTTCAAAAAAAGTACATCCTACAAATGGTAACATGAAAGCATGCACTCATGATGAGGTCTGAAGTCGAGATGGCAAAAGGACGTCTGTTGATCTATTCCACCATAAGCAGACGATTTAAGCAGACGATTGCATGTGAAATGCCCTCTACATTATGAGTAAACCCCATTAACTGCACTTTTACACCAAGCATGATACATATGTAGGCCTACAACACCTACAACACCATCAAGCCACAATTATTCAATTCACACAAAATAACTCACTACAAGGATTTGCGTTGCCATATGTATGAAAACAGATGTCATTAATACTCATGCCAGTGGATATTTTATGCAATCGAAAAATGTATAGGTCTGATGCAGAGCACAAAAGAATAGAGTAGGCTACTGTATCTTGATGCTGCCACAGAATCATTCCTAAAGATGTAATCATTTGTAAATCGTTGTCCCAGAACCATAGGTTATGTTTTCTGTTATGCTCCGGATTTGGATTAGGCTTAAAGGTACACTGTGTAAGATTTTTAGTTGTTTATTTTCAGAATTCATGCTACCCATTCAGTAATGTTACCTTTGCCATGATTACTTGCCACCACCATCAAATTCTAAGTATTCATTATGACTGGAAAAATTGCACTTTTCATACATGAAAAAGGGGATCTTCTCCGGGGTCCGCCATTTTGAATTTCCAGAAATAGCCATTTGTAGCTGCAAAAATGACTGTAGGCCTACTTGGGCCATATTAGAAAATATCAGTTTATTACTTAGTAAACTTTCATGAAAAAATCAAATTTGGCAATAGGCAACCCAGTTTCAATGAACAGCATAGTTGCAGTACCTTTTTTGACCATTTCCTGCACAGTGTACCTTTAAGTTATAACTTTTGAAAGAGAAAGTTCGTTGACAGGAGAACCGTGTGAAGGAGAGTGGCTTTAACACAGGATGTGTGCCAAAATGTCAGACTATCTAACCTCTATTTTAGGCTAAATAATTCAGTCAAGCAGAACTGACTAAATGTTGAAATTAAATATTTAACACTCCTTTAAGGTACAGGCATTTCCAAAAAAAGCGTTCTTTGCTGCCATAGGGGATTTCAGGTGCTGAATGAAGTTGGACACATACCATTCATGTAAGGGAATATCTCCATTTATTTTATTTTTTAAAGTAACAAAAACAATCCAAAAACACATTTTCTCCACTCATTCTTATTTACAGTTTACATACAAGGCATCTATTGTCAACATAAAACTTCACTCCGTTCAGCATTTTATCAATTCAATATACTAAAGGAAACCTTTATTTTAAATCCATCCACTAATCAGCAGGATATTTCAGAGCTGTGGACGAGACTAATGAACAACATCATTTTACAAAAAGGGAGGTACAACATATTCCTTGAAGAATCACCATAGTCTTTTCACTGTTCATATATACTGTACATTATCATACCCTTACTGAACTGCATATGTTGTTTAAAAGTGCTTGTATTGGACACAATAAAATGAATTGGACACATTAAAATAAAACACAAAATGTAGTTTCTACAATACAATAAAAACAAAGTATATAACGTAATAACATTTAGTATTGTAGAAAAATCTATGCAATCAACAATGTGAACAATCTGTACAATCTGTACAATCTATAAGTGTAATTCAAGTCCTTCCAGGTCATCATTTTCTCCTCAGCTTCACAATCATCTTGTAGGGCTTTGGGGCTTGTGTGACCCCAAACACGGGGGTGAAGTCCGGCTCCCCGGCCCCCTCTGGCCAGATGAACTGGAATCGGTGCATCAGGGTTGTGAGGATGAGGTAGAGCTCCATGCGGGCTAGTCCTTCCCCTAGACACGTCCGGGGGCCTGGTGTAGAACAAGGCATGGGGTAAGTACTAATGTAGGATGGTTTAGTCTTTTAAGACATGGCCTCTGTCATAAATTAGCTAGCACCGAAATGGCAATGACTAATTGTAATCTAATATTAAAGGCACTCTTGTCATAGTAGCCTACGTACAGTATAGTTAAGTCCATTACAGCATTCCATTGGCAGAATGAGAACCACTTAGCTGCATGTCACTGTAACTGTATAGCAGTACACAACAAAAGCATATACTGTATTTGGTGTGTGGAAAGTAATGTAAACTTCATTGCAGTGTTATAGAAGTGTAACAAGACAGATACATATCAAGATACATATCACCAAGAAATCTGAATGCAGATGTGGTGACTCCGGTATTGCATTGTGCCTTGTGAGCATTTCCGTCTCTAATCGTCTACTGTCAGCTTACCTATTGAGAAGGGCATGAAGGCCGGAGGCTTGACGAACTCTCCCTGCTCATTCAGGAAGTTTTCAGGGTGGAAACCGTGGGGATGCTTCCACTGCTTTTCCTCAACCAGTGCAGATGTAAGGTTCTGGATGACAAGCGTCCCCTACAGACCATGAGAGAGAGTCCCATTAGCAATTGCCCACAACTGAAGTTACAAAAAATACTGATCTCTACCAAGAGCAAGCTAAGTAAATACTAACAACAGCCAATGAGAGAGACGGCTAGTCAACAGTGGTGTAATGTAGCTTTAAAAGGGCAAGCTTAAAGCAGTAGCTAAGAGAATGGGGTGAACGTATGGCATATATGATAAAGAGTAAATGTCAAAGGGATTTATTTGAAGTCATTACAATGTTCATATCCAGTTGACCTCCTGACCTTGGGAATGTGGTATCCTGTCAGCTCCGTGTCCCTGGTTGTGCAGTGGTACACACTGAGTGGAAGTGTGCTGGCTGCTCGCTGGGATTCGTGGATGAAGGCCTGCACAAACGGCATACGGTATCTATCCTCAAAGCTGACTGCCTCTTTCCCATCCAGAACCGAGTCAATCTCCTGCTGGCATCTCTCTATAGGGACCAAACAGACCACAGATGTCACTTGGAGGAACAAAACTTGAGGTCATTTACAGCCTGGTCTGGTCTTATCATACCCTCGCACTAATTCTGTGCAGAGGGTCTGGAACAGCTCGGTTGAGAATTGATTACTGGTGGGAGGGGCGAATTCTGAAGAATTTTGAAATCTGCACCTGATTTTACCCAATCGTTAACATTTGGTCATGACATGTAATCTGCTCATATGTAATGAATCATCGTTCTGCCCCCTAACCCTCCTCTGTCCTCTGTACGCTGCATCAGTCATGTTGTCTGGGTAGTCTTGTTCATAGAACAAAACCCGAACCAGATGAAACAAGGAGGGAAATGTGAATTGAGCGGAAGGTTACGGATGGCTAGCCTGGTTCTGGTAGCTTCGGCGCCCCATGGCGGAGCAGAGCTACACACACTACCGTCTGGTACACATGGCAATGGCAGGGCCAGGTTATGCAATTTACAGAATATGAGATGGTTATGGGACTCACCCTGCATGTCTGGGTAGGCCATGAGGTAGAGCACTGCAGCACGGATGGTGTTTGACGTGGTGTCGGTTCCGGCGAAGAGGAGGTCAAGCAGCATAGTTAACAGATTATCTTCGTCAAATGGAGCGCAGTCTTCACCTCTCTGGTGGCAGGGAGGAAAAGGAGAAGCAGTAAGCAGCATATCTCTGGCATACTTGAATCTAGAGCGGTGAACCACTTGCAAACATTTTCTTTACATCAGAAACGTGTTGTTGACATCTGTGTCCACAAGCAACAATTTCCCAAAACATGTATACATAGTGCACACCATTGAGGGTCAAAAGAGGAGGCGTGTACAAGGCTCAAGTTAAAAATATACAGTATATTGTGGCCGAAAAATTAACAAAAGAAGTAACTAGGACAAAACTGGAGCTACTGGAGACATTGAGAATGGACTAGGTAGGTCCGAAACATCTGCAGCTGCAGAACGTCTGTAGCTCTACTTTTGTCCTAATGACTTATTTTGTTAACTTTTTGGCCACAATATACATTTTTAACTTGAGCCTTGTGTGCGCCTCATCTTTCTTGACTTTCTTAGTATCGCTACTTTTGGTGAGCAGTCGCACTAAGCAACACACGGTTTTGAGTCTTTTGAGTCCTTTTTGTTTTTTCTTTCACACCACTGAGGGGACATTCACTCCTGTGATATTAATTGAAGATGTGAACAAGAATAGTTGATGCAAGCTACATAGTTTTTTTTTGTTTTTTTAATGCACCAAATAGGGACATATGGACTCACCCTGTCCATCTCATCCAGGTAGCCGTCTATGATATCTCTGGGCTCATTGGGAGTTCTCGAGAGTCTGTGCTCATTCACAATCTCCAACACATTCATCTTGACAGTGCGGTAATCCCTCAGAGGATTTTGGAAAGGCAGGGGTAGGCTTCTCAACAGTGGAATAGTATCATATATCTGTACAAAGAACAAGGACATCAAAATATTACAGATCCAAGATAACGTCACTGTGGCACACTGATGTAAATACAAAATCTCCAGGCAACAAAGCTTTCCAGTACACATATAATGCAATGCAATAATACAGTATAATGCTGCTTTGGACTGAGGTTGAAAGGAGAAGGTTATCTTACCATCCCCCATGGTCCATTGGCAATCTTGGAGTTATCTGACATAATTTTGATCTGGGCCTGGAAGAACTCGTGATCATATTCATATCGAGCTCCGTACATGATGGAGCAAATGATGTCACAGGACGCGTTGTGAAACAAAGTCTGAGGATCAATCAACTCCCCTGCGGATAGAACAGAAAAGGCCTGCCATCACATTTATGAAAATATAATGTTTTTTTTTCAGGCACACAGGAAAAGCGAGAAGGCACTCTGCAGTAACGCACCATTACACCCTGACAGTTTAACTGTACGCAACTGGATTTCTTTGATCTTGAATACATTTCTATTCCCAGGAGCTTCTTCACTTCTAGTTGATGTGGGGTGTATCCTTCTCTAGACCCCTCATTCACCACTTGGCAGAAGTGGTGTGACAAATGTGTGAGAGACCCTACATCAACTTGAACTGAAGACGCACCTTGGAATGAAGATTAAAATGTCTTTAAGCTCAGAGTGCTTTGATAATTGATGTGAGGGGAGAGCCAGGCTAAAATCATCAAAAGGCCACAAATGCCTTGTATGCCATATGGGCAACACAGCAAAACTGACATAATATGAGGATGAAAGAGGCATCTAGAGTATGATGATCTCTACAGGCATCAACAGTATGTTGCATCTACAGTACCATGCTGAATAAGCTACGATTATTACCTGCATATTACAATTTAGAATAACGTACTCTACTGTATAACACACTATTGTGGAAAAAATGTCAACATCCAGATATAGCAAGAAGTTAGCGGCTGTACAACATTGTAAACAAAGGCTTAGATTGAATAAACAATGGAAGATACAATTCTGCTGTTACCTGCATGTTTTTCCAGGTGGTCACAGACGTAGGAGACCTCCCCCAGGACCCTCTCCTCCATCGACTGCTTGCCCAGCCCAAAGTTCCTCAAGCTCATCAGAGCAAAGCGACGGTGCTCTTTCCAGCTTGGACCATGTGGAGCCATGATAATACCTGAGGAGACGAGAAGGGTTTCTCATTTACATTTTATTTAATTTTATAGAATTTTTGTTATGACTGTGGTCTTGTATGAAATAAAAAAAATACAGACAGCCTTCAAATCACAAAGTAGTTCTCTTTGATAATGTGCTGCTACATTTTGTAATTTCTTTCCTATTTCTAGTATACTGCTTTGAGACATGTAAACAAAAAAGACTTAATGGAGTCAATGGAATTTTGCAGTTCAGTTCAATTTTATTTACAGTTTCCTGACTTATCCTAGTCCATCACAAACCCTGTTTACATATTTTGGCTGTACCTTTTCCTCGAGTGAGGTCACTGAGAAGTAGTCCCGATGGTCTCCCGGCAAAATCGACTGCTTTGGTCACCAGAGCTTCTTTCATGGCCTCGAAGCCAGTAATGATCACAGCTGGTCTGCTGCCAAAGTAAATACTGAACACCTTCCCATATCGATCAGACAGCTGCAAAACAAAAGTCAAATGGTTTTTTTTTCAAATAAATTAATTGATGTTTTTTACTATTTAAAATAAAATACTCTATATATCACACTATTGTGGAAATGTCAACATCCAGATAAAGACAGAAGTTAGTAATTGTCAGTACAACACTGTAAACAAAGGCTTAGATTGAATAAACAGTAGCATGTGCTGTTTCAGTGGAAGCTGTTTCAATGGAAGATACAATTCTGTTGAACATAGGCCTACTTTTAGCTACTCTACAAGTTTAACTCAACTCAAGTCAATATTGGTCTACATACCCTACATCCATCTATGTACACCCTAAACATCCTTCAGATTATCCAAGTATGAAAAATGTAGGCCTACCTTATTTAAATCTATAATGGGATTCTCCAGATTCAGCTGAAGCAGATTGCCAAACACAGGTAGGGGTTGTGGTCCTGGGGGAAAGTTCTTGGGTCGGTGTGTGCGCATGAAGAAGAGCAGGAGGCAGAAGCACACCCACAGGAGAACAAAAGACAACACCATGGTGACTGTTGCAGTCCTGGAGCCTCCTCTGCCTTTTATATGAGATCATGTCACCTAGCGACCTGGTCCAGCCTATTGCCTTCCCCCTTATCTGGTATTGCTCAACAGTTATTTGTTAACCACATTATGTTTTTGTTGGAACTGGACTGTCGGTATGCGTCCCAACAGAGATAACCCATCCACCTTTAAAGCAATTTACAGTCATGAAGGTGTTTGGGGTCCTTCAATAGGATGTTAATAGTTTTACACTTGTCTTTCGAGGAAGGATAAGATTACTCAATGTGTTTTTTAAAAGAAACTAATGGTGGATCATCAAACTTGGACCTGAACTTGAATTTGATCAAACCTGCGAACCCACAAACGTGCGAAAAATGTTGAGGATAGTGAAATGCTTTTTCATGTCACTATGCTGAAAAAAAGACCAGGTCAATCACGAGTAATAAAACAAATTTATTCTGATACTGTCTCACACAGTACAATTATTGACTATTATATACCAAAACATTATTATTCTGCAAAATAGTTGGCTATTTTTATAAAAATGTATATAGAAATCTACAAAATCACCAAATACATCAAAACATATTCACTAACCCTGCAATAATAAGACACTGTGCAAGTTTCTCTAGCAAAAGGACCCAAAATGTAATAGCTTTTTACATTTTGGTCACTCAAAAATACCTGTGGAAAATATATTACTCTACACTCTTAACAGTTCTCCCTTTGTTTAAAGAAAAGTTTAGGCATTTTATCTAACACTCTGTACTCCTTCCAAAACATTATATCAGTGTGCATACTCCCCTGGTGCTGAACATTATTGAATGTCTTGGTGGTATAAGCTGTTCTAACCATTTGTAAGTGCTATTCATCCAAGCTCTATCAGTGTTCATTAAAATAGACATGTCTGTCCAGCAAAAAAGGCCATTCATCATTCAAAAATACATTACAAAGTCCCTCACCCCTTGTGTGCAAGATTAACTCACACAGTCGTTAACCCTCCTTTCACAGTGAAGTCCTGCTGACATTTAGTATATTGGTACAGCGTACCAATAGCATAGATTTTTTTTCCTGAATAGTTATACCTTATATTCCCTGACATCCACAAGTAATAAAGAAAGGCTTTTATTGAACCCATTGAAATATCCTTCTTTAAAAATGGCAACATTATAACACCATAAGTGGGGTTTGTGTAGGGGTACACCAGAAAAACACCCTTTTGCATTCATTCATCCAGAGCTAATTTCCTAATGGAATAATATCTCTAATGGTGGCACCTTTTCCTCATCAGTTGTTAGTACACTTTCTCAGGTGACAGAAGGCCAGGGTTTAGTTCATGTGCAAAGAATGGAGACGAACATCTTGTCTACTGTAGGCCTTGAGCTCCAGGGCTGAGCTAGAGTTTACTGCCCTGGGGGACCATCCTCAACAACCCCTCCTGGGCAATGGAAACAGCCAGCACCCCGTCCCGACGCCACAGCCGGCCATGGACCAAGCCCCTGGTGTGTCCTGTCAAAACATACATATAAACATATGCAAACACATCACATACATGGCCACATACACATTCTTTGTGTGTGTGTGTGTGTGTGTGTGTGTGTGTGTGTGTGTGTGTGTGTGTGTGTGTGTGTGTGTGTGTGTGTGTGTGTGTGTGTGTGTGTGTGTGTGTGCACGCGTGCGTGTGTGTGTTTTAACTTTTTGCACCTGTTCAGTGCTTATTTGACCAATCTCAAGTTGTTTACTGAGTGTCAAAGGGGAAAAGCCATGGATTTTGTGAAATTGGTCAGCATCATAACATGGTAAAAATATTTTCATGCAGATATTTTGAAGTGCAGATAAAAAAAACACGTCATGTGAATAAAAATAAAAACTCCATTGTGATATATGATAGATCAGCCTTTAAATGCTGGGACTCCTCACGTTGACCCTCCACTTTTTACACTCCAAATGATTTGATTTTTTTTCAAATGATGGTTACCATGAAGTTATTGCAGCGTCACATGACCGTTTTCTCCCAAACGCAATCACTGCACAAGTTTAACTGATAACAACAGAGAAGTGTGCACAACCTGTTGGACAGATCTGTTAAAAAAACAAGCCCCCACCACCAATCATATTATACTTACTATAATATTATACTTACTATTACATATTATACTTATAATATTATTACATATAACCAGATGATTTAGATTGCCTTTTCATATTGGATTGATATATGAGAAATGTTTAAAAGCAACTGAGAAAAAGGCTGTTATCAGCAGAGTTCACCAAAGTTCTAGTGCTGCTCTTTTACTGTGGCTCCACCCCCACCGCCTGCCCTAGTTGTGTGACTCCACATCACTGCCCTCCCGGCCGGTTTCTACTTCCTACCCTGTTTATCATGTCAACTTATCCTTATCTGTTATCTACCGTACACGTTTCACCCATTTGATACAGGTATGAATATGACCAGCAGAGCTATAAATATGATCCAGCATGTTATATCACAAACTGGCAGCACATTGTGTAGAGAAGATTAATTGTTTGCCCCACTGAATCTCAAAGGAGCTACTATCGATTACCAGAGGCTCATGTGAGAGATCCACACACCTGAAACAAAAAGAAAAAAAGAAAAAAAAAGAAATTGGAGCCTATTGTTGAGGACTTTGTTTTTGATGTTTCAGTTGATTTTGCTAAGTCCTGCACTATCTGAGACGGATGTGTGTGTTTGTTTTTAGTTCAACATAGATCCACACACCTGCCCATGTGCTCTCAATCTCGTACAGCATCCATTCGTCTGCGCGGAAGGAGTTGTGGAACCACATGGCGTGGTCGAGCGAGGCAGAGAAGAGGGGTTTGAAGTCGGCGTAGGACAGCACAGCGGTGCCCAGCAGGGAGAAGTCGGATAGGTACGCCGCCACGCAACAGTGCTGCCTAATATCCACGTCGCCTGGGAAAGGAAAAGAGGACAGCGTCAGTCATAGGGAGTTATGCTCTATATACAAGATTTTAGAGGTGGACAAAGTTGTGTGAGAAAGTCTTGCATGTTCTGAATTTCTGTCTGTGACCTCTCATCATTACAATTACATTACATTACATTACACTTAGCAAACGCTTGTAGTCAATGCTGCTTTCCATTATTTCAGTACAGGGTATTGGTTACAGTCCCTGAATCAATGTGGGGTTAGATGTCAAGGGCTCTTCAGCTGTGAAATAAACTCATTTTACACCTCCCCTTGAATGAAACAATTGGCGCATGTTCTTTCAGTCATTCTACTTGGAATGGTGACATTATTTCTAGTTCCAAGCAAGCAATTATCATTAAATCAATTAAAATGAGTACCGCTATAATCAATTCAATTGTGCTATATGCTAGCTTGGAGGTAAATTTGCATTGCTGTACTTAGAGAAAGGCTGGGAGGACACGAGAATGGTACAACTCAATCATTTAACTCAAGGGGAGGTGAAGAATGAGTATACTTTCAGACATGGAAGAATATAACTTCAAGTACTGTACCACATATTGACACCTTAGCCTATACAGAAGGACATACCAATATGGCCTTTTGCCCGCACCCAGAGGAGTTTCCTTGGTTGGATGGCCACGCTTCTGCTGAATGCCGGCATATTGACAGGTTTGACCTCCAACGGCACCTCAGGAGTCACCACTCGATCAAGGGCTTCTCTGTCCCTCTCTGGCAAGTGGTGATCACTGTTTGAATGAAAAAAAAACACACACAGACAACACAAAAATCACCTCTGTCAAACAAGGAGCACAACACAGCCATCGGCTTATGCTTCCTCTGACATACATATTTATCCCTGCATTTAAAATGGTAAATGTGTGTTATAAGAATTCATGGTATGGCTGTATCTAGGCAGTATAAGTGATATTTGAAACATTTTTCTGTTTTATGACGAGCTAACTTTGCAGGCTATTTAACTGTGTTACACGCTGTTCTCATGCTGGAGACTGGTGACGACAAATTGTAATGTTAATGGCACCACATGAATTAATAATAAAACTCATCTGAACTTAAAATTGAAATAGTGGTGAGGGAATAAAGATCTCTACTGTCAGAAAAGCTCATTTTCTTCTGGGTGCAATAATCCTGCTGGCAGAAGTGATGTGAGTCCCCCTTAACATATTTCTGACATTTGAATGGGAATAACATGCAGGAGACCTATTGAAATATAGGTTCCGCTAAGGAACAATGCTTACTGTAACAGCTAAACATTAAGCCTATGTCATACATGTGATAATAAAGTGTAATGAGAGTAACTTGGCTATTCTTATGACTAAGTTTACAGTGTTTGGACGCGACAGGCTTCTAAAAAAGGTTCTGCACGCACGCACGCACGCACGCACGCACGCACGCACACACACACACACACACACACACACACACACAGTATACTTAAGTAGCCTATACTGGTCATGGGTCTTCATATTAGCACACAGGTACAAGTTTAATTACACAATCAACGTTTTGCGTTCCTCTTAAAGGCATGGGCTCTGTTATAATTGTGCTGGTACCAGAATGGTAATGACTAAGTCATAATGTATTAGTAAAGGCTGTGTTTTCTAATGTTCTAGTGGTGTAGCACTATATGGTATAGTGAAGTCTTTTAAATGAAAATGTCAGCGATGATCACCCATGATTAAATGACTAATCAATTTTCTCCCAGATACCAGATGCTATAACAGCAGAATCAGAGGAAGACTGCAATGATGCCGAAGCGTGTAAAGGAAAATGCTTTGTTTACAGGAAAATGCTTCTGCTCCCATATGTAATCAAGGTCATCCTGTACATTCTGCAACTCAGGCCTCGAACTTACAACCTTCCAGTCAACGCTACAGTTCACCATGGGCGACACAGTGCGATACCACTGAGCTAAATGTCCAGATCAGTAGCGCAGCACTACCGTATCTGTAAGAGGCTCAGGGAGACTTTTACTATGGAGGTTTTACTAACGTTCTACTGCCAAACTCTGCTAGCTGGCATCCGTTACACATGAAATATACATCTTATAATGTAAAACGATAAACTGGCCTAATCTATGATTTGATACCACTGGTGGCATAATGAGGCTAACTTCCAGCCCATGCCATGACGAGTACTTTCAGTCAAATTCAGGAAAAGAAATCTGAAGGCCCTCTTGCTATATCCATCACAAATGTGGGCCTAGACATCTAGATGTACCCTAATGGCAATTCCGCATCCAACTAGTATAGTGGCTAAGGTCTACAATAACCAAAGAACACATTTGACCACCAGCTGACGACTGACTTTGCAAACTGGTTGACGAGCTCCTCCATGGTGCGGAGGTCCTCTGGCGGGGGCACAGTGGGCATGGTGACCTGGTGGGCTAGCGGGCTGGGCTGGTGGGCATGGAAGGAGGCCTGGCACATCAGGATGGGCTTGCCGTGCTGCACGGCCTTCACCGAGCGCAGCGAGAAGCTGCGGCCGTCTCTGGTCCGCTCCACGTGGTACTCCACTGGCACGGTGGGGTCGCCTGTGTTGTCGATGGAGGAAGATCATCATTATCATTCTGTGACATGATCATGACATACCTGGTGTGTGTGTGTGTGCGCGCACGTGTGCGTGCATGCCTCACTGTGTACGTGTATGTGTGTTTGTGTGAGTGTGCGCATGTGTGTGTGTGTGTGCGTGTGTCTTTGTGTGTCTGTCTGTCTCTGTGTGTGTCCCTCTGTCCCTCTCTCTATCTGTGGTACGTCTCTCTCTCTCTCTCTCTCTCTCTCTCTCTCTCTCTCTCTCTCTCTCTCTCTCTCTCTCTCTCTCTCTCTGTATGTGGGTGTGTGTGTGTGTACCTCAGAGGCATTTCCGCATCCACTTACCGGGGGTTATGAAGTAACAGTGGAGGGAGTGGATGGACAGCTGATCCGGAACACAGTTTGCAGCCGCCCTCAACGTTTGACACATCATCTCGCCTCCAAACATACGCTGAGTGTTGGGTATCCAATAACTGTTGCCTCTAGATGAATAGATGAACAAGAACAAAACAAAATCTCAACAATGGGATTTTATATTGTGTTGTAAGTTACTGCATTTTACCTGCAATGTATGCTGTTTATGGAAATATGATATGTAGGTCTGCTGTATAGGCTACTCTTTTCTGGGTGGTATGTATAGGCCACACAGTAGGTCAACTGCTATAGCACTGGACACATGGTATTGGCATTGCTACAAGGAATGCCTAATGGTGCTACAGACACAACTCTTGTCACAATGCATCACCAATAAGGGTTGTGTTGAGCTACCCGCTATACAAAAGCACAGTATGAAGTTGCCTGTTATCATCATTAGTAGCCTAACTTGACAATGAATGCCAACTAACGGTAATGTAACACCTGTAGAGATCCGTGTCCAGTTTCTCAAGGTTGAGAACGTTAGTGACCATCACACTGCTCTCCTCCGGCGTGCTGCATCTAGGCACACGTGGGGCTGCTGTGCCGTTACAAGGTTCGCTCCCCAGCGTATTACTATTTTCTACATTTTTCTTAACATATTTCAGTTGTTCCGACTGCCTGTCCATCTCCGCCATCTTCAGTCCGCTGGGTGGTAATGCGATTAGCCGCGTACTACGTCATATGAATAGGCGCCGTTGTACTGTATTGTTTCCCATCCCGGTCCCCACATTCCCAATTACGCACCCTGCGCGCGCAGCATGCTGCCGGAGCCGCAGCAAATTAGTCGTGTGACCTACAAACAATTATCGAGTTTCCTGGTGTCAACTGAACACATTTCACGTCCGATATTTTTCATTGGAATGTTATCATTGAAGCAAAAGGTTAAACCCGCACGGAACGTATATGAACATGTTTTCTGATTAAATACTATTTAATTGTTTGATGAATATTCATTGAGTGCGCATTAGGCTATGCACATTACAGGATCAGAGAGTGTAGATCAGATTAAGAATAAACTGTTAATGCGTGAAGACTGCTAGACTATATGCAACATGAAAGGTCTCCATCTGAATCCTACAACACAACATATTTAATGGGGGCGCATCTGTTGTAGGGTAGTTCCCCTCGCCAAAGGCATAGCTCTGTTTACAACCACACTCGCCATTTTATGTGTACTTGTTGTAATGATACTTCTTAGCCACACGAAGGCAGCTTTGCACAACATACCCGAAAGAAATGGATGAGCACCCACAGACCGTAACCTACATACTGTCACCACTCACCCTCATCAGTACCACCATCATCACTGGAATGGAGGGAAAACCTGTCGATTTGATTTCATCAGCATCAGTAAGCTTTTTTTTGGTCACGCATTCACATACATGTCCGTAGTAGCCCAGTGGATTACGAAAATGCACGTGATGTTTGACTACAATCGCTATGCGTACTTTTTACTTATTGACTGTGAAATTCTGTAAACGAATCGTATCAGTCATAGTGCGCGTTTACAGACATTCACACACGCGCTCGCTCTCGCGCTCACACGGACGCTCTCAGGATTCCCCCCACCCCTAGAAAAAAGTCTCTGATATTAGGGACTGCAGTTGTTGAACCACATTACACGCTTCCGTTGCTGGCTCCCGACTTCATCCAGCTCTGTGCTCCAGCATCATTTCACAAAATTTCTCCTTCCGACCATCACCATGGCTACATCGGATGGAATTGATGACAGCGTCGTGCCGCGAGGGAGATCTCAAAGTGACCCGAGCATCCTTACAGAGGCTCGCCTGGTTTATGCCACCAGTACAGGTAAGACCTAACCCATGTGTCATGATTCACGTCTCAATTAAGAGTGCATGTACTCAGCAAATCACGCGCAAAAGACATGTATGGCGTCGGGTGCGAGAGGGGTGGTCTGTGTTGACCGTGAAGACAAAAAGACCATAGTAATCGTGCAAAGTCCGGGATTAGGCTGCGTTACTATGTGCACATGATCTAGAATTACGAATGTCGCATGACACGCTGCTGGTTGTATACACACTGACAGTGTTGATGTTCTCTGCTGGTCTCCCCTTCTACATGTGTGAGCTGGACATTAGTCAAACAGTGCAGCCCTTGTCATTTAGTCAAGAGGATGGATCTCACCTTCTCTCACTTGATATGAAGCATAATGTCAGAAGTCAAGGCAGGGATATGATGAGGTATGATTGAAGAATAGCCAGCACAGTCATATTTTTCTGGTAGCAAACTGGTACATCCCCCATTCCCCACACATGCTGCACGTGTGACTTTCCTACACCTTGCACATTGCAGTCACATTGAACTACAGGTGATGCAGCAAACCCCCGAAAACCCTGCAAAAACAACTGATGGAAATCTGCAGTCTCACTGTTGTTGTATAGTTTGTGCTTAAACAGTCGGCATCTGCTAGCCTTTCACCCAAATGGACAGATGACATGTTTATGGTTGAAATGACATTCTGGCAGCGAGCATTGCGTATGCTATGTTTCAGTTTAAAAAAAAATTGAGGCAAGCCAAATGTGCTCGTGCTGCCATGCTGTATCTGAAAACGACCTCCTTCTTCATCTGAGTGGATGGCAGAGGAACGAGAGAGAGAGAGAGAGAGAGAGAGAGAGAGAGAGAGAGAGAGAGAGAGAGAGAGAGAGAGAGAACAGCTTGTGTCATGTGTCCCCTACACTTGCAGAGGCCATGGGTAGAGAAGGCAGGAGCGAGGGAGGGATATAGGCAGCAGGACAGGAGGAAGTCCAGATTGTCCCCAATCATCATCAGAAGCTTATTTTTGTGCGCCCACGGGGAGGTGTGGTGCTGGAGGAGGTGATAAGTGGAGACCGCTGGCCCTTGTAATTCCCCATGTCCACTGCTGAAGAGTCATCTTGTGTCCTGTCCTGTGCTGCCCTGTCTCCTGTCCCCATTAGGAGCACTTAGACAAGTGAGTGACTGATCCCTTTCATCTCCGAGTTTGGGGGCCGAGCGTCAGGAAGGGTGACCGGCGGTGGCGACAGCACTGCTTGTGTATCTGCCAGTTGCCATGACTACCCAGAGGGGTAGCTCGAGCCAGGCTGTCTGGCATGGCATCCTCCCATCGGCGTCAGGGAGAAGAGAGAGGGATAGATAGATAGCTACAGCAGGGAAGCCCATGGGGATGGGGTGGGCTATGGGGGGCAAAGGGTTCAGTTGGCCTGGCCCATGGTGGAGCGGGGCTCAGAATCAGTTCCATTGTACAGCTGTGCTGAACTGTGGCGGCGGTGGGCTTCCAGATGATTTTGTCCTGGGCCTAGGTGAAGCCGTGAAAGGCCCTGAGCTACTGTACGCTAGCCTGATTATCATCGACGGTCAAATCTCTTCGAGACTTGGTCTGACCAAGAGCATAACAGTTAACATTTCCCATACGGCATGGTTGACCCGCCTCCCTTGGTTTGCTTATGGTTGTTTGCTTACCCACAAAGTGGGAGGAGTTCCCGTATTTTCAGGAACTCAGAAAGTACTTGCATTGCTCTTGACCTGACTAGTTGCAACGCTGAAAGTGTTGCGTCACTAGGAGGGCACAGCCTGGCTAACTGTATGCTATCCCAAGACGCCCTGAAGACAGTCGGTGTGGATGCTGGGCAGGCAGAGGCAGGAAGGCAGGCAGCACATGATTGTATCTGATAAGTCTTAATGAAGATAACCTCACCGGAGTCAATGAGGAGACTCTGGCCTCAGCAGGCAGGCAAGTCCTGATTTAGTTACATTCCGTGTGGGCTACCACAGCACACAGGCCCGTACACACACACACACACACACACACACGAGCGCGCGCACACACACGTGCGCACACACACACACGCACACACGCGCGCGTGCACACACACGCGCACACACACGCACACGCACATGCACACACACGCATACACACATACACACTCAGCAGAGAACGACAAACACACATACACACACACACACACACACAAGAGTGAGAACGAGACACGAAGCACGCACACCTAGAGAGAGAGAGACAGAGAGAGAGAGAGAGAGAGAGAGAGAGAGAGAGAGAGAGAGAGAGAGAGAGGAGAGTGCTCATTTGGAATTCAAAACAGGCAGCCTTTCAGATTTCATTTAATGTAGGTGATAATGGGCTGCTTCTTTACGCGTACGTCTCCCTGGGACACTCCCCCAGACAGACTGCCCTTCAGCATCCCCCCCCCCCCTATGCTGTCCCAATATTGCAGCAGTGTTAAGTGATTAGCCGCGAATCCAAGGCTAAATGTGCGACAGCTGCCCGTGTTCAAACAGACAGCTTTTAGCAGGGTTCAATCACTTATTCTCTACGTTAGTGTTTCTCAACAGGGGCAGTACAGCCCCCCAGGGGACGTTGGGGAGCCCTAGGGGGGCATTGAGAAGGATACAGTTGAGAGGGGGCGGTGCTTTGTCATTGGGGGCATTAGTCCATTTAAACTTTTTAATAGTAAGGGAGGCTTTGGCAGGCTCATGATGAGGTCAAAGGGGCGTTTGTTCAAAAACGGTTAAGAACCACTGCTCTATGTACTTAGCTGTCGTGTGACTGAGGAGAGGTCTTTCAGACGTAAACACTGCTGAGGGGTAAAGCGAACTGTGTTTTGTTGCTGTTATTGTTGGTCCCTTGAACGCCTATTGGGATCAGGATTAGTTGTAAAGCTTCTCGAAATAACATGGAGCATTACCCGCAGCAATGACTTGTTTCCTTCTGCAATGATACATGGGTTGTCATGGTTGTGGCAGAAACACACACACACAGCACACGCACGCACGCACACACACACACACACACACACACAACCATGCACACATAGTACTGTATACACACACAGACGCACACACGTACACACACACACACACACAATCATGCACACATACACACAGACGCACACATGTGAATGTCCATGCACACGCACACATGCACGCACACACACACCTGCCTGTTGAGAAAATGTACTGAAACTTGTTCAGGTGGCGTGACTGGAGAAAACAATGCAGAATAATTGTTCATTCTGAAGGAACCAGTGCAGTGCAGAGGACACTGCTGCTGCAAGTACTGTATGCTCTGTGTGTTCTTCAGTAAGTTCAGCCAAAGGCCTTCGTCCTTCTGCAGATTTACATCAACACATCTAAAATGTAGAAAAACAGAAATGAGAAATGAGGCCTCTAGCAGAGGAGATGATATCTTCAATAAAAGCAGAAAGAAGGATGTATCAGAAGAGGCTCTGCTGGAGGTCTGCCTTTTTTTAAAAACTTATTTTGAAGGGTGATGTGACATTTTCATGTTTTTGAAGTGTATCTTCAAGTAGAGGTTAAAGGAGTTCAGGTGTCAAATCTGTGCTCTCTGACAAAACTCTCTGAGATTTGTTATTGTTTTTTGTACTTTTTAAGGACTATTGGCCCTTTATTTGACAGGACATTAAGAGATCAGAGAGAGATGGGGCAAGGTTGGGAAAGGATCAAGGCTGTATTTTTAACCAAAGGCTACATAGCCCATA
>NC_085870.1:41284953-41337453 GCF_034702125.1 Engraulis encrasicolus
TGGAGCAGGGGTGCATTTCTCGAAAGCGAAGTTGCTAGCTATGTTAGCTTCTTTGTTAGTTGCAATGCAATTTCCCATTGGCAACTACCCAAGTTGCTACCTGCTAACAACTACCTTTTCCAGAACTGCACCCCTGGTCTGGTATGGTGTGTACACAGTAAATGCTGCAGTGTTAATTCAATACCAAGTAGAAGAGCGAATTACCTAAACAGGGTGTTGAATTTGCTACATTTTTGCATTAACGCAGCTCAACTTACTGTGTAGGATGTAGGGACAGAACTGAGCTGGACTGGTCTGTTCTAGTGTGCCATGTGTGCTATCCAAGGTCATCTGGCTACTCAGTGGCTCAAGGGCCTGTTTCTTTTTGTCTGTGTGATCCTGTTTTTTTCCCTTCTTTTTCTTTTTTCTTAATCTTCAAGCCAGGTCACCATCTCGTTATAGATTGTGTGTGATCTTCAAGATTACAGGTTTTTTACTCTATCTTTCAATGCTGCTGCTGCTTCTCTCTCTCTCTCTCTCTCTCTCTCTCTCTCTCTCTCTCTCTCTCTCTCTCTCTCTCTCTCTCTCTCTCTCTCTCTCTCTCTCTCTCTCTCTCTCTCTCTCTCGGCTTTCTACTTCACAGCATATGCCTCCAGGATGGGGCTCAGTCAGAATGGCTGAGTGAGTGAGTGAGTGAGTGAGTGGATAAGATGTTCCATGAGTCGCCTGTCTTGTTGAGAAATATGAAAGGAAGAAACACCATGCGTCTACTGTGATGAATGTTCCACACTGATGTACAGTCATTTGTCAGACATCAAATAAATCACAGTCTAATTTCATGCAAAAATAGGCGAAGCAGTTTGCAAAGAGCAGGCAGGGCTAACAAGAAAGGATTGGCATTGAGAGAGAGAGAGAGAGCGCGCGCGAGAGAGAGGGAGGATAGGGTGACGCTGTTAAGAAGGGATGGTTGTGGTGATGGATAGAGCAAAAGAGAGAGGCAAAAGGGAGGGATAGAAAGGAGAGAACTGAAGTCAGCACATGAAGGAAGAGTGTATCTGGGACACTGACGAGTCACACTCTGAAAGCGCTGCGGTAATTTATGCATGTCATTAACATTAACTGCCTAAGAGAGGGGGGCATCACTGAAGGCCTCGTGTGTAAGGTGCAAAGGCTTGACTCACTCTGTGGTGTTAGAAGTATTTTCTGGTGCTTTTAAATGTCAGAAGTCATGAAGCACACTTATCCTTTAGAATAGAAGAATTGGCTTTCAAGTTCTGTAATTATTTCAACCAGTGATGGAGATGGATTTTTTTTTAAAAATCGGAAGAGTTCTGCTATTACAGAAGCGTTTGCCAAAAGCATGTAGTCACCATTTATGAATTCCAACGTCACCCAAAATAGTCATACAACTGTGGGATGAAAACGAAAAACGCGGCATGACATTGCTACGATAGATGAGTCCGAGTGAAAGAAAGTGGCCCTGGCCAGTGGTTGTGTGATGCAACTCCTTTTTCTTGTCCATGGTCAAAGCTCACTCACTCGCTCCAGTGTACTTGAGTTGGTGGTGGTGCTGGTGGTGGTGGGACAATAGTGCTCTTTCTGTGGTGCCCAGGCTGGACCACAGTGCTGACTGAGACTTGTTGTAGAGCTGAATTGGCAGCTTTGTGAGCTCAGGGCTGATGAAGCATTTTAGCTAAGCAAAGAGTTTCCCCTCCATCCCCCACCCCTGCTGCCTAAACTCCAGTGCCTCTTGCTCTGTAGAACCATGCTGAGATGTCACCAGCTTCAGCACCATAGACAGCGACACACACAACACAAACAGACAAGCCGGCACTGAGTGAAAGGAGCCAGTGAGCGAGAGCGAGGAGGATTAGTGATGTCACTCTGCACCAATCACAATGCCTTTTCACACACAGGGGGGGCCCCCAGTGGAGATACAGCGATCCTATTGGTCGGTGCATGCAGGGCCAGCTTGTGTGTCATAAGGAAGGCATCATTGCGCTCGTGCCTCGGCGCTAATTGGAGGGAGAGATGGGCATTGCATTGCATTGGGGCACAGAAGGCCGATGCTCGTGTGGGCAATCAGGAGTCGCCAGCTTGCAAAAGTAAGCTTGAAAGGACAGAAAAATTACCAATTACGCCCTACACCCCTCCACCCCTCCACAGTCCACACACAACTCCCTTCCCCTCAAGCCTCTGCCGTTTTTGTCCGGCTTTTTAAATGAGCTCTGCAAAAGCAGATAAAATTGCAGGACTGTGTTATGTCATATTGCCTCGGCGTCCACGTTCCTGCAATTATGGTAGACAAGTGCAAGAAGACAGGGCTATCAAGAAAGACTTGGCCAGACTTGCTCACACATCTGCCATGCGTACAATAGCTCAGTCTCCAGCTCCTGCTCTCGCTGAGTCTCCTGCTCCTGGGTGTGCAGTTAGACTTTGATGATGTAGGGAGGGGAGGGGAGGGGAGGATAGGGTAAGGCTCCAGAGAGCTTACTGGATAGGGGAGGAGAGAGAGAGAGACAGAGAGAGAGAGAGAGACCCTGCTCAGTGACCCACATACGCTTTGCTGTCTTCCATTCTGTCTTGTAATAATGCTCAGTTTGCCCCCCGACATGCGGTGCTTATTGTGCCTCTGTGTGCCGACATAATTGGGCCGTCCAGGGCTACCTTGGCTTTTATTCATGTTCGAGTCCCTACGCCCTTACAGACGTCTCGTTCTGTCCACACTTACATACGTGCGTGCACTGTGTGCCTACCTGCTTGCGTAACGGTCCGTCTATATGTCTAAAGTACATGTAATGTATGTGTCTGTTTGTATTTAACTGTGTCTGTTTGTAACTGTGTTTGTTTAATTTCATAACTGTGCCTGTTTGCTACTATACTTAGACCAGTCTGCTTATCTGTATAACTGCCTGTCTGTCTGTCTGTCTATCTGCCTACCTGCCTGTCCGTCTGTGTGTGTCTACATGTATGTGTGCTGTCTCCCTTTAAAACGTTGCATCTGTCTGCCTGTCAGTCTGGCTGTCTGCTTGTATGTCTGTCTGTCTGTATATCTGTCTGTCTCTAGACATGCCTGTCTGTTTGTCTGTCTAAATTGAAATGAGCACAAAAGAGCCTACAGCCCTGCAGTTCCTTAGCAATCCCGCTGACTTGTTTACTGCCCGAGATTTACAGAGGTATTTAAAACCACAGTGCAAGCAGTGGTAAAAAAAAAGATGCAAGGCATAGGAAGAGAGAGGAGGAATTGGTGGAAGAAAAGAAGATTGACAATTGAATGAAATTGGACGGGGTTGATTGTGTTGTCAAGGTGCAGGACAAAGGCTAATTCAGGTTGTTTACTGAGAGATCCGGACATTTGAAATCCTGTTTTTTTTTGTAGTTCACTCCATGTCAGAACTACATTTTGACCATTACAGTTTCCTTCAGGTTCTCTGGACCTCTCAATCAAAACTCTGAATTCCATTTAAAAAGGAACGACAAAGGTGAAGGGAGACATGGAAAGCATTGCAGGAGTGATTGAATGCGTCCTATGGTGAATTCTTCCATAATACTGTATGGTGAATTGAGGTATATCGGGCCACTTTTTTTGCATATATGTGAATGGCCCAAAGTGGCCTAATTTACCTGAATTCACCAAATATAGGGCATACATAAACACTTGTCACAGACACACACAGGACAGCATACAGGAGGTCAGATAAAAACCAAGTGTTTTAGTGATGGGACTACACAGTAGAACTAGTAGATTCTGTTTTATCTGAGGGGTCTTTGCCCTGGGCAGGGGGACAATTCTGCCCAGTGACTGGCCACACACAATGTGTGTGTGTGTGTGTGTGTGTGTGTGTGTGTGTGTGTGTGTGTGTGTGTGTGTGTGTGTGTGTGTGTGTGTGTGTGTGTGTGTGTGTGTGTGTGTGTGTGTGTGTGTGTGTGTGTGTGCGTGCGCGCGCGCGCGCGCGTGTGTGTGTACACAGAGGACTCATGCTCTCCTCGGGGATCTTCAACTGAGCACCGCCATCAGCCATGCACGGCTCATAATATATTTTTCATGCCCGCTTCATACGCTGACCTAAATGCATTCAGCACAACACAGCGCGGCACGGCACTGTGCTGAATGGCAATGGAGCATGTTGATCACATGAAAAACACCCCCACCTCATCTCCCTCCTCTCCTCTCTTCTCTTCTCCCCCTCTTCTCTTCTCTTCTCTTCTCTTCTCTTCTCTTCTCTTCTCTTCTCTTCTCTTCTCTTCTCTTCTCTTCTCTTTCACACACACACACACACACACACACACACACACACACACACACACACACACACACACACACACACACACACACACACACACACACACACACACACACACACACACACACACACACATGCCGTGTATACAGATGCAAACATACAAACAAATGCATACGATACATGTAGGACAGAGGCACACATGCATGCACTC
Organism: Engraulis encrasicolus; assembly: GCF_034702125.1. NCBI lineage: Eukaryota > Metazoa > Chordata > Actinopteri > Clupeiformes > Engraulidae > Engraulis > Engraulis encrasicolus. The sequence goes on from NC_085870.1 coordinate 41,289,388, forward strand.
AGATGCACACAAACACACACACACACACACGCACGCAGGCAGGCACGCACGCACACAGACACATGCATCATGCAGAGCATCATACAGTATATGCTGGCAAACACACATTCACAACCATTCTCCTACCATCCATGTGCATACACTCTTAATGGCGACCGAAGCACACGTGCATGCGCAGATAGAGAGAGAGAGAGACAGAGAGAGAGAGAGAGAAAAAACATAGAATAAAGGACAAGATTAGTAAACAAGCTGATGATGAGGTGTCCTATTTTCTTCGTCGCGTTGCGATGTGCAAACAGCAGTGATGTATGGTATTTAACACTGCTCTGGTCTGGTCCCAGAAGCCTCGTCATTTGGACTCTGTGAAATGGAAATGGCAGGCTAAACATAAGAGGAGGTGGGTATTGGGGAAGTACTTGTTTTGTAGCTGGATTTTCCTCAGATGTAGGCTAATTAGAATAACATGTCGTCAACACCTCACAGAGCAGGGCCGGCACTAGGCATACAGTAGGCAGACAAGGCAGTCGCCTGGGGCGCCAAATGTCTTGGGGGAGCCCGGAAAGCCGCACAGAATTAGAGCATCAAACGAAATAAAACATTAAACCATGCATTGACCATGATTATTCATGGCAGCTCAAATGATCTTTGTAGGTACTGTGGTCAGCTGTGGTCGACCAGTTCTTCAACGCTATTTTTACAGATTCTAATTTTTAAATGTACAAAAACGAAAGGGGGTGCTGGTCTAGAGCACCAAATTAACCAGAAACGTCCCTGTCAGAGATGAAAGGAAGTGAGGTGGGGGCAGGAAAGGCGATACAGTATTGTGAAGATCTGATTAGTAGGGCTGTAACGATATTGTATCGAACCGAGAAATCGTGATACACAGAGTCATGATACTGTATCGTGATACAAGGAGGCAGTATCGTGATACGCCCTTTGAAAGTTTTATTACCCATTAGTCCAGAAAACAACCTTATTATTTGATGTGATAGTGTTTCCAAACTTCAGTGGAGATACATTTCAGACATTGTAGGGTGTATCGAACCGTAGCTCAAAAATCGTGATACGAACCGAATTGTGAGTTGAGTGTATCGTTACAGCCCTACTGATTAGCCATACAGAGATATAGGAAAATCCACCCTCCGCCCCCCCAGGGTCGGGGCAGATGCATGCTTTTGGATTGCCCAAGATGACAATTACGGTATGCAGATTTCGTCTGTAAAAAGGGCTATAGTTTCAAGACAAGCTTGGAAGCATGAAAGCTCACAAGTGTTTCAGTTGTATATCTTTGTACCGTCATAATGTGCACTGCACTATAATGTGCACCTGCCAGTAGAACACTGTAGGCCTACTTGAAAGGAATATATTATGAAATTGCAATTGAATTGTCTTTTTTAATCAATTATGACTTGGTGTATTCATTATGGTGCAAAATTATTTAAAAAAAATTTAACAGCATATTTGTAACAGGACCTTGTTTTAAGAGTTTAAAGAAATTCTTATGATCTAATCTGAACCCAAGTCCGCTTAGTGTCTCTTTGCATTGGTTCTAACTGTAATTACGATGTAAAATAATTCATTTGGCTTTTGGCTGCATTTTAAATCACACATTCACTCACACACGATTTGTTCTGTTCATAGGTAAAAAAAAAACATGACAGCGCGCTATTTGACCCATCCCTCCTCCTTGGCAATAATTACCAGCCTGTATGCCATGTCCCCCCACGGACAAGCCTTGATGATCCATCCCCTGGTGCCTCGTGTAAATGGAGTCAAGCGATGCAGAGTTGCGGTGTGGGTAAAAAGGCCAATGGCGGACCACATTACAGGGCAACATCACAGCACAGTGCAGTGCTAATCCAACACTCAGAGAGTACTCTGAGACCAAATACACTCTAATATTGTTAGATCACCTCTCTAAGTGTTCATTTAACACTGCAGTTATTACTGTGCTGGAGCCGTAAGGAAAGGCTGTCACAGCAACCAGGGGTCACGCGGACCATTAAAATGGATGCGTGCAATTAATTTAGGCTGAATAATACAACACCACAATGGCCCATGGCTAAATATATGATTAATTGCCTGACCGTTTCCCATGGGAAAACTGCACAAGGACTCACACGTTCCTCTTTTTTAACACTGTGTCTTTGACAGTGACCAAGCCAAAAATGATGGAAAAGGGCAATTTGTTCGAAACAATAAGGACGCGTTTGAATAGCTGCTTACAGTTTTTCTCGATTGGTTTGGCTAATTTCTCAAAACTGAGATGACATTCTCAAAACAACGCGAACAAATCTCCAAACCAACTTACAATTTCCCACAACAGAATGGCATTTTTCATTGCTTTCATCAAATTTCAAATGCTTTGTACATGTCTCAAATGTTTAGTACATCTCGGCAGATGGCTATATACAAGTACCCTACAGTTGACACATTGAGCATACATTTAGCACATTTTCCAAATAAATTGACCTGTCTTATCTAAACGAATTAGACAATTCTCAGTCTAATGGTTGCCCTCTCCAAAACATGTCAGCATGATTTCAGTGTATTAGTCATCATATGCAAAGTAGTGTACACAATTGTCAAAACAGTCAAGGACATAATATTTTAACAATTTCTTTACTGTAAACAGTAAATTTGTGACAGTGTTCAACAGGCCAGATGGTATTGTGACTTTACTAGTTTGTAGAAAATAATTTTACAACCGTGTATACTACAGTTTCCTCTGTTATTTGGCTAATTTCTTGGCATTTTTTCAAACGGCATTCTGTGGAAGGAATTTAGTTTCGACACACAGGTAAACTGTTTTTGGAGTGATATGAGCAAGTGATGAGGATCCATGGCGTTATGCTGAACCATCCAGTTTATTTTGACAGAATGACTAAATGAATGCAAATGAGCCAAACCAATTGAGAAGGATATATGCCATTTTTATGGTACTGACTATTTATGTGGGAGAAGGTTTAGTGCTGATGCAAGAATGAGCTGTTTTGGGAGGTATATGACATTTTGCTAGTTATCTGAACTGTTGTGCAGAAGTGTAAGAATGTTCAGCCAAATGACCCAAAATTTATAGAAATGTCATCTCGGTTTCAAGAAATTAGCCAAACCAATCGAGAAAAACTGTAAAGGGAAGAGAGGCAAGGTCGAAATGGACCCTAGGCATGTCTGGACTGGAGTACATATGTACTGCTGGTCGGTGATAACATCTTTTGGCTCTTGGAAACCCACCAAGAGAGACAGATATAGCAAATGGAGTCACTTACGGAAAGAGGTCCACAAGGAGAAGCAGGAGCAATCAGATATGGCAACCTGGCTGGCAACCTGCTCCCCCTGGCCAATGGTAGGTGCCCTTGGTGTGTTGAATGTTTGGCGCCCCCTGCAGATGATCCACACAAACTGTGTGAGGACAGATAGATAGATAGATAGATAGATAGATAGATAGATAGATAGATAGATAGATAGATAGATAGATAGATAGATAGATAGATAGATAGATAGATAGATAGATAGATGCCTTTACTGCAGAGCAGCGCCAAGAAGAACACCTACCACCTGTTCATTACATATATGCACATTACAGTAAGAGAAGGGAGAGAAGAAGAAATATAACAACATCGGGAGAGGTGAGGGAAAAATATCATGGGGGCACAATATGGAGACAATATGGAGTTTAAAAAACCCACAGACACACAAACAGACAGCGTCATTGCAATACCTGACCAAACCCCCTTTGTGATAATGTGAGTGTCTGTGGTGGTTTTGTTTACTTCATTTTTGATCCAGTGCTTTTCAGAGAGAGACAGAGAACGTAAACAAAAGCACTGCTTCAATGGCACTGTCACTGTGTGTGAACTAACTGTCTGCCTTTGCAACATTTATTGAGGGCCTCCACAACAAAAGTAAATTGAATCGCAAAGGGCCCTGAGACGAATTACCGACAGGTTGCAGTGGACCACACACACAACACATACTCACACACATGCACACACGGACGCACACACGGACGCACGCACGTACGCACGCACGCAAGCATGCGCACACGCGCGCGCACACACACACACACACACACACACACACACACACACACACACACACACACACACACACACACACACACACACACACACACACACACACACACACACACACACACACACACACACACACACACACACACACACACACACACACACACACACATACCTTTGCAGGTTCTAGTTTCACTCAGCAATATTGAATTAGGAGAAGGGTGCATTCATTATTGATGCCTTACAAACAGCAAAGGGTGTAGTCCCCCAAAAGCACAGCGTTCGTCTGCTCAATTATTTACCGGGGGCCATATTTTGGCGGTGCACAGTGGTGTGTAAAAGCCCTGTCTGAGCTTCAGCTTGTCCATTATGTCTCTATAGTCAGACAGTCCACAAGTTCACAGGTTCACAGTCCTGCAGCCCTTATGAAACAGTATAAAATTAGATTGTGTTTTGTAGATGAATATGTGATGTGGAGTTTACAGTGTAGTACATAATGATTACCATTGCAATCGCTATTGCTATGACATTACCTACTGAGTGGAGGGTGCAACTGCTGTGTGCGCCTAAAAGACAGGCAAAAGAATTGAATACCTACAAAATTACTAGACTAAAATGATATTAGCACAATTCCACATCCACAGAAGCACATCAATAATGTTAAATGACAATTTCGTGTCTAGTATCTGCTTGTATCCTTTCCCCTATTTCCATTGTGATATACTTTTATTTTTTTCTATGTCATGGTCCAACTTTCTTATACTAAAGCACATTGAACTGTATCTATGTATAAAATGCACTATACAAATAAAATCGCCTTGCCTTGTCTAGTCTAGAAAAGGTAATGCACATATACATATCCCAACATCTGATCTTACTGTTTCCCCGACCCCATTGCCCCTATTATTGATCACCCATCAATAAGGGCATGCTCTTTGTGTAGATATGGATGTATCGACACCGTGGGCATGTCTGTACCTAATCGTTTGGGTGTATTGTTTGTCTAATCCCTCCCAGTGTAGACAGTCAACATTATGCCTGTAGTACATTATGTGGCCTGTCACTCTCCTCCACTGACTTAAGCAACCCTCCATAGGAAGCAGTGCAGTGCAGTGGCTTAGCTCAGCTGTAAGCTCTGACTGTCTAAAAGGACGCAGCTCTTGTGTGCCTGCCTGTGCCAGTACACAATAAATAGCACAGTGTAAATTCAACCCCTAGAGAGTTGACTCAACATGTTCTATGGTGTATTTGGTTCCACAAAGTGTGGCCTCCTAAATTGAGATTGACTGAAAAACGTCATGGAAATATGAACTTACATTACAAAACATATTTATTAGTTATTAAAAGGCCCATCATTTTTCTCTAAAGAAATGTGTATTCCATTACTCCATCCCAGCAAGCTAACTGTTATTATTATTGTTATTAGGCTTATTATTATTATTACGTTATGTAATTATGGGGGGGGGGACTCTTGACCAGTTATGCTTAGGGTCTCCAAAACCTTAGCAGCGGCCCTGCTGTGTACACCCTGAGAGAAGTCTGGCTTGCGTCCCCGTCCCCAGCCAGGCAGAGGTATACTGTATCGCTTTTGCAGTGGAATCCCTGAGTATGTGTCTGTGTCTGTGTCTGTGTCTCGCTCTCGCTGGCCCGGCTGGATGTTACTGCCTGCTCCTGTGTGCCTCCTCACATGGTGCCTGTTAAAGAGTGTTGGCTGGGTCTCTCTTACCTTCCCTCCTGCCTGTCTGCACTCACTGACTTTGGCTCTGAGTCTCATTCTCTCCATCCCTCTTGATGTCATCCTCTCCTGCTGCCTCTCTGTCTCTATCTCTCTCTGTCTCTATCTCTCTCTCGCGCTCTCTCGCTCTCTCTCTCTCTCTCTCTCTCTCTCTCTCTCTCTCTCTCTCTCTCTCTCTCTCTCTCTCCCTCTCCCTCTCTGTCTCTGGTACCCAGACACATGTATGCACACACACACACACACACACACACACACACACACACACACACACACACACACACACACACACACACACGTACACACACACACACACACACACACACACACACACACACACACATGCAGTACATTCAGCCGCTTTCAGTCACATGCAATCTCTCTCTCTCTCTCTCTCTCTCTCTCTCTCTCTCTCTCTCTCTCTCTCTCTCTCTCTCTCTCTCTCTCTCTCTCGCTCTCTCTCTGCCTCTCTGGTGGTGTTGACATTTCTCCTCTGCAGATATACAGTATGCAGACTTCAGGCCTTCAGGCCTTCAGGATGGAGAATAGAGTGACTGCATGACTCATTTGATTCACTCTCTCCCGAGACTATGCCAGCTCTATTCCAAGAACCCAAAAATTGACAAAATTGAGAGAGAGAGAGAGAGAGAGAGAGAGAGAGAGAGAGAGAGAGAGAGAGAGAGAGAGAGAGAGAGAGAGAGAGAGAGAGAGAGAGAGAGAGAGAGAGGCCAATATTGTTTGTCATTGGCTGGTAAGACTGGCACCTTAAATGAGGGTTGTTTCATACTGTGTACAGTATATTTGGGACTGCATACTCAGATGAATGTTTATCATTTGACATTACACGAGGCAAAAGATGCTAAATGTGTTTGAGAAAATGTCTTGAAAATAGTAGTTGCACAGGCGCAAAGCATAAAACCTTTAGGTTGCAAAATAGCATTTTTTCCCTGTATGAGTCATAGTTGACCGTCAGTGTTAGACACAATCCCATAAACAACATTGTTACATAATCTCCTTACGTATTGCAATTATTGGAGCTGAAGAAAATAATGATGCATCATCTTAGTCTTAGTTGTTGTCATGCATTTGAAGAAAACAGAATGGTGAAGGTAAAGGAAATGTCTTCTTTCCATCACTATGTACCTTGAAATCATGCCTTGGAATTTTATTTCATTTATCCTGTTCATTTCTATTTCCAAAGTCAGTAAAGCCAGGAGAGATATTTTGTATGCACAGGTTTCAGAGTTCACTAACAGATTTCGACTCATGCTGTACACATGCTTGTGATGAAGTATGGCAACCGTAAAGTGGCATAATATTAAGGTAGTAAATTTGCAGTGTCAACTGTCATTATAATTATCCAAAGTTTAAGCCGGCGTTTCCTTAGCACAAAGCCTGATGTTAAGTGTCTGTATCCATGCGGTCTATGTCCCACGGGCACTCAGCCAGTGTGATAAACTCCGGGTCGCCCAGCAGTGCAGCGAACGATATACTGCTGAAACACAAGTCAATATCAGACTATTTAATATTTAATGTTCAGTGTAAATAACATGTTGATGGTCTCTGGGCTCTGTTCTCCCATCAATTGTGTGCACCTCGACCTCGCTCAGTTAAGGTGTGGCATCAGCAGCACACAGTGCATGCATGGCAAAATCAATTGTAAAGCACTTACTGAACTGCATGTGGCATTGCTGGTGCAGCTCAGATGAGCTCTGCAAAGCCTTGTGGTTTTGATTGGCTTTGAACAAGTGCTGATCTAGTAGCGAGCCTTTCAAGCCTTTCCATCTGCCTCCCTCCTCTCTCTATCCAGTCGAAATGTTGCAGTGTTAATTCAACACTTTGGCGGCCATATTAAACACTGTGTTGTTGCTACTTTCTAAGTGTTGACTTAAAGTGATACTGTCCCATTTTTGGAAATAAGCTTATTTTACACCTCCCCTTGAGTTAAGTAATTGGGTTTTACCGTTCTCCTGTACTTTCAACCGTTCTCGGGGTATGGCAGTGCAAATTTTACCTCCATGCTAGCAGTTAACATTGAGTCCTATGAGACCAGCTCGCGGCTAACTGGTCTCATAGGACTCAATGTTAACTGTTAGCTTGGAGGTAAAATTTGCACTGTCATAACTAGAAAACGGTTGAAAGTACAGGAGAACAGTAAAACCCTATTATTTAACTCAAGAGAAGGTGTAAAATAAGCTTATTTCAAAAAATGGGACAGTATCACTTTAAGTGCTGATCTAGTAGCGAGCCTTTCAAGCCTTTCCATCTGCCTACCTCCTCTCTCTATACTGCCTAAATGTTGCAAGTGTGAAGTTAATACATGGGGAGTCATGTTAAACACTCAGAGTGTTGATGCTACTCTCTAAGTGTTGATTCAACGCAGTGGAAATATACTGTTTGGATGCTGCAGGCTATATAATCTTTCTTTCTTAGCATCAACCATCTCTTGTTTATATCTAATGCAATTAGGGTTTCCTTTCCCACTCTATTGATCTTTCAGTTTCATGCTTATCGAGACAGATATGCAGCTGCCGTTATAGGCATCATCTGAAACCCTGGCCCCCTTGTTTCTGAGTGGTACTTACATCTAGTCTGCTCCCTGGGGAGACGAGACGGGTTCATCATGTTTGAATTCCTCTCACTGGCACACTGTATCGTATTGCCTGGAGTACTGGTAGCCTGCTGCACCCTATGCAAGCGTTAACGCGGCCCACCACAAAGGATTGTGTTTCCTGACAAATTGATTGCTGTCACAACAAACATTGAGATAAAGAGCTCATCTTTTAAAAAGAGCGATGGATACAGACACACACGCACGCACACACACACAGACACACAGTGTCAAAGCAGCACAACATGACAATTAAGAGAGTCAGATCAATGGTGGCGTAGAGAGACGTTCAAATCTGCACCATAACTAATCAATTTCACTGGCTGGCCTAGTTAGGCATGTCCATTTGTGAACGCGTCTGCGAAACATATGGCGGCAAAACAATCCCCTTGACATCTCTTGCCTCTACAATTAGCCATATTGATGGCAGAGATTTTTCATTTTTTTATGTGTGTGTGGGCCAGGGGGGCTGTCTTTGCTCTTGTACGTACAAACAGGGCTGGACTGGCCATCTGGCATACCAGGCATTTCCCGGTGGGCCCTGCACGCTCGTGGACCCCCATTTTCAGAAATGTTACAAAAAACAAAGTAATTTTTTTTTTTTACATTTCTGAAAATAGGGTGCCACCGGTGAGTCACTTTTGCGCTGCTCATTATGAAGGGGGCCCTTTAAGCCAAAATTGCCCGGGTCCTATTTCTCCCCTAGTCCAGCCCTACGTACAATTGTGGCCGGCCGGGCTCTAAAGCGGATGCTAATTAACTCGGTGACCTCCTATTTCAGTGATCAGTGTGTTTAACAGAGAGCCGGTGTGTAATTATGGGTTTTTATCTTTTAATTCAGGTTTTATAGACACTTGCAGTCATGTCAGTCCACACACAGTCCTGTTTCATGGCAAACATAATCTAACACCATTTCAGTTGTCATTCTAGTAAGAAAACCAGAAAGAACTCAGTGCACGCATGTCTTTCTGGGGCTGTAATATGAAGAGTTTGAAGCTTAATAACAAATTCCCTCATAATGTTGGAACTAGGGGTGTAAATCACAGCCTCCATGACGATACGATTCAATATCGATATCTTATTATTCGATGCAATACCATTATTCTTGATACTTAAATATGCCCCACGATACGATACAATATTCGATTAGACTTTTTTCCAATTACTTTTCCACTTCTATTATGTTATGGAGCTAGGGCATTGGCAGAGGCGATTCTAGGGTCAGGTGGGGCCACAAGCGAAAATGCAAAACAATGAACATTTGAACCAAAATCACCACCACTGTAGTACAGTATGGGCTGTTATTCACTACCTAGGGGCTTGGGGGCCCCAAGCGGCTGCCTGCCTTGCCTGGTGGCAAGATGCACCTCTGGGCATTGGGCAGGGGCCAGCGATTCGATTATTTTCGATACTAAAGATTAGAATGCCCCACGATAAGATGTGATTCGATTCAATCGTCAGATTATATCGCAATATATCGATACATATCGATTATTATTTACACCCCTAGTTGGAATACAGAGATCATTTCAAAGGGTGGCAGAATATTGTAACATCAAATGCTGTTGCACAAAAGAGCGAAATAAATAGCTGCAGCATTATCAAACCCATTTTGACCCATAAAATATTTATGTGTGTGTGATTTTTAATTAGAACATAACCATAGACAGACATTGAATTTTTAAATTTTAGTGGGTCAATTAGTTTAGGATTATTCATTTTAAGCATGCTGCAAAATGAAGGCCCTATTTCATTTAGGAGGCCCACATCAGAGTGAATATTTTTAAGAAAATAATAGTCTGATTAATGCAGTTTATTTTTTATTTTTTTCTTACAACCTGATTGGCTGTTATTGTTCCAGTTACAAGTGTGCATTGCCCACCACGTAAAACACATAGGCCTAACTGTGGGCTACTTTACTGAAATGAATGGCCAGTTCTGCCAGCAACAGAGGCAGACACCCACGGCTGCTCTCGGGCTTGGAACACGTGGTCTGTTCGCTGACACGCAGTGAAGCTGAAAACATGAGCTATGACATCGTACTCTCCACAGCCGCTACTACGATTGGTGAGGGATGAGGAGGAGAAAAAACAGAGTGATAGTGGGTGCGGTAGTCAGAATGTGAATTACTTCCAGTTGTAGCTGACGTGCGTGTGGATTCTGTGCGCGCGCGGACGGAATTCACGACCCTAGTCTAGACTCTTTACTATAGATATATAAATTAGATAGTATCGCTAAGTTCCGTTATCTACGATCGGTGCCTCCCTCTGGGACACTGTTGTTTTGCGCTCCCCCGGCTGTTGCCCCCTCCCTTTTTTGCGTTGGCATTCCACGCCTTGCATCACCTCTTTTTTCCCCTGTGGTACACCGAAGCGTGCCGGCGCGATTGGAGCTCTTGAGGCGAACAAGAGGGAGGCGGAAGCTGTTGAAGAAGGCACCTTCAGAGAGTTTGAGGAAATGTCATGTGAGTGTGTTTGGAGTTGGAACTGCTTCTTTGCTGCTTCTGTGTGTCGTTAAGTGCTCGCGCGAGGCGCACAGTTGTTTCTGGGTGGCACATGCCTGTGGGAATGCCTGGTGGTGTGCATGGCAACCTTGCTGTGAAAGGCCAGTCATGTTTGTGTCGTTGTCGTGTGCCAAGGCTAGTGATTATTGTGGCTTCATGTGTTGTTTGAGGCAGTGATTTTTTTTTTAATAACTTCATTCGAACTTTACCATGCCTTCTTGACATAGAATGAATGGGATTATTGCGAGAATGAATGGTCATGCATTATAAGTAACTAGATGTTTGTTTTATAAGTAACTAGATGTTGAGTGCGTTGTGACTTTGTTTTGTTATGTTTTTTTAAACCACAAAACCCACAAATATGCACTTATTTTTACTTTCTTTCTATTTACTGATTCTGATTCTGAACTGTGTGATGGCTGATGATAAAGAAACTCGACTTGCTTGGTCCCGTTTGTGTGCAATGATTGAAACTCATTCATAACTTCCCATGCGCTGTAAATCTTTTAGAGAAAACTGCTCCCCCTTCAAATTAAAAATAGAGAGCATAGGAGAGATATATTATGCATAACTGGGCTGCTATTGGCTGTTGCAGCTTTCCTTGTCACTCTGCGTGGCAACAGACGCTCTCTCTCTCTCTCTCTCTCTCTCTCTCTCTCTCTCTCTCTCTCTCTCTCCATCCAGCAGCCCCCCACCCTCCCTCTCTCGCTCTCTTCTTCTTCTCTCTCTTCTGCTCCCGTGCTTCTCTCCTGCCTCCGAGGGGCTTTTCTGCAGCAGCATCCCTTTGAGTCGTCATGGTAACGGGAGGTTGACCCAGGCGGGGTCTGCGTGCAACTCAGTCCCGCTGCTGCTGCGGCTGCAACAGAGGCAGTATAGCAGCCAGCCAGGCAGCCAGCAACATCAGCATCAGCTAAAAGGCTTGACCTGAATACCCACTACTATACTACTGACTGACTCTTGACTGCTTAGCTGGACAACACACGAGACTTAAAGACAGCTGACCTGCTTCCCCGTGTATTCAAGAGGAAACGTGTCTCTCACTGCTTCTTTTGTCAGTGATCATTGCTTTTATTCCCCCTCTAGTAGAAAGAAAGCTCCGGGAGGCATGTGCACATTGTTGTGTGCGTGTGTGTGTGTGTGTATGTGTGTGTGTGTGTGTGTGTGTGTGTGTGTGTGTGTGTGCCTGTGCACGTGTGTGGTTCACCATCTTTGCAATTTCATATTTCCCCCCACATCACGGATGACTGCCGATCCACACACACAGGCACGTAGAGCCAGAGAAGGCAACCTAATAGCCATTTCATACCCATTAGTATTGATAGGTATCTAATGAATTGGCTGGTTGGGCCGAATGGTGGAGGAGGGTGTGGAGGTGGGCTCGCGGGCGTATCGGATTGTTAATGCACGGTAATGTGGTGTCATTACGGTCCGCTGTGTCAGAAACCTTGGATGAGCCTTTGTGTGTGTGTGTGTGTGTCTGTGTGTGTGTCTGTGTCTGTGTCTGTGCGTGCACTTGTGCGTGTGTGTGCACACACGCGTCTCTGTGTTTTAACGAGATTGTTCACCCTTGCTAAGCTCATGTGTGAACACCGCCGAGTAGTGTTTAATGGAGTGGGTGGGGTCGCAGTACTTAAAGTGATCCACCCCTGCTGCCCTGCCCTGTCCACACAGGCTTTACAGACAGGCTAAAATAGTGTTTCTCAACGGGGGCGCTACAGCCCCTCAAGGGCGGTTGGGGGGCTTTTGGGGTGCATTGAAAAAGATACAACTGAGAGGGGGTGGTACTTAATTGCCATTGAGGTGCATTAGTATATTTTATTTTTTAATACTAAGGGGGGCCTTTGCGGGCTTATGATGAGGTCAAGGGGGCGTTGGGAGGCTTAGGATGAGGTTCAGGGGGCGTTTGTTCAAAAAAGATTGAGAACCACTGGGCTAAAACAAGACCACAAGAACAGGTCTACCGCCATTTTACTAGCGGTACAGTCTGTGGAGCCCCATCAGGCCTGTGAAAGTGCTGCTGGTGGCCAATTGCATTGTGGAGCATCATTACCACATTTTGCCCTGAATGGAAAGACTGAATGTTTTATGAGCGTTAGACTAAGTTATATATTTTTTTTCCAAGGGAGAGAAAGTGGAACATTCCAGAAGAATGCATGCACAGCTAATGCATTTGTTGTGCTTTAAAAATCTCTCTCTCACTCTCTTTCTCTCTTTCTCGCTTTCTCTCTTTCTCTCTCCTACTCACACACACACACACACACACACACACACACACACACACACACACACACACACACACACACACACACACTCTCTCTCTCTCTCTCTCTCTCTCTCTTTCTCTCTTTCTCGCTTTCTCTCTTTCTCTCTTTCTCTCTCCTACTCACACACACACACACACACACACACACACACACACACACACACACACACACACACACACACACACACACACACACACACACACACACACACATAATTTTGGTTACAAAGCGTTTTTGACATTTGCACTGTTCCTCTGACAGTGTGTTGTGTAACGGTATGTCCTACAGTACGGGCAAATCGTATGGAATGGATGATGGGTGTTTTTGTATCCCGTACTTTTTTGGAGGTGGGGGTGGAGTGGAGGATTCTCTTCCTTCTGCCTTCGCTACCTGCCTGCCCCCCCAACCCCACGAGATACACAGGAGATGAACAATGAGCAAGTGTTCATTTCATAGTATTTTGTGAGTAGATTCTGCGACCAGATACACATCTGATGTGGAATATTGTTCTGTCCAATGTTCCATGGTAATAGGTACAAAAAACCCCTCAGACTCAGCATTCTTACAGTGACAGCTGTTTAAGTGCTTGAGAATGGCTAGCATGTATGCATGATGTACTTAGCCTTTGACTGCAAGAGGCCAATAATGGCGTCATGAGATTGTGTAAAAATAGCATGCCAGTTTGAACCATTTTTGTGTGTGTACTACATGTAACAGATTTTGCCATTTAACACAATGTGACAGGTACAGTAAACGTTAGGGATGGGTTTGGTCTGAATTTTTTGCATGATTTTGTTGTTAAATAATAATGGAAAAAACATTCATTTACTCACAGATTAGGCTTGGGTTGGGTTAGGTCTGGGGACAATTTTAGCAGTCGTTCATGTAGACACATAATATGCATCTATGCACATATTATTACTAACATTTAGTCCATAAGTGACATAAAATGAGGGCAGTCATGGGTGAGCGGTTAGGGCGTCAGACTTGCATCCCAGAGGTTGCCGGTTCGACTCCCGACCCGCCAGGTTGGTGGGGGGAGTAATCAACCAGTGCTCTCCCCCATCCTCCTCCATGACTGAGGTACCCTGAGCATGGTACCGTCCCACCGCACTGCTCCCCATGGGGCGCCACTGAGGGCTGCCCCCTTGCACGGGTGAGGCATAAATGCAATTTCGTTGTGTGCAGTGTGCAGTGTTCACTTGTGTGCTGTGGAGTGCTGTGTCACAATGACAATGGGAGTTGGAGTTTCCCAATGGGCTTTTCTTTCACATAAGAAGTTGCACAGCCATTTATTGACCGGGAAAAAAAACGTATGCATCACATAACACGCAAAATCCGTCAAGCATAAAATGGCACACCGTTTCATGGGAACAGGGTATGAATTGACCATGGCGAGTGGTGTGCAATTGAGGATAAGAGTGGGGATGGTGATGATGCCGGTGCTTCAAGAGTGCTTACTCCTACCACCACTGCACTCACTCAACTCATGCATGCGTGCAGATGTTTGTGATGGCTAAACCCTCCCTACCCAGGCCGTCACGACACAACACCATACTCACCCTCCTCATCTTCATCTCCATCTCCATCTGGTAGTTCAAGCACAGGATATAACGCATATGAAAATGAACATCAGATGGGTGCTTGAGAGAGAGAGAGACAGACAGACAGACAGACAGAGAGTGTGAACGAGTGTGAGAGAGGAGAGGCAAAGAGAGAGGACCGATAGTTAGTTAGGAGCAGGTGGTGTTGTGTTTGTGAGGCGGTATAGGTGTGACATAATGTGGAGGCGAGGGGCCGCGGATGAAAGTGGCGGGCGGTGCGGTAGCAACAGCGGTGGCGGCGGTGGTGATGGTGATTGTGATGGAGGCAATGGCTTCAGGCCCAGCCCACGGCTCATCTGCAAGGTGTTGCCGCACCACACCGCAACCGCACCACTCGGCTCGCCTCACCGTCTCACTGCAGCAGACTACTGCGTGGGAGACAGACGCTATTTATGGCCGTCATTCTCTACAGGAGGCTGCTGTAGTTCTCTCAGTTTCTCTCTCTCTCTCTCTCTCTCTCTCTCTCTCTCTCTCTCTCTCTCTCACTTCATCTCTCGGTCCATCTCGCTGTCTGTCCTCTAGTTTCTCTGTGTCTGTCTCTCTCTTCCCTCCTTCCTATTCTCTCTGGTTGTCCCTCTTGTGCTATATGTTTTTTTCTCTCTCTCTCTCTCTCTCTCTCTCTCTCTCTCTCTCTCTCTACCTCTCTCTTCCTCTCTCGTCTCATTCCCTTCACTTTCCAACTTTTATTTCTCCTTCCGAGTCTTTACATAACTTAAGCTCTCTAGAAATCTTTTCCCTTTTGTTTTCGCTATAGGTCCTCCTCAGTGTCTCTGTCTATATCTCTCACTCTGCCTCTTTCCTCTGTCTCTGCTTCCTGGTAATTGCTGTAACTCCTGTTTTTAAGATAACTGCCCTCTGTTATCTGTTCCCAGCATTTATCTTTCTGTCTGCTGGCCGGGTTTTCTGTCCCTATCTCACTCTCACCTATCTCCATCATCTTTCTTGCTCGCGCTCTTGCTCTTCCTCTCTCCCTTCTGTCCTTCTGTCTTTCTGTCTTTCTTTCTCCCCTCTTGGTCTGCTGTCTCTGTTGTCTCTGTCACCGCCTCGCCCCCCGCCCCCCACTCACAAACACTTGATGTGAAGTGACTGAGCAGGGAAGTTACTGTAGGGCCACTGCCACAACGCATCACCACAGACCAGTGCAGCGGATTGCATAAGGTCTCTTCGGCTCCCCTCCGTTGCTACTAGTGGACAGGGCTGTAGTCAAGACCAAGATTGTAGAGTCCCAAGTCCAGACCAGAAATAATTGAGACCAAGTCAAGACCGAGTCCAAAGAGGTTCGAGTCCAAGTCAAGGCTGAGTCACTCACATGTCAATCTGTGTAAGTCGATGAAAAGGATGAATGGCAGTAACGTGAACGTTTGAAGGAGACACAAGAAGCTGTGTATGTGAAGATAATCTAGAATGTGATTGGCTATCAAGCTCCACTGAGAATCTGTGATGGCCTATGTGTTCTAAGCAAAATTAAGAGTCCAAAAGCCATATTTAGCAAGACCAGTGGCCAAGACAAGTCTGAGTCCAACTACTAGCGAGTCCAAGACAAGTCCACGAACATAACAAAACGGCCTTGACTCAAGTCAAGTCTAACCCTTGAGTCCAGACTTGAATACTAAAGCTCTGCTACTACTAGGCTGTTACCGCTGATGCTTCCAGTGACACTGCATGAACTTTTGTGACCAAGTCAGTCCCTTGAATTAAAAATCACTCTCTGATAGGGCTGGCGGTTCTGGAAAAAATGTGCATCACGGTTTTCTTGACGAAAATTAATATCACGGTTCTCTGTATGATTTTTTTTCATAAGTGGCAATTTTGTCCCACATCTCAATGTTTCTGAAGAAAAGGCTGAAATTAAATTTAAAAATGAGATAAAATCCTGAATTTTAATTAATCTCCATTTCTGTTTTAATCACTTTTTGGAATAAAACCTTTAAAAAAACCCTTCTCTCATCAAAAAGTGAACCTTGTGTAGGTGAAAACCGTTATCACGTTTTTTTAACGGTATACCGCCCAGCCCTACTCTCTGATTAGTGACAATTGTGCATTTCCAATGGCTCCGTGGTCCAGATTTGGGGCAAAGTTGCACTTGTTCCAAAACTGGCCCTGCTGGTAGTTAAGGTTTTGGCCATGTGGCTGTGACACAGATGTCAACAAATCCGTTTTGGCTGTAACAATGGCAATGCAAACGACGGCGTTCCTGAATCTTCCCACTCTGGAACCCATTCTCCAAAACTATCGTTTATGGCTAGCTACCAATAACGTCGGCTACGTATGGCTGTGACAGCCAAAACGATAAGCAAAATGGTCAGTTACAGTGAAAATCGTTGCGGTGTAGCCTGTCTCTGGGTCAGCAGAAAGATCTGATTGATAGCAGCCTCAGCCAGTAGCATACAGAGGCATTTGATAGATGTGGGTTAAGCACACCCTCCGAGAAACTATGTATGTCAACTATGCTGCAATAGCCAGGCTACTGTTTAGCAAGAAACGGAGAGAAATGAGGCTCCAGTTTGCATGTAGATTAAATTGGAAAGTCTGTCAGAAACCCTGACAGATGGTCGTCTTCTCCCATCGTGGTTTCATCAGCCGTCAATCACCTCCTGTCACTCACTGTCTCGTTCACAGATCCTCTGCACCCAAATCTAGCACAACACAGCTAGCTCCCCCTCCCCACACTACTGGCATCATGGCAGCAGCTCACTTTGAACATTTTTGCCCTTTTTTCTACCTCTGGCCTATGCATGAGGGTTATTAAGTGCACATCTGTGCATCCGCGAGCTGGTTTTTTGGGGGGATGGGGTTGGGGGTTGCAGATGGGTCTCTCCCAGGGCAGAGCTGTGCACTGGCTGACAGTGGTTAGATGCAGCAGTTTATAAATCTGCTGTTACCAGAATGCCAATAACCAAGTCGTAATGTTATACTACTTAATAATCGGATGACGTCGTAGTAATTTAATTGTATGGTAGGGTTTTTTTCAGGGCTTTTTTGCCTTTATTTTGACAGGAGAGTAGAGAAGAGACAGGAAATGAGTGGGGAGAGAGACACAGGGAAGGACTGATCAATGACCCAG
Source organism: Engraulis encrasicolus (assembly GCF_034702125.1). Taxonomy (NCBI): domain Eukaryota; kingdom Metazoa; phylum Chordata; class Actinopteri; order Clupeiformes; family Engraulidae; genus Engraulis; species Engraulis encrasicolus. The sequence goes on from NC_085870.1 coordinate 41,307,200, forward strand.
GATCATGACGGCAGAATCAAACCCGGGTCGGCGGCGTAGTAACCCAGTGCCCTACAGTTAGGCCACAGCAGGGCCAGTAGTATGGTAGTTAAGCGTTTTCAATGACTATTACATTGTGTTCCACAAGCGGAATGGCAGTATGAGGATACAAAGGCTGAAATCAGAAGAATGAGTGAGGAGAGAATCTGAAGAAGTCCACATACGGTCAGAAGAAGGTTCTGTCATGGATTAGATTGAGGAAATAATGCAAACAATTTGTATGTGTGCGGAGGAATGAGTTTGAGGCATGGCATGCAGATTGAAAGGCAGGTCCCAGAAAAAGAGATGGATTGGCACATGAGGGGGGGTCTTTAGCGGGCTGCGGATTAAGAGTTAATCCATGGGAAGCCCTCCAGTGTAAATTACAACCCACCCCACACACACACACACACACACTACCACTATACTACTACCACTACACACACTAACACACACACACACACACACACACACACACACACACACACACACACACACACACACACACACACACACACACACACACACACATATATGTGTACACAGTGTACCCCCCCCCCCAACACACACACACACACACACACACACACACACACACACACACACACACACACACACACACACACACACACACACACACACACACACACACACACTGTCTACACACACACACAATCTAGTCCGTCCATCCCCCAACTGGGAGAGGATGCTTTTGCTTTCTGTGTCAGATGTTAGGATCCAGGCTACAGCCGCTGCCACTGCAGCACTGGGGGGAGCGGCGTCTCTGGTGCTGGACTGGACTGGACTGGATTGTCCAGTGAGTCTGTGTGGACTGGATTGTCCAGTGAGTCTGTGTGGACTGGATTGTCCAGTGAGTCTGTGTGGACTGGATTGTCCAGTGAGTCTGTGTGGACTGGATTGTCCAGTGAGTCTGTGTGGACTGGATTGTCCAGTGAGTCTGTGTGGACTGGATTGTCCAGTGAGTCTGTGTGGACTGGATTGTCCAGTGAGTCAATGCTGTAGCCTTGTTTGATTTCCTGCCCCCCAAGTAGCTGCTGATTGTCCTGGGTGTGTGTGTGCAGTGTGATTAACAGATTCTCCCATCACTACCGCTGCTCATTTTCTCATCAAGTTACTGATTGTCATTGATGTGTGTGTGTGTGTGTGTGTGTGTGTGTGTGTGTGTGTGTGTGTGTGTGTGTGTGTGTGTGTGTGTGTGTGTGTGTGTGTGTGTGTGTGTGTGTGTGTGTGTGTGTGTGTGTGTGTGTGAGTGTGTGCGGGTGTGTGTGTGTGTGTGTGTGGGTGTGTGCGGGTGTGTGTGTGTGTGTGTGTGTGTGTGTGGGTGTGTGTGTGTGTGTGTGTGTGTGTGTGTGTGAATTAGCTGGTTGTAATTGACGAGCGTGTGCATGCGTGTGTGTACACATACTTGTGCGCGTGTGTGTGTGTGAGTGAGAGAGACAGAGAGAGAGCGACTGTGTTTGTGAGACAGCGAGAGACAGAGAGAGAGAGGTAGGGAGGTAGGGATTGATACAATTACAGAGAGACTGTGTAGGTGACTGTGTGTGTGTGTGTGTGTGTGTGTGTGTGTGTGTGTGTGTGTGTGTGTGTGTGTGTGTGTGTGTGTGTGTGTGTGCGCGACGTGCACACACAGATTGAAACAGTTGTGTGCACTGCAGTCATGCCTCTATGTGCTTTACTTGTCCTTGTTCTTGAATGTGGCAATGGCAGGTCTGCCGGAGTGGAGACCCATGATGTGAGCAGCAGCACAGCACAGGCCAGGCCAGCACAATGCCACCCTTTGTCCCTGCCTCTGCCATCATCATCATCATCACCATCAGACGTAGCACAGAACATGAGCAGCAAGCAGAGACAGCAGAGGCAGTGACAGGGCTGGACTGGCCATCTGGCATAGCGGGCATTTCCCGATGAGCCCGGCACCCTCTGGGGCCCCTATTTTCAGAAGTGTAATATATATATATCTTTTTTTACATTTCTGAAAATAGGGGCCCACGAGGCTGCGGGGCCCACCGGAGAGTCAGTTCTGCGCCACTAATTATGAGGGGCCCCTTTAAGCCAATAGTGCCCGGGCTCTATTTCTCCCCCAGTCCCGCCCAGAGACAGTGACAAAGGCAGAGGCAGAGGCAGAGGCAGAGGCAGAGGTTACCCAATGAACAGGGCCCTCTGTTGTGAAGCAGGAAGTCACACTGCTGTTACAACTCTCATGCCACTTGAGTGAGAGAGAGGCATACACACTGGTTGTATGCTCCAAAAACACATGTATTACTTGATTTCAAGGCAACATTTTGATCCTGATGTTGGATCTTCCATGGGACCGCAGGAAGAGGCTCCAACATGAGGATTCTAACGAAGGTCCGACACGAGGTCCCAATAGTTAATAAAATATATTTAAAGCATAACCAGTGTGCACTCTACTCTCGCTCACTAGTTGCTACTTTTGTCTGCCACCTGGACCCCTTTTCTCAAAGGCATTGTTGCTAACCAGTTAGCAACTTAGTAGGTTGTCAATGGGAAATTGCATTGCAACCCAGTAAATTAGCAACAACGCTGTCGAAACGCACTCCTGGATTATCTCCATTGTGGTGTGTGCAGTACACCCCCTAATTTCCAAGCTTTCATGCTGCTCCCATGCTAGCTAGCCCAGCCTTAGGGGGAAACAGAGGGAAGCGTGTCTGACTGACTGACTGACCAGCGGCTTGCATGACAAGGCCGTTTGCATGCCAGCAGAGTTAACAGGGTTAGTACAGGACCTTGGCACCTCCTGGACTCCTCCTCCTCCTCCTCCTCCTCATCATCATCCTCTTCCTCCTCCTTCTCGTTTATTCACACTCTGTGTGCAGTGTTGAGGTTGGACAAAAGACAAGCACGAGAGCTTATTTAGTCATAGGAGAAATCAATGGAGAGTGGTACACGGAATGAAGAGAAAAGCACAGAAGTTGGGAGGGCTACAGGATTCTTGAAGGTCTTGCTCTTTGGGTGAAGAAAACAAAAGTTAGAAGAGTGGACAGTCCAAGGCAGGCGCCCCATCTCTTTTGCAATAAATGTGCTTCATTATCGGCATTAAGGCACAATGGTAATGAGCAAGTTTTAATGTAAAGACTGTGTGTGATGTCGTCGTTTAGTATTATGGTAGTTAAAGGGGTATGCCACTATTTTGGGGCTTAATACAGTTAAACATGCTACAATGCCACACGGATCCATTGACTTTCACTAGCTTAGCGACATATTCCCTCTTTTAACTTGTCTTAAAGCAAGACAACGCTTAACATGAAAAATAAGACACTTTACCACCTTTATAAACCCCAGCCAACGATTTTAACTGTAGTAAGCCCCAAAATAGTGGCATACTCCTTTAAGCTTTTTCAAGTTATAGCAAGGCACAGTGCATTATCAGGCTGCATCAAGTTAGTTCATGTTGATTTGAATGGAAAGCTTCTTAGCTGAATAGATTAGTAGTGCTCGTCCTGTGTTCTAAACTCTGAAGGTTCTGAGTATAAAGTTGTGGTGCTAAAATATTGACTAACAGGGGCTTGAAGTGCACGCTGAGGGAGAGAGATGGGAAAACAAAAGGCAAGAAAAAAAAGACAACCTTTCAGATGGCAGTTATTTTTCCAGCTCTTTCTTTTAATTAAACACAAGTGTTTCGCCCGAGGGGGAACGACCCAGATGTGCAGTCTATTTTGAGTGAATCTCTACCGCTGCTACTGCTGTTCGTTTTCACATATTCCTCCCATTAAAAACACACCATTAAATCAGCAGAGTTGGAATAATGCCGCTTTACATTTGCACACAAAGAATATGGGCATCGCGTTGTTACAGTGGATCCAGAAATACACAGTACAGTACACACTTTAGGCTGTCATGCCGTAATGAGGAAATTGGGCACCCAGATGTGCATTCCATTTTGAGTGAGTCTACTGCTGCTGCTGGTGGTGTATGACTGATCATTTAAAACATTTTCATTCCATTATTATCCCCCCTTACATCAGAGTTGCAATAGTGCAGTTACTGTACATTTGCGTGTGAGAAATATGGGTATCATCGCAGTGGATCCACACAGACACACACACTACACAATTCAAGATGTTTTGCCGTTATGAGGAAAATTGGGCAGGTTGACAGAGAGCCGCGTGACTGACTTACTGACTGACTGAGTGTGATGTCATGATTGAGTTAGCGAGGAATGGAAATAGTGGCGGTGGTAATGTGTGTGGAGTGTACCGGGCATGCAGCTTATTTTAAAAATAGCTGATTAGGTGGTGGAAAGGCTACCGTTGGGTAACTGAGTCAGTTGACTAAAATAGTTTCTGAGTCTGGTGTGAGTCAGTCGGACAGTTAGCCATTCGGTCAGCAAGCAAGAGATGGTAGCAGGTAGGGCTGTAACGATACACTCAACTTACGATTCAGTTCGTATCACGATTTTTGAGTTACTGTTCGATACACGCCACGATTTCTGAAATGTATCTCATTTGAAGCTGGGAAGCACTAGCTCATCAAATTATATGGATGTTTTCTGGACTGAAGGATGACAACTTTGAAAGGGCGTATCACGATACTGCCTTCTTACATCACGATACAGTATGGTGACACTGAGTATCGCGATTTCTCGGTTCGATCCAATATCGTTACAGCCCTAGTAGCAGGGCTAAGCAGAGTTGGGAAATTTGTAAAAAAGCAAACAAGCAAACAACAAATTCATACTGTTAATCAGTGACTACAAACTGGGTATAACTGGGTATCATTAATGTATTATTGGCAGACGTGGCCAAAGTAAAAGTATAAGTAAATTCCTGGTGTAAGTACAACACTAGCACATGATATTACATAGCAGTTCCACCAGTTATTCCATTGTACCTACTGAGGTGGGTAGACATTGTTGTTACTGAAAAAAGCCCTAAAATATAACAGGAAAACCCCAAATTTGATCCAACTAGCAGAGAATCAGGGACATCACTCTATAGTAACTATAGACCGGTTAGTCAGTGAAGTTACTAGTGTTAGAGGGAAACAATAGCAGGTCTTATTTTTTTAACTTTTACTTTGGCCACCTCTTATTGTTGGTAGATGCGATGCGTATTATCTTATTTTATTATATGGTTGTGACGTCATCTGTCAAATGCTCCATTCATTTCAACGGGGCTCCCCAACGTTCGGACGTCTGTTATTTTTCGATAACGGACGGGTTGGTCTATAACAGACCGCTGTCAATGGCAACAAGACTTTTCACTGCTAAAGCGACTTTTCAACAAGACTCTAATCAGCTGCTGTGATAGACAGCACCCGTTGTCCTGGCTACCGCTGTCAATTGCAACAAGACGTTCACTGCTAAAGCCTGGCTTGTAAAGTCAGTGGATAAAGCGAATGTTTCATATCACTCCCCAGGGGGTCCGGTCTTTTGTCACTCTAATCAGCTGCTGTGATAGACAACACCTGTTGTCCTGGCTAGCCTACCTAGCTGTTGCCTAGCGGTGTTCCACAACGGCACTGTTTTGTTTTGCGCGGCAACAATCTTAACATTAAATAGGTCTAAAGAAATGTCCCCGCATGTGTTAATCATTTAAGTATATCCATATAATAAGCGGGTTAACTTTCGGCGAGTCGGTCGCTTTGTGGAATAGCAGCACTTCAGAGAGAACAAGACCCCTCCGCTCCGCGTCGGGGTCTAAAGATTCTCTCTGTCGTGCTGCTATTCCACGGTAGCGACCTTCTCGCCGAACGTTAACCCTTACTTAATTGCCTCCCTTTTTTAAAACCTTCTGTGGCTCACGTGACGTATTTGTTGCGAATCACTTTGGTGTAGCCCAGCCATATGTAAATGTGCTGTGGGAAATAAACCTGACTTATTAGTTATAAACATGTATTAGTGGTGGACTGTTTCTGAGTGTCTGTGTGGTTGTCGTCCTGCTGTAGATGTGATGGACCAGCAGAGGGGGCTGCAGCCTGGTTGCCTGGTGACGGGGGTGCGCACCCCTCCCATCCGCCGCAACAGCAAGCTGGCCAGCCTGGGCCGCATCTTCAAGCCCTGGAAGTGGAGGAAAAAGAAGACAGAGAAGCTGAAGCAGACCTCCACAGGTACACACACACACACACACACACACACACACACACACACACACACACACACACACACACACACACACACACACACACACACGCGCACACACACACACACACACACACACACACACACACACACACACACACACACACACACACACACACACACACACACACACACACACACACACAGCATGGCATGTGGGTCAAGGATGTTTTGTAGGGCTCAGACATCAGGCTGTACAACTGCAGCCAATGCCCATAAATTAACTGGTAACTTGTAACTTGTAATTCATGTATTGCAATGTACTGTAATTCATCCACTGCAATTCATGTACTGCAATGCTTCTTATTAGATCATCCACTATAAAATAGAAAATTTGGTAACACTTTCTTTTAGTGTTACATCTATTAGCACTAATACTGTACATACAGTGTGCATACATAAGTAACTTGTAAGGCATGTACAGTACTCACCAAAATCAAACTGTTAGGCATGTCTTGTTCATGCAAAATAAGGGATTTATTACCAATTTAAACTTAGTAAGGACCTAGTAGGCCTTTGCTTTTGCTCAGTACATGCCTTACAAGTTACTCATGCAGGCATTAACATTGTATGTATAGGTGCTAATAGATGTAACGCCAAAGTAAAGTGTTACCGAAAATGTACGTATATCCGTACAGTAGTGGCATTAGATGTGGTTGTGCCAGCCTGATGTGTGCTACTACTAAAACGTCATTGACCGGTGTACAGTAGGCTAGGCAAGGCAATTTCATTTGTATAGCGCATTTCATACATAAATGCAATTCAATGTGCTGTACAGTAAAGTAAGATAAAAATGATGTAAAATAAAATAACTTGAAATAAAATAAAAATAAAAGCATAAGGCATGACAGGTGAAAATGAAATAAAAAGATAAAAGCAACAAACAAATACATAAAAACATCAAAAACATTTTGATCTCTAAGAGAAGGCATCAGAGAAAAGCTTTGTCTTAAGTCTGGTCTTGAAACTATCAACAGTAGGGGCGTTTTTCTCTTACTCTGGAAGCTGATTCCAAAGCTTTGACGCATAGTAGCTAAAGGCTGCCTCCCCACACTTTGTTTTGACAGGAGGTAAAACCAGCAAGTTTTCCTTCATAGACCTTAGATGCTTAGTTGGTGTGTACAGCTGAAACATATCCACTATGTAGGTGGGCCCCAACCCATTTAATGATTTGAACACAAGTAGTAAATTCGATTCTAAGGATAGACCGATATATATATCGGTATCGCTATCGGTATCGGGACGATATTTGCATTTTTTAAGTGTATCGGTATCGGCCGATACACGAGTGGTTTTGGCCGATATGCAATATTTATTATTTTATGTCATTCGTTTTTTTTTAAAAGCACCAAGACACTTAATTTTTTCATTACTTCATTGTTAGACATTACTTGATTGTTAGAGTGGGTGTTTAAATGTTACAAGTTCTACCTCAATTTGATAATGTTAAAGGAATGTTTACTTTTAACTTGAGACCGGGAATATTTGTCATTTTGTAACCTTTTTTTTTAACCCATATCGGCCCCAAATATCGGGTATCGGAAATCGGGTATCGGCCAAGGGTGATGAAAAAAAAATCTGTATCGCATCGTCCATTACAAAACCTGTATCGGTCGACCCCTAGTCGATTCTATAGCTTACAGGGACCTTAAAACCGGTGTAATGTGATCAAATCTTCTTGTTCTTGTAAGAACCCTTGCAGCTGCATTTTGGATACGTTGAAGCTGTTTGATAGTCTTCTTTGGAAGGCCTGTGAAAAGGCTGTTGCAGTAGTAAATTTTACTTGAAATGAATGCATGCACTAATTTTTCTAGATCTCGTTTTGACCTAAGATCCTTAAGTTTAGAAATGTTTTTAAGATGATAAAAAGCAGACTTAGTAATGGCTTTCACGTGACTGTTAAAGTTGAGTTCACTATCGATAATGACATTTTTTACAGTGTCCTTTGCTTTTAAAGCCTTTAGTTTCAAGGATAGTGGCAATCTTGTCCCTTTCCTTTTTTCCCCCAAATACAATTACCTCTGGTTTGTCTGTGTTCAGTTGGAGAACATTTTCAGACATCCAGTCGTTAATTTGGTCAATGCAATCATAGAGAGATTGAAGGGGGGCATAGTCATTAGGTGACATGGCTAGATAAAGTTGGGTGTCATCAGCATAGCTATGGTAATTTATTGAATTAGGCTTGTAGACACACATGCATTTATAATTGCAGATGCACATGAAGTTATTACTGTACACTGCATGTAGACATACATATGAAATTGTTCTATAATTACCTGAATTGGTTTGTGGAGTTTATCTCATCTGTTGTGAAGCTGCACCCTTGTTTTGGAGATCGGAGGTCACAGAAGCAACCAAGGGGGTCATAGTCATTAGGCAACATTGATAAGTAAAGTTGCATGTCATCTGCATACCTATGGATAGAGCTATTTGCCTTACTTTACCCATGTATGTTGTTTTGGCAACCATGTGTAAAACTTGTAAAATACACTCTCTTTCTCTTATTGGTGTTCTGATGTATTACACCTTGTCTACAAACAAGCACAGTTCAGTACTAGACCATCATCAGCTCGCACCTTGAAAGTCAACTTGTCCCACATTCGTTTTTTCTCCCTCTCTGAGCACCCACACAGTGTGTTCTCACCTCACATTAGTGTTTGCTCGGAGATAATGAAGCAAACACAAGCGTCCCTTAATCATCCTTTATTTAACGAGCACTCATTACACATCAAGTTGTCGCAGGCAGGCAGGCAGGCAGCGAGCGAGCAAGCAAGTCAAGGTCTCTGTGACAGCCAAAATCTGTCCGCCAGTAATTGTTACTTTGGGAGGATGATTAAGTATCCCTGTTTTACTGGGCCGGGTGTTGTCGAGGCGGCGCAGTGCTGGGCTGTGCTGTGTTGTGCTCTTGATGAGGTCCCTAGCGGCTCCATGTAATCGTACGCAGGCTGGATTAGTGGCTCACTAATTGCCGGAGACTAATGTGTCCCTTTACCAACGCACTCTCTTGCCACGTCCGCAGGTCTGGAGAAGAAGACGGCGGCGCGGCAACACCGGGATGAGATGGGCAGGAAGGGCGCAGGAGACCAGGAGTCAGGTGAGAGACGAACACATACTGTATGGAACGGAGGACAACTAGCTAGCAGTGTGTGGTGTGGAACGTTAGTGAACCTCCATACCGAAGCCTCATACAGTATTGGTAGCACTGAGCACACACATACACACACACACACACACACACACACACACACACACACACACACACACACACACACACACACACACACACACACACACACACACACACACACATTTACTTCTAATACTTTATTTACTACTAATCTCCCACTTGTTATTCGCTGCTGTTATCCACTGCCTTCAACTGGTGACTGGGGACAGACAGTGACTTTTTTCCCCTTGCCTAATCATCCCTCAGTGCTCTACTGAGGTAAGGCATGCTGGGCCTTACGTCAGGCACATCTAGAGGTGGGCCATTTTCAATCACAAAAAAGTTTTCTCATAATAAAATTTTGATTCACGATTCAAGTGCCTCCCCACGTCAAAAAAAAACTATATAACTTTTTTTATAACTAAATAACTTTTGTATATTATTAAATTATCAAGTGCCTCAACAAAACTTGAATAATAGTAAAGTCTGCAGTCATTGTAAACAATTGAACAAAGCGAGTGTGCACTGTGTAATGTTCATGATGCTGTATGGGATGGAAGATACGTGCACATACAAAAAAAGAATCGATTTGATGTGCCAACTCGATTCATGATTCGAATCGATTTTTTGCCCAGGCCTACTGTAGGTGCATCATTTACATGGGCAGTTTAACCTTCCGAAAGGAGGGGTTCGATGCCTTTTTTTTTAGATAAAACACAACACAGCTTCAGAATCAAGATGTGTGGTTTCTCTGGATATTTTTTTGTTAGTTTGGGACTTAAGCATGCACTTGAAATAACCCCTGTGTTCTCTATGGACCATTGGTCCATTGGTATGGTGGTGCTTTTAGTTTCCAGTGATTGATTACTGTAGCATTACAATTCAACTCAGTACATCACATTTATCTGATGCTTTTATTCGGAGTAGCGTACTGTATAATTAATAATGTACAAGGACAGTCTGTACGTAACCCTGGCCTTACAAGGGCACTTTGGCTATGCATGAGGATGCAAGACAGAGGTGGTTGAACACTTTCTGTAAACACAAATGTAACATTTGGAGTCAATTGAATGTCATGAATGGACAACGCAATGATAATGTAATGTATGTGTAACGGAGGCTAACTAGCAGAGTTGGCGTGGAACGTTCGTAAACCTCCCTCCCTGAGCCTCATACAGTATCGATGCCGTTGGGCCGGGAGAATAGTCTTTTGGTCCAGCGGTATCGTGATGTGATTCCCATAGACGTGGTGGTGAGCTCGCGCCCCCGAGGGGGACGAGTGCGCAGTAATACGTCGGGTTACATATGTAATGATAATGAACACCTGAAAATGTTACACTGTAGACTGTTAACCCTTTTAAGCAGACCCCATATTATGAGCTTGTAAACCGTTTTTCAATCTGTTACTTTAAGACTGTCGACATAGCAATGCTGTTGTGATGCACTTGTGATGGATTTGTTCAGCAAACAGTGAGTCAGTTTGTGGATGATCCCATCACCAACAAAGGGCTACATTTGCATGTGTACAGTTTATCTTTGGTTTTAGTAAACGCACATCGTGTGAGGTGCACACGGCGGTCAATAGTTAATGACCCTGATGAAGGCGTAAGCTGAAATGTTGGCCTTATTTTAAAAAGTACTGCATGAAGTTCTGAGATGCACACACAATTTGACATTCTAGTAATGAGGTTCTACTGGCTATGGTGGCTCCTGCCCGGAGCCTGGGCTGAGATCCATTCCTCAGTCACCTGCTGATGGCGTAGTCTTACTAAAGAGCTGCTCAAGTCAGACAGTCAGAGAATTTACAGCTGACACTAATATCTCCTTCAACATTGTTTCCCTCCAATTTCGTGCGTTGAGATCACGGTTGATAATCGATCTTTGTCTCCATTGTCTAGATAGGGGGTTGCCTGCCATACTGCACAGGCAACACAGATGGCTGTTAATTATGTCAGCTGAATTACAGTGCACCGCTCTCTTCTACATCCTTTTTTTAAAGCTCCATATTGATTGGCTGTGATAGTTTACAGCAAACGTATTTGTTTTCCACTTACGGAGCCAAGTCTGTGTCCAAACACTGGATCGTTTTTTTTTTTTTTGTAATATCAAACGCTGAGGAAACATGAATTGGAACATGTAGATCAATACACTAACATAATGTGTTGTAATGGTTGATGTACATACAGTAAACACTGGCACTACTGTGTAAAGAGATCCCCCGTTGAGCATGCATATGAGCTGATGAATATGGAGCCTACTGCATAGCCTACTGCATATGTGGTGGTATGGTGGTTAGAAAATGCAGTAGGACTTGCGAGAGCTCACCAGCTGGTCTGTGTATTTAATTGAGCTGTTTACTGCTGTTGTAGTACGGCCTACTTGCCCATACAAAAAAGATATGTATGTATAAAACTTACAAAATGATTCATCTATGGACTATGCTAGTTTTTCTCAGAGGGCGCCAGGGGGCGTTGGGGATACATTTGAGAGGGGCGGTGCTTAGTTGTCATTAGTCTATTCCATTTTTTACCAAGGGGGGTGTTCGCAAGCTTATGGTGAGGTCAATGGGGCATTGGGAAGGTTAGGATGAGGTCCAGGGGTCGTTTGTTCAAAAAAGATAGAGAACCACTGGACTATGCACTTCTTACGTGGCACATACCATAAAGATGCCCACTCCTCATTTTCCATTTACTACCAGAATGTGTATGTGATGATAATTCCAGAATCCAGAGAGACCCTTTGATGTGACGTGATGACTAGACATGCAGCCTAAGATAACATGATCTGATTTCCATTTGATAAATATGCATGTGCATGCATAGTGAGGGATATGGTGTGCATAACAAAGTGGGTTTATTGGGCCGCTGTGCTTATAATGTACTGATGTCCGTGTGCAGAGTCTGCTTGCGGGGGCAATGGGGACGGCTCGACCACCCCCACCCAGGAGTTCTCAGACGCGGAGGACAGGGACGATGACCCCATGGCACCGCTGGCCAGCACCGGAGACGACCTGGGATCAGACGAGGACAACACTTCTACAGGTTAGACCAGTGTTTCCATTTTGGGTAGGGTGCGCACATCCAAAGTCACTTGTTGCAGATGCGAGACAGAAATGTCAGACAGTTGAAGAAGGTAGGTCTGCACACTGTGGAATAAGCCCTTAAAAAATAAAGTTTATTGAATTAAAACAGCAACCTTTCGATCACCCTGGATGCCTGTCGAAGATCCAGGGTGATCGAAACGTGGCTGTTTTAATTTAATAAACTATATTTTTTAGGCCAGTGTTTCCCCCACCATTTTTGGCTTGCGTATCTCTTAAGCCTTCTTGTCATACCATGAGAACTCCCTCACTCACACTCTGTATATCTTCCTCTATCCCAATTTGCTTTTTATCACATGTACTCCCTTCAGTGTTCTTGCATACACGACATACCCCAGGTTTGGACTGACTCTGTTAGACCAACAGAAACATGAGTGCATTGGATCTCTTTGTTTTGTTCAGTTAATGCAGCCTCCAAACTATGTTTTTACAAGGGATTTTACTAATGAACTGTTCTACCTGCCTGGATAACTGAACAGATTACAATCAGTTCGTTTACATTTGTGTCCTTGTTTGTTTAGCTTCTTTGTACAAGTAGCTGTGATCATTTTTTTTATAATTAAGAGATTTCACCAGTTGACTTGACTGAAGCATACAGTGTATCTAGTTGCAGAGACCTTTTTTTTAACCAAACATCCCAGTCATCTTGGTTTGGCAGGAACTCACATGAGGAGTTACGGTAGACATCTCACACATCACTTACAAATATATGGTTTTAAATAGCTATAACATTTAAAACATGAATTAAGAGAATGGCTGGTTAAAAGGTACTGTATTGTAGCTGCAGAGGCCATGTTGAGGCCTTGCATGGGTGAGGCATAAATGCAATTTCGTTGTGTGCAGTGTGCAGTGTCCACTTGTGCGCTGTGGAGTGCTGTGTCACAGTTACAGCGGGAGTTGGAGTTTCCCAGTGGGGCTTTCACTTTCACTTCACTTTCACATGTTGCAGAGGCCATGCTAAGATAAAGATGAATGTCCGCACACTGCCGTGTTGCTTTTTTATTATACTTGAAAAAATGAAAAAGCAACACGGGAGCAGTGTGCGGACATTCATCTTTATTTTCACAGTATTCTGACCTTTTGTCATGCACCTGCGTCTTGGATGTGCACACCACTAACCTACTGAGAGGCCATGTTAGCTGTCACAGAAAACGTCGTCTGCCTAGAACACACATGAGCTGTACATGTTGGCACCCTGCACCTCAAGGGTGATGCACTGTAAAGTAATTATTTAATGAAACTTAAATTAAAGTGTTTATGAAACGAAAACAAACGGTCATTCCCATTAAAGCCTTGTTTTTTCTGATAGCATCGATGAGACTTTGAACCCAATCATCCTGGAGGAACTTGTGAAAATGGCAACTCAAAGTGTGAATTCTGTGAAATTTGGTGTGACTAATGAGCTGGGCTGTGACATCAAAGAGGAGAGTCCCTGGTTTGCTAGTATGGCGATCTGAGAAAACAACACACATTTGATGGACCCACATCTTATAAAGGAACCAAAATTCTGATACAAACATCAGCGTGTCGAAAAACCACACATCCAACCTCATGAGAAAAAAAAAACAGCAGCACAAATCTATTTCAGAGGCACTGATACATCTGCAGAAAGTGACATGTCTGACAGGCGAAGTGACGATTGTTGACCTAGCCTGACAGTTTGTTTTCTTTATGGTTACGGTTGCTAAGGGCGCTTTGCCATGACCCAAAGATGACATGGCGTGTGTATTTGTTGACAAATGGGGGGCATTTTGATTCAATTGCGTGATATAGTGTGATTGAAATGCATGTACATGCAAAAATATTATCAACTAGAGAAAAAACGGAGGTAATAGGCTGTTGGAGCAGCCCCGAAATCCTAAAAAAGAAGAAGAGAGAAAAAAAGTAGGTCTACGCTATATGCATCTCCGTTTATTCGCTAAGCAGTAGCCCAGTTTGTGAGTTGGCTGTCCTCGACCGAGAGCACCACGGAGGCTGAAGCGTGGATATCCCAAAACCAACGTATTGACCAGTTGAATGGCAATCAACAAAAAGGGCATATCCCGAGAGCATTTGCATCGGTTTGGCATGTAATGTGCATTACCCTTTCCTGAAAACAACATACAAAGCAGATGGACAAGGTAAAACGTAGCCTAAAGCAAAGCAGTGCACGAGCAGTTACAGGGGCAGTTTCAGTCTACACCAGACGTGGGCAAACTCAGGCCCGGGGGCCACATGCGGCCCACTGAGCCATTTCATGTGGCCCCCAGAGCCTTTACAAGAAAGACAACTTTTAAATCCAAATTCAAACGGTTACTCAACATTCTTAATCTACAACAAAATCATTGCGAATTTAAGATTGATATAAGTACATTTAATTACAGTACAATGTGCAGAAATATCATTGCTGCAAATTATGTCAACGTACATCATGTTTTATTATTGACACGGGCAAGTTCTCTGTGGCATCCGGCCCTTTGGTCAATATTCTAAAGCCAATGCGGCCCTCCGGCCAAAACAATTGCCCACCCCTGGTCTACACGCCGGTGATGTCAATTGTTGGAACTGCTTGAGACAATAGCATTCTCTTCAGTCCAACCATGCCCGCGATCTCCACATTTGTCACATTTGTGGTGAAGCACGAGGGGTGGAAATGTGCCGAGCACAACAGTGACCATGAGCTTGCTTCAAAACCACGCCGGTGTGGCAGCTTTTGTGATATGCACCGGAATTCTCATCCACATGTACATCTGCTTGTACGAGGCTATGGCAAGCGATGTGGGACAAATGTATGGCAGGAAGCGAATGTCAACATAAACAGAGATTACACAATCTTCGATATGGTCAGCAAATGTTTTGGGGCTGTCATTTATGTTATGCCTACACTTTGGAATTAGATCAGAGTCTTGTTGTTACACAGGCATATTTGATTTAGCCCAACTGTACCCTATACTTAACTTTACTCAGTCTATCCTACAAGCAGATAGCCTACAGGGCGGATGAGAACCCGGTGTATATCACAAAAGCTGCCACACCGGTGCCTGCGTACGAATTGGATCCACAGAGCCCTTGTTTTAGCCTTCTCCACAGTTGGCCACAGTTCCATCATTCTTCACAGAAGGGAACTTGTGCAAAGATATTCCTTCTGTCAAGTAGCCATTTTTGCAGCTGGCACCGTTCGGCCCTCCAGCAACACACTGCTTGGCACTGTGCTTTGGTTTGGTACTAGCCGCCATTGATCTGAACAAGGTGGGGATGAGGTGAACTCCCCCCTTTTATGTCACGCATATCATTTGCATAAAATTTGCATGTCACCAAAAAAAACGAACATAACACTTTTTGGGAACGTTTTAACATGACTTTTAGGACAAAATATCACCCAGACAATATACCATTTTATTCACAAGGCTTAGAACTGTCAGAATCTGACCTGGAAATGGTCCAATTACTTTATTTTGTTTTCGTTTCATAAACCCTTTAAGGGAAGGGTTAGTACAAAAATGTGGCCCTGGATCATAGTGGCAGAGCCCATGTGATAACCCATCATCATAGTTTAGCTTTATATGCCAAGGATATACATGAGGAGTTAGGACCGCTGACATCTTTGGCTCTGCAGCCAACAGCGCCATCTGAAAGCCCCCACCCCCACCCCACCCAATAAATACATTATAATGTAATATGGACTCAATTCTGCCACCCCTTCTGCCTGGGCCCAGGACAAGTGACCCCTTTGTCTCCCTCTGTTGGTTTACTTGTGAGCAGTTAGGCTGCAGTACAGTACATGTTGGCACCTTGCCACCCCTCAAGGGCGACGTATAGTACATGACATGTACAAATGTGTGCGCTGGTTGTTTCGGGGCACATGATGTTAGCGATTGGGACGTGACAACACAGGATTGCGATGGGTGGTTGAGCCAGCCGTTTGACAGAATAGCATTAGAGCGTTGTCTGGGATATGCACTTGGCAATATCCTGAAACAGCACTTTTGATCACATTTGATTTACTGCTGGTGTAAGCAGTTATATTTTCGGCAGCGCTCGCTAAACGAATCTGACAGCATTGGCAGAGTTTGCTTGGATCAAACTTGTGGCTTTTTCTTAAATTGGATTAGCCCAAAAGAAAAAAAAACGCTGATGTCGCTCAGTGTTTTCCAAAAGTCCTGTATACTTGTAGTAAGACAATGTTTGTTTTTACCATTCATCATTCACAAGAATGTGTGGCAGAGGAGCTAAATTGACTTACTGAAATGAACATAAGCACAAGGCCTTTGGGTATGGTGTTGCATGAATCTGGAGACCCATCCATCAGCCCACTCATGTTATATTAATTTGGTTACCGCCGTGATGAGAAAATGAGGTTACCTTCTTTTGCCACAAGGGGGAGACAGAGCTTGCATAATGATTGACTGGTCTATGTTGAGTGTGTGAGAATTCATGTTTGTTTTGGGAATTCATGTCTGCTTTTGGTGTGTGTGCGTGTGCGTGTGTGTGTGTGTGGGCCTATCTTCTCCTTTCTGGGCACCAGGGAGGTCGACAGGAGGGGACAAAGGGGGCAGTTGTCCCAGGCCCAGGGACGGGGGGGGGGCTATAATTGGGTTCTCATTACATTGTATGTATCGGGTGGGAGGCCCTTTCAAATGACTTTGTCCTGGGCCCAGCCAAAGCTGCCAGCGGCCCTGCTGGGCACATATGTAGTAATGCACTTGGGTGTGTGTGTCTGTGTGTCTGTGTGTGGGTGTGTCTCTGTGTGTGTCTGTGTGCTGTAGTATGTAAATATGTGTTTTTTCCCCTCCTGTCTAATCAGTGCGGGACACCACAGAGGATGTTGAGACCATGGGGGACCATAGTCAGACCGAGAAGGAAGACGGAGAGGAAGACGAGGATGAGGAGGAAGAGGAGGAGGAGGAGGCTCCGTTCGTGGACGCGCCCACCAAGCCGCCCCAGTGTATGGGCCCCACCACGCCCACCCCCAGCACCGCGGACAGGAAGGAGGAGCTGAGGATAGAGACTAAGAGTGAGAGACCCAGAGAGCCGCCGCCCCCACCCAAGAGGGACCCCAACGTCACCCTGACACACACCGCCTGCCTACCCGTCAAACTGCTCACCCGCCTGGGAAGCCTGGACGGTGCGTGGGTGCATGTACCACTTGCCTTTAAATATTATATATATAAATATATAATATATATATATTTAATAATTTATTATTAAATATGTATTATGTATTATAATATAAACTATTTATACAGTATATAGTATATATACAGTATATATGGGGTGTAGATGGGGTATGGTTGGGAAGTGATCCAGGCCGTATTTGAACCTGGGTCCCCATGAGCCATACCTACTCATGGTACGCCACATTACCATGATGCACCACAGCATCCATTGGTCACGAGTCTTAAGAAACATATGAACCCTTTCATGCAGATGGGATCGCCGACGATCCCATTCATTATTTGCTGACAAAGCTTAACTGCATCGCAATAAAATTGCCATGACATTAGTAACAGATTAAGACACAGTTATGACCATTTTGGCAATCAGTAAGGTTATAGCAGAGGCTGTGCATGAAAAGCTTTTTAATTTCAATGGAACCATTCAAATAACTCATCACAGATTGCTACCGATAAATGTTTGAATGTTTTGTTCCTGAAGAGGTTGTCATGAGCATATAGCACGTGGCATGGGCCCTTCTATCCTCGTGCGTATCAGGAGTGCTGCTGCGTGTGTTCATCGCCAGCATGTACAATCTGCTTGTTTTCATCTTTTCTCATGGGCTGTGTTCATCTCTGCTGAGAGCGTCCACACAGCTCGCTGGGCTGGCATGAGGCGCGTGGTTCAGCTGGCTTGCAGCTGCAGGGCATGATATGACGCATGCAAGCAGGGAGCCTATGTTACAATGTGCCATGCTCATGCATACAGCAAACTTTGTGCAGACATATAAAGATAACACATCCACATACACACACACACACACACACGCGCGCGCGTGCACGCGTGGTTCAGCTGGCTTGCAGCTGCAGGGCATGATATGACGCATGCACGGAGGGAGCCTATGTTACTATCAGGGCTTGACATTAACTTGTTCACCCACCGGCCTCTGTGGCTAGTGGTTTTCCCGAGTCACTAGCCATTCAGGTATTCCACTAGCCCCCGATTTTATATCGGTTTTTATCATGATAGTGTACGTCTAACCTCAGAAGGTGAGGTGCTACAGATACAGAAGGGGCGAACAATAGAATATATGCTATGTTGCGTATGTCACACCAAGGAATAAGCTGGCAGCCAAATTGGCTAGTGACAATGAAAGCATTACTAGCCACTGCCAAGTTTTACCAGCATTTGGCCAGTTGTCTGGTGCCAGTGTCAAGCCCTGGTTACTATGTGCCATGCTCATGCATACAGCAAACTTTTTTGCAGGCATATAAAGATAACACATCCACACACACACACACACACACGGGCGCGCGCGCGCACGCTGGTTCAGCTGGCTTGCAGCTGCAGGGCATGATATGACGCATGCATGGAGGGAGCCTATGTTACTATGTGCCATGCTCATGCATACAGCAAACTTTGCATATAAACATAAACACACACACACACACACACACACACACACACACACACACACACACACACACACACACACACACACACACACACACACACACACACACACACACACACACACACACACACACACACACACACCTGAAATCAGCACTTGTGGCATAAAAGGCAAATTCAAAGCTGAGGCACAGCTGAAACAAAATCCTCCTGACATGCAAAGTGAAGCGGGGCTGCTGTGCCCTTGGCCTAGCAGTGAGCCAATCACAAAAGCACAGCGTGTACGTACAGTACAGTACAGTAGCGTCCATCCTGCTCTTTAGAGCTGCCCTAGCCTGCGCTGGGCTGTAGCACGCAGAGTCAACGGTGTATAATGTGCCTCTCTTGTTCTCTCCTGCTGGATAAGGTTCTCAGTCCAACCACATGATGACTTTGAAGGATACAATCCTGCTGCACCACATATCCCACATCACCTTAATTTCTGTTTTTACAGGATATTTTACTAATCATTTTAACTTTCCTTCCTGCCTGAGTAAATTGGCTGATTCATAATCAGAAAGAGTAGAAAAGGTTACGCAGCCTGTAGTGCATCTGTCCAACCTGGACAGGAGGCATTACACTTCACAAAAACACACAATCACAAAAACACTGGTGTAGGTGTAACAATTTTCTAGAAATGTAAGAAACGATCCAATGTGTGGATGACTGGGAATGTATTGGTCGGGGGTGGGGGTTGCGGGGTTGGGATTGTGGTGTTGTTTGATACTGTTTTGCATTTCTTGCAATTTAAAAAAATGAGTAACAAAAAGAAGTATCACTTAAGCACAGTATGTACCTCAATAGAGCTTTTCAGAGCTGCCTGCGCTGGGCTTACAGAACGCAGAGGCAATGGTGTAATGTGGCTCTCTTGTCCTCTCCTGCTGGAGTAGGTTGCCAGTCCCTGTGATTGCTTTGGAGGATACAATCCTGTACCACATGTCCCACATTGCCTTATTTCTACCCCTGTGCTTTTTCTACATTTTCAACCTGCCTGAATATACGTATATTAACCGATTTATAAGAGTAAAAAAAAAAGTCGAAATGTGCCTGTATAACCTGGACTTGGTGCATTAAACAGAATCACAAAAGCAAAGTACTAATGTCCAGAGCTCTAAATTAACACCAGCCAACCGTCCAAATGCTTGTAAAATGTAAATTTGGCTGGTGAAACAGACCAACTTACTTGCGACTTTCACCCATTAATGCATGTGTGTTTGGCTAGTAAGATCAGCATCTACTGGCCATTTTGGCTGGTGATGAAAAATGTTAATTTCGAGCCCTCCATATGTCCTGTACTTTCTACCTGCCTGTGCTGGGCTACAGTATGCAGAGTCGGTGTAATGTGCCTTTCCTGTCCTCTCCCGCTGTATTAGGTTCCCAGTCCAACCATGTGAGGCCCGGGCCGGCCACCCTTCCGCGCAACTTCACCCTCCCCAAAGACGCCTTCCGGGGGAAGATCCTCACACCGACCGGCTCGCCCCACCTGGGAGCCATGCACCCACAGCTGCCCCCTAGCTGCATCATCGAGGAACTGCACCGCGCACTCGCCACCAAGCATCGCCAAGACAGGTGTGTGCACTTCTCGACGTCATACAGATATACAGATAGCAGCAAATAAAATAAAATAAGTAAATGTGTGTACATGAGGGTACTCTCCTCTTGCTATGACGGATTAAGTTATTTAAACATTTATTGCATATGTTAAATTATTAAATGTTTGAAATTAAATGTATTAAATATGTTAATGTAATACATTTTCAAATGTAAGATTTATTAAATACAATCTTAGTCAGTGTCAAAGTTCAGATAATTTGCACTGTGACTGAGTAGGGCAGGTGAGATTAATACATTTTTATGTCTCTCTCTCTCTCTCTCTCTGTGCTAGTTTTAATGGGAGGGAAGTGCGCTCTTCACCAAAGCGCCGCTCGGACGGCCGCCTGTCACGAGCGGCCAGCACGGAGAAGGAGCCATGCGGGGAGGGTGAGAACAAGAAGGAGGCGGAGGAGAACAAGGAGAACATGCGACTAGACGAGTACTACAACGACCAGGACAGCTGGAACGACTCCGTCATCTCTGGTCAGTTTCCCGAACTCACTCGCTTTCAATTTCGAAAAAATTACATTTTTGGATTTCTTTTTTTCTTTGGAGCTTTCATCCGTTTTGTTGAAGGTGAAGGACGGTGAAGATGGTAATAGTGGGAGAGAGAGCTGGGGGAGGATTGGGAAATGATCTCGGGCCAGAATTGAACCTGGGTTCCTTGCATAACAGCAGTGTGGCAGGGGTGAAAGTAGTTTTTGCTTCTACTGGTGCTATCCCCACCCCACCCCCACTCATAAACAAACAACAAACAAGCAAAATAAACATGTGCACTACAGATCTACATCGCTGCTGCATGACTATTTCGGTTCTCTCTTCGAGGATACTTCTCTTAAAGGGACACTGTGTGAGATTTTTAGTTATTTATTTCCAAAATTCATGCTGCCCATTCACTAATGTTACCTTTTTCATGAATGCTGACCACCACCATCAAATTCTAAGTATTCATTATGACTGGAAAAATTGCACTTTTCATACATAAAAAGGGGGATCTTCTCCATGGTCCGCCATTTTGAATTTCCAAAAATAGCCATTTTTAGCTGCAAAAATGACTGTACTTGGATCTTACTAGTAAATATTTGTTTATTACTTAGTAAACTTTCATGTAAAGATCAAATTTGGCAATAGGCAGCCCAGTTTCAATGAGCAGCATAGTTGCAGTACCTTTTTTGACCATTTCCTGCACAGTGTCCCTTTAAATGGCATAGTGGGGTCGTACTTCATAGCAGACCTTACTTTTTTCAAAGTTTGGGTTTTGGGAAGCATTAAACCTATTCTCTTACCGGTACTGCGCACTAGCTGTTAATGTTATACCGGTGCTGCTACGCACCCGTCTACTTTCACCCCAGGACTGTGGTAACAATAAAACTCAGTTTTTGATTTCTATGTATATAGCGTCTAGCCAGCTCTTTCTTTTTAATTGTGTGTGAATTGAGTGAATGGCTGGAACAATAATTTGGTGCTAGATTGCATGGGTTGGCCCTTCACTGGTCAAAGAAAAAATCCTACCCCTAACCCTACCAGAGAAGTCTGCCCCATTGACTAAAAAAATCCCTACCAATCACTGAAGTGGGATCCCTATCTGGCTCGATAGGAGGGCCAGAGTGATTGTTTGCAGTTTGCACAAAAAAATATCAATTTACCATAAAGAAAATTTATGTCTCGTGTTGACTTTGAGCTGTGAGTCTGCTTTGGCCAACAGTAGGCCAACCGCTTGCCCAAAAAATGGGGCACTGATGATGAGGAAATACTGCTCAGTCAGCATCGAAATCAGTGATGTGGTTGGTTGTCATTTTGATCAGTAGAATACAGAGGGATTTGAAATACATCTGTTGATCGAGCTTTTGATAATTTGCCAGAGCATGATCCATCAACAAGCTCGTTATGAGAATCCAGTTAAGGCTCTCCAGACTCTTCGTTTACGGTGAAGCAAAATTAATTTTTGCTTCACCATGAGTCTGATCCAGCAATGCTATGACTGTACTGCAGTCAAATATACGTCACTGACTTGCATCACTCAGAGATTTTAAACAGCAAAAACCCTTCCCAGAGGGTCAGCCCTTCTTAGATGAGTGAAGGACAGTGCACATTTTCTATCTAGGACGCTGTTTCATTGAGGGAAAGAAACTGCATGATCTGCTTTAAGGACAAGGTCAGGAAAAAATGGGATGAAATAGAAAATGCTTTTCAGGAGTCGTGTTAGCATTTTTTTTTCAGTGTTTTCAAGCTGCTCGACAAACTTAGTTTTTTTTTTATTATTTAAATAAATGTGATTGGTCAGCTACATCTGTTGGCCTAATTCTGGCACGGGTCCGGTGCCATGACATGTGGGTCAGCGAAACATGAGTGGGGGGTGGGGAGGAAGGGTGGCTTAGGTAGGGGTGGGGCTAGGGACGGGAGGGGGCAGGGGGTTGACGAGAAGGGAGGGAGGGAATTTGAGAGGTAGCGAGAGAGAGTGTGTGTTTGTTGGTGCGTGTGAGATAGAGAGAGAGAGAGAGATCATCATCAGACAGAGAGAGAGAGAGAGAGAGAGAGAGAGAGAGAGAAAGAGAAACAAGGAGAGTTCATTTGCTTTCTTCTTTGCCAAACATGGAGAATTGCTGATGGTCAGGGGGCAACTTGGACTCATTACACATGCAGACTTATTAGACTGAGAGCGGACTACTGTAGGATGCGCTCCCGCTAAACCCAAAACACAGGGATTTGGTGTCAACATTTGATCACTGCGATCCTGATCTATGCGGGCAAGACGAGCTGAGAAATGGGCTTGTGAGCCTGTGAGGTCGTTCAGTATCTACCTTGCTGGTAAGAGGGTTGCAAATATTTGTTGTCATTCTGTCATTCTCAGAGTGAGGGTTTTTGTTTATCTGTTAAAACTTTGGTTGTGTGTGTGTGTGTGCGTGTGTGTGTGTGTGTGTGTGTGTGTGTGTGTGTGTGTGTGTGTGTTTGTGTGGGTGTGTGTGTGTGTGTGTGTGTGTGTGTGTGTGTATGTGTGTGTTTGTCTGTGTGTGTGTGTGTGTGTGTGTGTGTGTGTGTGTGTGTGTGTGTGTGTGTGTGTGTGTGTGTGTGTGTGTGTGTGTGTGTGTGTGTTTGTGTGTGTGGGTGTGTGTGTGTGTGTGTGGGTGTGGGTGTGTGTGTCTGTGCACTGGCATGTATTTGTCTATGAGGTGAGTGTGTGTAGATGTGTGCATTTGTAATACGGTAGATGCCAGCTCACTCAGCTCTGTGTGGATCTTGAGGTTTCTGTGAGGTCGGCGCAGGTTCAAGACGCGGTCTTGACTGCATGCGCAGGATGACCTCGGTTTACAGTGGTGCCGTGACCCGGATGGGAGTGAGGTTAAGGGCACAGGGCTGAGTGTAACTGATGCCAGCTAGCAAAAGCTCGTCGTGGAAAACGTTAGTCAATTTCCCTCCCGAAGTCCTGATGCAGATCCGCTACCGAAGCCCGGCAGGCGTTTAGCTCAGCAGGCGTTTAGCTCACTTGGTAATGCGTCTGCCTCCTATTACTGGAGTGTGTTGTGAGGTCAGAGGTTCAAGACTGGGTCTGCAGAGCATGACCTCGGTTACACACGCGTGCATGTGTGTGTGTGTGTGTGTGTGTGTGTGTGTGTGTGTGTTTGTGCGCGTGTGTTGTGTGCAAATTGTATGTCAGTGACTGTGTGTCTTCGTGGCTTCCTGTTAGTTTGTGGTGCATCTCTGCCTCTGCAGTGACTGCTTCTGATGCCCGTGTCTTCTGATGTCTGTATATGTGTCTTCTGTGTGTGATCTGTCTGTGGAACCACAATGACTCTGCTGCGGTGGATAAGAAGAAGGGTGGGTCTTGGGTTAGTTTGTGTGTTAGAGTCTTCTTCCTGATGGTGTGTGTGCGTGTGTGTATGTTTGCGTGTGATTCACACCTATGCCACCACAGGACAGGGACTGGACAGCGGCGCATCAGGACGGAACTATGTGTGTGTGTGCATGCGTGTGTGTGTGTGTGTGTGTGTGTGTGTGTGTGTGTGTGTGTGCACGTGTGCTCGTGTCTTCCTGACTGCATGTGTGTGATGTGTGGTAGGCACTCTGCCGCGGCATATCCGTAAGGAACTGTTAGTGGTGAAGCTACATTGTGTGTGTGTGTGTGTGTGTGTGTGTGTGTGTGTGTGTGTGTGTGTGTGTGTGTGTGTGTGTGTGTGTGTGTGTGTGTGTGTGTGTGTGTGTGTGTGTGTGTGTGTGTGTTTGTATACTATAATTCACATGTTACAGTAGTAACTGTGTATCTGTGTGTGCTTCTCCTCAGGCACTCTGCCGCGGCGTATACGCAAGGAGCTGCTGGCGGTGAAGCTGCGTAACCGGCCCAGCAAGGCGGAGCTGGAGGAGCGCAACATCTTCCCCGCCCGCAGCGACCAGGAGCGCCAGGAGATACGCCAGCAGATCGAGATGAAGCTCGCCAAGTAAGAACCACACACGCACACACACCAACGGATGTGCGGATAAGCAGGCACACACACACACAAATGTTCAGACGAACAGACACGCAGACACACACACCCTAGACCATACTCTGTCTCTCTGTGTATTTGCTTCCATACATGTGTGACCCCAGCAGACTGTACCATCTCGATACCTATACTGCGCTGTGATGTGTAGTCTGTCTACCTACAGTGGTATGAGTAAGTTTGGGCACCCTTTTGGAAAATCATTTCATCGTTTTATCTCTGGTAGAGCTTTTGAAGCAGCAACGTCATTTTGACATATTTTAAACCATAAGGAAAGAGAAACATTTCAGTTGTGAAATCATTTTAATAAGGCGTAACAGAAACAATTATTTGTGGATTTAAACATAAACAAAATAGGCTGTCCAAAAAAAGGGTGCCCAAACATAATCATACCACTGTATGTTGTCTCTTTACCTTCCTCCATAGCATTCTGTCTTTGTGCCTGTTTCGCCTCCCTACAGTACTTGTAATGTTTGTTTCTTGCACAGAACATTTCGCAGTGTTACCTGTTGTTCAAAGTAGTGTTAAGTTCAAGTTAGTTCAAGTAGGACTATCACTATCATAATTAAATTGGACACTGCACAATTTACTGTGTACCCATCTTAATTCTCTACCTATTCCATCTTTCTTTCTATCCATCTCCCTTCTTATGATGTCTTTGTTTATGTATCCCAGGGATGTCAACCTCAGGCCCATGGGCCAAATCTGGCCTGCGGGGTCATTTGTTTGGCCAGAGAGATCATTTCAAATGTATGTTACAGTTGGCTCACATAAACCACTGCTATATAATTTTAGTAACATGACTTAAACATGAGAGGCCAATGTAACATCTCCCACTCAAACAATAGAATAGATGTTTTTTTTTTTCGTTTATCAACATGGTGTTGGGAGGAAGGGCAAGACCCTGGCAGCCAACCTCGTGAGCTATTTTTGTTTTGACCGACAGCGGTTTCCAACAATCAGAGGTTGAGTTGTGCGTTGCTGGTTTCGCGCAGTCAGGAGAAAACAAAAATTTAGAACCCATGTATATGCTCAGGCACATTTAATCTACCATAAATGAGTGGTGAAATTTGCCTTCACATTCTAAGTGGGCGCATGCACAATTGTAGTCTTTTTTTTTTAATAAACATTGAGTTTGGCCTACAACTTCAGTTTAACATCACTGGTGTATCCCATCACACTGTCTTTACCATATACACTACCTACATTAGGTATTCATTATCCTACCTTGTGGATAGTAGATCTCCACACCCATCCCATATCTCCCTTTCTCATCCCCTGTTCTTTTCCCCATCTCTTACTGTATGCCTCTACCTTACTTCCTGAACTGCAAAGTGTCGGCCTGTCACCCTCCCAGTATCTCCAGTCTCCCCTGGCTTCAGGATGAAACCAATGCTGCCGCCTCTTTTGAATAGACGTGTTTTCAGAACACGTTGATCCCAATGCACGTGTCAGTCCATCAGGGCATAAGAGGAGCTATTTAGTAAGCTCGTGTCTGAGAAGAACACAGGCACATGGGAGATCAATGGCACCAAGGGCGGTTTTATAATGGCGGTTTTTACTGTACATTCTGAACCCGGGATCCCCATCCACCTACAGTCTTTCATCCGATTTAGCTCAGCGCTTTATATTCTCCATCACCTCCCCCTCTTTTTCTTTTTCTTTCTCTCTCTCTCTCTCTCTCTCTCTCTCTCTCTCTCTCTCTCTCTCTCTCTCTCTCTCTCTCTCTCTCTCTCTCTCTCTCTCTCTCTCTCCTTTTCTCTCCCTCTCTCTCTCTCTCCCTCTCTATTTCTTTCTTTCTTTCTCTTTTCTTTCTCTCTCTCTCTCTCCAGCTCTCAATTCTTCTATCATTCGATCCTTTTCTCTTTTTTCATTCATCTGTGTCTATTTTTTCCTAGGCCTGTCCTCCCACACTCTGCATTAGTGTGTCTGGCTGCTGTGTGGTACTGTGCTGTGTGTTGTGGTGTCTTCTCTCCTCCTCTTCTGCTCATTACCACTCTCTTCTTGCTCCTCATTCGTCTTGTCCTCCTCCTCCTCCTCTTTCAGCTCTGTACACTACCATTCCATCCATTCCATACAGTAGTCTGATATAGCCGGCAACATGATTTGAAGAGTTTATTTGCAAAACGGTGTATTCACCATTTTTGACTTTTGCATTTTATTATTGAAAATGACTGCTCAGAGGTCCTATCACCTATGTTTGAATTATTGCCATTGAAATATTTTGGGAACATACTTTCAACCTATATAAAATGCATTTTGCAATGCAATGCAATGGAATGCCCAATACAAACATTTTAATTTCCCAACATTCTACAAAATGGAGATGCACCGTCTTGCAAATAAACTCTTCATTTAGTGACTCATGCTTTGTCTTGCATTACATGAACCGTGTTAGTTTTTGGTATTAACAGTATTAAACTTAGCAAGCCTACTTAATTTGCATAATTTTGGTGGTTCCTGCTGTCAGAAGTTCTTATGTTTTCTTCATTTGTTTCTTTATATACTGTATGTATTCCGCTCACATACTCCTTCCTTATCCATTGCCTATTTTCAATCTTCGTCTTTCTTTGTGTTTTCCGCTCATCCCCTCACACCTTCTTTTCAGAGCGTATTCCCTCTGCGTCCCCACCCTCATGTCTATTCTATTTTCTATATTTAAATTCCTTTCTCTCTTTGTGTCTTCTGTTTTCTGACTCATTGGTGTTTCCTCAAACCCTTCTCTCTCATGACGTGCTCCCCTCTCCTTTGGGGTTTGTTCTCTGTCTTCCCACTCTTCCCTCTCTCTCTCTCTCTCTCTCTCTCTCTCTCTCTCTCTCTCTCTCTCTCTCTCTCTCTCTCTCTCTCTCTCTCTCTCTCTCTCTCTCTCTGTCTCGCTCTCTCTCCAACCCCACCCAAATCTTCCCTGAGTCTCTCTAGCCCTTTCTTGTCTTATATAACTGCCTTGGCTGCCTACTGTCTTTCCAAATCTGCATTACAACCCCCCCCCCCCTTCTCTAAACCCACTCACAAACAACACAGTCACATTAGTTTCTCAAAGTCTCTCCGGAAGCTTGTGTCATAGAGATTTCCTTTGTCCTCGTGTTGCTCGCAGCAGCTGTGATATGTCTGTGGGCAGGTGTTAACGGAAATCGAATGGAAGCGCAGGCGGCCTAATATGTTACCAAATACGATATTACCAAATGTGTTTTTTCACTGCTGCTAGTTTGACATTTTTGTAATCTCAAGATCACCTGTGGGCACTCATCCTTCAGACGTTACAATCCAGTGCAACCTCTTTTACAGTTTTCTGTATGCAGTATTAAAATGGGCACAACTGTTAAAAATGACTGAAATTAAGAGCACAGGTGAAGCAAGGTGAGTAGGAGTGGGTGGTTCTACTGTAGCTTCCAGGTGCAGTTTAGTGTAAAATGAGATTCAAACATGTATACAACGACGAATGAGAATTTCATTGTCAACGGAACAGTAGGCAGCACCATGTATCACCAGTCTGTTACAGTATGATGAGAGAATCACGCAAAACATATTTGATGCAGCTTGTGTATAATAATGCAGAAATGATCTTTGCAAGGAGGGGAAAGATAAGCATTCCAACTCAGTATATTTGTCTAAACATGCCTAACACAACTCCCTGCCTGTGCACCTATTTCACCAGTAAGGGGAGCCAGACTGCTACCATATCGACTCCACAAAGCCAGCGCTGTGCTGTTGGTGTGTTATGTGATTTCGCAGACAATAACAAAAACAAGCAAATCAATTTCAGACAGGAGGCTTTTAATCTTGTTCTCAGAGTTATATAAGGGCTATTCGGATACATTTTAGAAGACTAAGCACCTGATTAGGTGTGTTTTGTATTGATCACCGTATTGCTGAGCTTCACAGGCGATTATGCAAGTCCAGAGTATGCTGCTGTGTAATAGGTTTTCATATTGAGTGGAGATGGAGGCATCAGGCCAACCTGTTATGACTCTTATTGGGACAACAAAGTTATTTTAAGCATTTCTGCAAAAAAAAACTGACCGCAATATAAATCTGGCACAAAAAAACAGACACAGTGTTCTGCATACATAACATTTTCCATTTTTAGACGGATTCAGTTTCAGATATGCTTCGTATAGCTTTTTTTCTCTTAAGAGGAAAGGAAAATCGAACGGGCGGGTGCGGGTGGGGATTGGCAATATATGTTAATTCAACAGAGAAGCCTGCTGCAATCCAAAGACAAATCCACATACGGTACACAAACTGCCTTTGCAGTAAGCAATAGATTTTTTCCCAAATTAACCTTCCTGTCAATTAAGCACACCAGTGGGAATTGGTCTGTCGCTGGCTGGGCTATTTCTGGCCCCCTTGCTTACGCTGCGTGCTGGTCTACTGTAATTGCTGCGAGATCGGGGCGTCTCATTCTGACTGCACTGTGCTGGTGCTTCCCTCAGTATTTGCTCCTTTAAACTGTAAATTTTTGCCTGTGTTTGCAACCGCAGTGCCTGCTGCAGCACTCGCTGTAGGTCTGGTGAAACACTCACCTATGTTTTTCAGGCAGGCTCTTTCTTTCTTTCTTTCTTTCTTTCTTTCTTTCTTTCTTTCTTTCTTTCTTTCTTTCTTTCTTTCTTTCTTTCTTTCTTTCTTTCTTTCTTTTGAGACTCTTGTGGATATCTTCAGGTAAAGATCTATGAAGCATAAAGGAATCACTGCAAAATATGCACGTTTTTCCTATATGATCTAGAAAACGTGCACGATTAAAAATTGAAGACATGGCACTCTGTTGTGGCCGTTCTGAAGTGGGGCCGCTGGAAATATTCCCTACTTCAACGTAGCAGTTGGAGCTCAGCATCGGAGCACTGAGCTGGAAAAGAAACCAGGGAATGGGGGCATGAAAACATGGCCTCGGTCGCTCCTTCCTATGTGCACCACAGAGGCCAGCGCCTCTCCCCTCCTCTCCTCTCCTCTCTCCTCCTCTCTTCTCCTCTCCTTTCCTCTCCTCTCATTTCCTCTCCTTTTCTCTCCTCTCCTCTCTCCTCTCCTCTCTCGTCCTCTCCTCTCCTCTACTCTCCTCCCCTCTCCTCTCCTCTCCCTCTCCTCTCCTCTCCTCTCCTCTCCTCTCCTCTCCTCCTCCTCTCCTCTCCTCTCCTCTCCTCTCCTCCCCTCTCCACTCCTCTTCCTCTCCTCTCACCTCCTCTCCTCTCCTCGCCTCTC
>NC_085870.1:41342453-41349953 GCF_034702125.1 Engraulis encrasicolus
GCCAGGGTTAGGCCGTGGCCTCAATTGCGTAACATGCATACGCTCAGACACACATACTGTATGCATACAGATACAGACACGGACTCATGCATACAAATTAA
The DNA here is from genome assembly GCF_034702125.1 of Engraulis encrasicolus. Lineage (NCBI taxonomy): Eukaryota > Metazoa > Chordata > Actinopteri > Clupeiformes > Engraulidae > Engraulis > Engraulis encrasicolus. The sequence goes on from NC_085870.1 coordinate 41,342,555, forward strand.
CACACACACACACACGCATACACACACACGCATCCATACACGTACATATACACATACACATACATAGTGTATATAGACACAAACTCATGCATTCACATTGACACACAAAAGGACACAAATATATGATACGCACATCACATGCGTGTACTTATTAGCATGTCACACACACACACACACACACACACACACACACACACACACACACACACACACACACACACACACACACACACACACACACACACACACACACACACACACACACACACACACAAACTGAAACACAATACATGCGAGTGCTTTCATTTGGATCCAAAGCACATTCCAATGTAAAACAGGATCCAAATTCTTTTGCTGAGAGATAACTTTAAAGGATTTACGTGGCTCACATTGCTGAAAAGACACACTCCCACCTAAATAAACAAACACACACACACACACACACACACACACACACACACACACACACACGTACACACACACACACACACACACACACACACACACGTACACACACACACACACACACACACACACACACACACACACACACACACACACACACACACACACACACACACACACACACACACACACACACACACACACACACACACAGAGTCATAGGCTCACTCGGTTAAAGTAAACACGAGCGATTGCCTGTGTACCAGGGTGGGCAGTGACGCACATGAGGATCGTGTTGGTTCGTGCCCATGGGGTTAGAACAGGCCCACCCCACCCCCACCCCAAACGACGTACAAAAAATGTTGTTAACTCAACGTAACTCTATCCAGTGATCCCTCCAATTTAACTTTGAAGTTGAATCAATTCATAATTGTGAGGATGTGTGTTAGTGGAAATGCCTAGCCCGATTTTTTCATGGGCTTTCACACACTTTTTCAAGTGGAGGTGGTCCTGCAGTAACTCTTATTGCTTTGTTGTGAGGGGTAATGAGTTCACTCCACATGGCAGTAGTTCTTAAACAACAAGTCAATAAATCTTTTCTTACAGTGTAGCTTACCACGCACATGCATTCACACACACACACACACACACACACACACACACACACACACACACACACACACACACACACACACACACACACACACACACACACACACACACACACACACGCGCGCACACACACACACGTACACACACGTACACTCACCCTACCTCACGTATGCAAAGCTGCTGCGTGGCTCCTATCGATCACTATACGTAGGCAAGTGACAGCACTGGCCTCGACAACCTCCTGCCCAACTCCCTCCCCCACCCGCCACCTCACCCTCACCCTCACCCCCACCTACCCCAACACGCTGGCCAAGGCAAGTGTAAATATTTCCCCCTGCTGTGTGACACACTGAACAGGCCCCTCCAGGCAAAGAGAATAAAGATTATTCCAGCGGGTTTTGCAACATCTATGTGCGTATGTATGTTTTTGGGGGGTATATGAGGCAATCGTACAGATTGTGCTAGTCTTATTGGCATGGCCTAGTTGAGCGGGTTGTTTACAATCTCACTGTTACACCGTTAGGAAATGTCAACAAACGGGTGACGTGAGCCATCGTCCACATGACGTGACGTATGTCATGAACATTGATGACACTTAACCCCTTAAGACACATCGTTATACATTTGCCGTTTACCAGAATGGTAATGACCAAGTCATAGTGCATTACTAAAGGCCCAGTGATGTGTCATAGTAGTGTAGTACTATGGTAGTTAACTTTTCAATGACTATTACAGCATTCCATTGGTGGAACAGTGTGCATTATGGGGCTATTGCATTTTTATGACCTTTGTCAAAATTGTGCTTTTTTTGTATTGTTTGCATCCCACCAACTTAACATTTCATGGTTGCGTCACTCATAAAGACATCTTTAAATAAAGTGTAACTCTTTCTTCATGTTGTTTACCATTTGCGTAAGGGCTTATCATGCTGCGTTGCTTAGTTTTGCATTGACTGCTGCAGTGCAATTGTTTTGTTTGTTTAATCTACTTATGTATTTATTTGTATTTTAGGCTTTTGCATTTTTTTTGTCGCTGGGAAGGTTCATAATTGATTTACTGGATGTTGTAAGAGTTAAGTTGCAGAGTTTGACAGCTCGATCAAAAATATGGAACCCTAATGGATTTCCAACTTAGTGTTTCTCTGTGTGTTTGACATATTGACAAGAGTTCATCTGACGCGTCATCAGGCCACTCAGCTATGGCTTTGTGTTGTATGTATGGAAGCTGACAAGGGGGGAAAAAGGGGTCAGTTGTCCCAGGCTCAGGGTTATTGGGGGCCCATGATTGGGTCCTCATTACATTGAATGTATTGGGTGGGGGACCCTTTCAGAGGACTTTGTCCTGGGCCCAGCCAAAGCTGTCAGCGGCCCTGGCTGTATGTATTGGGACAGCCTGCTAACATGGTGAAAATAGAAGCTGTAGATCATCCTGCTTTACTGAGCAAATTTGGAGGAAAACAATGTAGAAATTAAAATACTTTGTTTTGATACTTACAGGAAATTAAATGTATATCCATGATGTACATTTTTCATACAACATGTACAGCCAAACATAGCAAAAGCTACAATTGCATGTGATCATGTACATAATGATAACACTATGTTGTTTTGCTGGTGTTATATATGTGACGAAGACCCTATCTCTATTTGGACTTTCCCTTAACATATCCTATTTAACGTAACATCTGAATGACGTGTTTTCTATAGTTTCATATCAGTGTGAGCTTTGTGGCCCTTCTCCAGAACATCTCCAGTTCACATTTATCTCTCCCTCTCATCTCAGCGGTGTCAGGAGGCGCCCTGATTCTTCTTGACGGAGTCAGTTCATTCTAGCTTCATCGGACCCCCACGCATGGCCGGCGCTGACAGCTTTGGGCAGCCACCAGGGGCCCCCCACCCCAACGCAACCACCTCGTAGAGGCCGCTGATAGCTTTGTTCCCCCCAGCCCAATACGTAAAGTAAAACTGTGTGAAGGGTCGGGTCATCACCCGTAAGACTTAGTCAGGGGTGGGCGGTTGTAGCCGGCTGGAGCGTAGGCCAAGATCTGAGCGTAACAGGAGACGCTGACTCTATAGCAGCCCGGCGCGGCGTGGTGGCGGCCTTGTGAGTACAGGTGCTGAGACCCTCAGCGGCACCAGGAAACAGCAGGAGGCTTCTGCCAGTGTCCAATGGGTCATAGGGACCCCCTCCTCTCCTCTCCTCTCCTCCCCTCTCCCCTCCTCTCCTCTCCTCTCCTCTCCTCTCCTCTTCTCTCCTCTCCTCTCCTCTCCTCACTCTGCTTCTCCTCTCCTCTCCTCTGCTTCTCCTCTCCTCTCCTCTCCTCTCCTCTCCTCTCCTCCACTCTTCTCTTCTCTCCTCTCCTCTCCTCTCCTCTCCTCTCCTCTCCTCTCCTCTCCTCTCCTCTCCCCTCCTCTCCTCTCCCCTCTTCTCCTCTCCTCTCTTCTCTTTTCCTCTCCTCTCATCTCCTCTCCCCATGCCTTGCTCCCTCTCCTGTCCTCTCCTCCCTCTCCCCTCCTCTCATCTCCTCTCTTCTCCCCTCTTCTCCTCTCCTCTCCTCTCCCCTGCTCTCCTCTCCTCTCCTCTCCTCTCCTCTCCTCTCCCCTGCTCTCCTCTCCTCTCCTCCCCTCTCCTCCTCTCCTCTCCTCTCCTCTCCTCTCCTCTCCTCTCCTCTCCTCTCCTCTACCCTCCTCTCCCCTCCTCTCCTCCCCTCTCCCCTCCTCTCCTCTCCTCTCCTCCCCTCTCCTCCTCCTCCTCCTGCTCGTCCTGCTCTGAGAACCCTAGAACACACACAGTCATCCACAAGACATGCATAAACACACATGAGCTCTCAAATACACAGACTCACACACCTGCTGACTCTAACTCACACACATATGTGCACACACGTCCTCACACACACTCATGTAGACATAAACTCACACACAAACAAGCACACTCTCTCTCTGAAGACTCACACAAACACAAACACACACACACTTATGCATGCCAATGTGTAGACGCATCTACACATACTGTACATATACTTACACATACATAGGCCTCACATATCGTACGTACGCGTACACTTTCTCTCTCTCTGACACACTTGTACACTCAAACACACACGCACACACACACACACACACACACACACACACACACACACACACACACACACACACACACACACACACACACACACACACACACACACACACACACACACGCACACACACACACAGAGACACGTCCCTCCCCACCCCCACCCCCACGGCTTTGCTGTCTGTCTGTCTTGTCAGCAACTAACTAAGGCAGACGAGGACAGTTGACGGCCTGGACAGCTGTCCCTTAGTCATGAGTTAGGGTGTGACGACAAGTCTGGCCGCGCTTAATGTGTGGCTCCACGTCCCCGCATTTCATCTAGATAACCTTTCAACAGTCCAAAGAAAAAAGCAAAACAAAAACTAGGCCTCAACATTCCTCTAAATTTGCTAAGCTATCTTTAGTATATTTCATTTAACCTGTAGGGAATGTTAGGGAACCAAGAACCTGATGCAAACGGCTATAACACTGTTTGTAGTCAATTAGGAGTAATTGAACTGGTCTTGAAATGGTCTATATGTCCACTTTCGTTACTATGTGCTAACTTCAGCCCACCTATAAACCATAGGTCATTACATTTCTGGAGGAGATGAAAATGATGGAAAATATTTTTCTATATATTTTGCTTCGGTTTGTCTCAAGTGGGTGATTTCACGTGAAATGACCCAAGTTGCTTTCCATGATGATCTGCCTTTGAAGTATTCCTTCCCTTTGTGTCTTTAAACTTTTAACCTTGCTTTTCTGGAGGAGTTTCCAGGGAAGTGGAGCTCTTTCCTGGAGTTCATGCATGGTTTCCAGGAAGTGAAACTAAAGTCTGAATCAAAATGGAACTCAAAGCATTCTGTTGAGCAACTAGTTGAATGGAGCGTGCCGGCTGTGATACTGTGGTCCAAACCCAAATTTAGATTTCTTGGCTCAGTTCAATGTACAGTTTCACACCCTTTGACTTGCCGTGTCTGTGTGGAGTTTGAAGGGGGTGGGAAGAGGCAGTGCTGTCCCGTCCGGCCAGAAGGCCTCCCTGCTGGACTCTTGGTGATGGAGATGAGGAGGTGTTTGGTAAGCAGGTGCATGGAGCAGCGAGGGGTGGGTGGATGTCTCGATGTGTGGGGGCAGACTGTGAAGGCCCCCCTGGAGACTGGACAGAGATGAGAGAAGCTCTTTAATGTGGTAATGCCAGGCTGGGTGGTTGAAGTGGAGCGTGTTCCTTGGTTAGGTAGTGTGCTGTAGCTGGGCTGTGTGCTTGAAGAGGAGGGTGGCGGTTAGGATGGATGGCTGAAGAGGCTTTAGTTTAAGTTTATTTATTTAAAAATGGACACATATTAATACAATATAACACATGTAAAGTGGAAATAAATACTGTACGCTGTATAGGATTACAGCCTTTTAGTCCAATTTCATCTTTGCAGCTTGGCTGGATGGTTGAAAAGGAGTTTTGTCGCTAGATTGCATGATAAAAGAGAAGGGTTGTAGCTAGCCTGGATGGTAAAAAAGGAGGATTGTAAGTAGGTACAGTAGGCCTGATGCAAGGATACAAGGATATTTATTCGTCGTATACATAGAGACACTTTTGTGTCACATGTACTGAAATGAAGGGAACTACAAAACAAGTTGCAGTTGTTCAGGGTTGCAAGGGACGCAGCTAGGCATGATGGGAAAAGAACAGGATTTGCAGGCTGCATGGGCGAAGATGAGGGTTGCAGCTTTCAGTGAGCACAGCTGGGTGTTCACAGATGCAGAGTGTCCTCCGAGAGAGGCAGCAGGACAAACAGATCACGCCCTTGCAGCTGGGTTGGAAAAATCCCTCCAAATAAGAAAAATAAGAGCCTCGCTCTTCCCACGGTGACACAGGAGAGAGAGAGAGAGAGAGAGAGAGAGAGAGAGAGAGAGAGAGAGAGAGATTAGTATGGGAAAATCAAAGAAGAGTATATAACAAAGAAGAGAGGTAGGTAATAAGAGAAGAGATGGAAGAGGGAGAAAGAGAAATAAAAAGCACATGTGTGTGTGTGTGAGAGTGACAGAGCCAGAAACACAGAGAGAAGCAGTGTGATCCAGAACAATGAGTAAGGCATAATAGAAGGAAAAGAGAGAGGGAGAGAGAGAGAGTTGGAGAGAGAGAGAGAGAGAGAATGCAAGAGAGACAGAGAGAGTAAGATAGAGACAGAGGGACAAATACAGAAACTTAGAGAGACCCTGAACTCTCAAACGAGAATAGTTTTGACTATTGCGGAAACTTACTCCCTCTGTGTGCTCTGTGTGGCCCCTCCACGTGGCCCCTCATTTAGCTCTTGGTGTGTGTGCGTGTGTGTGTGTGCGCGCGTGTGTGTGTGTGTGTGTGTGTGTGTGTGTGTGCGTGTGTGTGTGTGCATGTGTGTGTGTGTGTGTGTGTGTGTGTGTGTGCGTGTGTGTGTGTGTGTGTGGTGTGTGTGCTGGAAGTCATACAGGGTCAGGCTATATCAGTGCCCAGCCCCACAAGAGAGGCTCCGAGTCTGGCTGGCCTATTTAGGCCTCTGCCTCCTCACCCAGCCATGACTTGCAAAAACGAATTCAAAATACTTATGAACCTAAATTACCTACTGTACCTCTTCCTTACGTACTTGAACTTGAGTCTGATTTTTTAATTGGAATGACATTACACTTGAGCATCAGCATATCCATTTTAGCTGAGCCATGGATGATGCTAAAATTAGATAATACTGTACAGACATTTTGTTGGATGTGGATATTAGAGCAAAAAGAACTATGGGAAGGACTTGTTACCTTTCCACTGTATTTGAAGCATGCTTTTAAAAAAAAAACTGTATATTATTTGAAGCGTGTTTACAACTCCTTAACCAGATAATGGCATAAAGTTATTTATGTAGATAAATCAGTGCAATCCTTTTCAAGAACCACAAGGCTCATTTTACACTGATCTTTCGTCATTTTGATGCTTTCTGCCAGCTCAAAATTTGCCCCCAAAAGAATGATTACATAAAATGTTAATAATAATAATACTGAGAAAGAATTGCTGCATTTCCAACAGTGCATAAAAATAGTCTTATCCACTAACATGTCATTACAGCATTACCATTACAGCATCCAGTCTCTGAGTGTATCCTAGCGACTGGTACAAAAGCATCTGTCAACAGTCACTGATGTATAGACAAGTACTCAATCGTTTCTTTGTTCCTAGCACACCATGTTTTGAAGTCGTTTGTATTCTAGGCAAGCATTATTGGCAATGCCGAGGCAAGGCGCTTCGTGACGGTGCTTCAGTTTTCAAATGGTGCTCAGGGGGGCTATCGATTCATAACACCCAATC
>NC_085870.1:41354953-41359953 GCF_034702125.1 Engraulis encrasicolus
TTCTCCATACAATGCACAGCATTACAGCCGCACTCTGATTGGCCAATGCTCCTCAATATTTTATCAATCGGCTGCAAAAGCTCAGGTGAAGCAAAATGCTGTTGCTGTAGGCTATGCATGCATCCCCTCATACACGTCAGTAGCCGAACTAAAAGACTGCTCGTCGCCATGGTTACTCCTCAAACAAAATCGTGCACTTGTATGAAATATAGAGAACGAAAAAAAAAACGTTATTAACCGGTTTGTGGATTTCAGAATAACGTTTTTGTTCCGGAACACTTGAAGACCATTTCGTTTCCGTTTCCGTTTCCGTTCCTTGTAAAATTCCATAAAATTTCGTTCGTTTTCGGTTTTCGTTTTCGTTCCTTGAACCGGTTCGGAGCCCTGTTTTGTACTGCACCTGCACCATGCACAAATACACACACACTCTTTCTTTCTCTCTCTCTCTCTCTCTCTCTCTCTCTCTCTCTCTCTCTCTCTCTCTCTCTCTCTCTCTCTCTCTCTCTCTCTCTCACACACACAGACACACTCACACAGTCACACACACACACACACACACACACACACACACACACACACACACACACACACACACACACACACACACACACACACACACACACACACACACACACACACACACACACACCGGCACAGCATCACCCCAACCTGACTAATCAGGTCTAGAGATCAGACCCCATATCCCCACTCACGACTCTAACATCACATTCGTGCTAGTGGAGCACTCCCTCCTCACAGGCTCACTTGCCTCCAACAAACACTTGCAGTGGCACACGTTGTTGCTAGGCAACGCAGGCTAGTCAATAATGGCTAACTGTTGTTCGTGTGTTGGCTGCAGACGCATCTTTTGTGGCTGAAATATTAATCTGTTCTCCTTTGGGAGTTGATCGCTGTAGTAAGTGTGTTTGTGCCCCTCACTCCCCCTCCCCCCAACCGCCATCCTTGTAAAGAGATGTCTACCGTGAGCCGCCCATGGCTTAGTGGTTAGAGCACTGGCATTTAGAGTTGCAGGTTCAAATCCCACCCTTACCAGCACCTTCATCCATGGCTGAAGTGCCCTAGAGCAAGGCAAATAACCCCACGTTGCTCCACATAGGCACATACCCATATAACCAATACCCTGAACCTAAATAAGTGTAAGTCGCTTTGGATACAAGCGTCAGCTAAGTACCAGTATAGTGTAATTGGTAAAAAGTGTGTTTGTGCCCTTCACTCGCCCAACCACCATCCTCATAAAGAGATGTCTATGCTGTGAGCTGTGTCCTTGTGCGAGGCTTGCCTTGCCTTGTGTCCTTAGCTATTTCCTGTCAGTTGTGTGATTTGGTAGTTTAGTTTTTTTTTCCCCTCCCACTCTTGATTCTTTTTCTGGCTTTGTGTTTGTGTCTTTCCCCCACTGTCTTTCTCCCTCTCTCTCTCTCTCTTCTCTCTGTCTCTGTCACTCTGTCTTTTCTTTTCTCTCTCTTTCTCCGTATCTCTGTCTCTGTCTCTCTCTGTCTCTCTCTCTCTCTCTCTCTCTCTCTCTCTCTCTCTCTCTCTCTCTCTCTCTCTCTCTCTCTCTCTCTTATACTGTATGTTTTTTTTTTTGCCAGGGATGCTAATCATTATTAGCGGTTCAGAACAGGCAGGTAGGGATCCCCATGGTGATTGGAGAGAGAGAGCACAGAACATGCTGCCTCTCAGCTCCAGCAGTGCATGTAAAGAAATTGACAATAAAGTCGACTCGACTCGGCTCGACTTGAGAGTACACTCAGTTCGAAGCCCCCAAAAGCGAGGGCTTTATTGGGAACAAGCGTTGGCTGGCTTGGATCATTACACCCCCCCCACACACACCTCTCACCTCCCGTGCTTTATTACATTAGGCTGCCATTAACGCCCTCTGTGGTCTTAAAGTAGTTTCTCTTCCTCATTTTCTCTCCCCACTTGATATTTTCACCTTTCCGGTTTCACACAGGGTGGCCTACCCAAGAAAGAGTTTGGGTAAATTTAGAGGCTGCATCATGTGTCCAACACACGTAATGGGGGAACTTTGTGCGTACGTGACTTCTTGTCAGCCTTTCTATCTGCCGTCTGTGAGATGTTCAATGATTGAATAATCTGTTCTTTTTTGTTAGACTTGGAAAAAAAGAACATCAGAATCTCTGAAGATGGTGTATCATATTCTTCCACTCTTAGATTGGAAAAAGTTTCTTCTGGTATGGTGAAAAGGATCTGACTAGTGTGATTGTAGTTTGTCCATATTTTTTTCGTCACTGATTTCGTCACTCTTGGTCTGTTTAGGAACGCTTTCAAAAGAATTTTCTTCTCATATAATAGCCTTCATCCTCGTATTTGGCAGGAAAGTGGCAAGAGTGTGGTGGGCATATGTGGTGGTTAGCATTGACCATATGTATGACAAGGACCCATCTCCATCCCCATGGACACTGAAAACAAGTGTAGGATCAAGTAGTGACGCTGTTGTCCCCCCCAAAAAAAAATCAGCATATATTTTTGTCACCCTCTTCAGTTCTAATTTCAGCAAATATGCGCATGTACGGTAAGCCAGCAGCCTGTTCCCCGGGTTTGATTTTTTTTTGCGGTACATCTTGTCTTGCCAGAGATGGTGAAGCGAGGAGAACGACTGTGTGTGGGCGGAGAGTATTACCAATCCACAGACACTTGCTCCACAAATTATCACTGCCTTTGAAATAGCAGGCCAATGTCCCTGGGGACCACGCACTGTACTGTCCCCACACAAAAAGATAGGGCTACGTGATGAAAGACGAAAGCCCATAATATATATATATATATATATTGAGAGAGAGAGAGAGAGAGAGAGAGAGAGAGAGAGAGAGAGAGAGAGAGACAGGCAGATAGATAGACAGACAGACAGACAGACAGACAGACAGACAGACAGAGAGTACATGTGATGGTTTCTTCAATGTGTCATTTGAGATCCGTTTGTTTATGCAGCAGTGTGTGTGACAGAGGGTCGATCAAACCCAATAATTTGTTTTTGCCTCAATACAGAATGCCATTTCATATTGGGATTTATTCAATATGGATAAATACTGTAGGAGGGCATAATTAAAACAGTGGCTTTATGTTTGCATATGTATGGAGAAGATGGATTATATGTGGTCCGCCCAGCTCTATTTATAGTAACAATTGTGAGCATTGGAAAATTGATTGGTGGAAAACCAGCTCTGATGTTGCTAATGCACAGACTGAACTTATAGCTACCAAGCTTGGACATACAATACAATGCACTATGTATTTATATTAAGGGTGCACAATATATTGAAAATGTATTGAAATCGCGATATCAAGAGTGGCGATATGCGTATCACGAAAATAACCCAATTATCACAAACAAGTTAAACGTTTATGTGCAGTCAAATCACTTGCTGAATGTCAACAAATGCGCATGACCAAAGCCACGCTCCCCACACAGATCGACAAATTAGTGACAAGGAAAACACTCGGCTATATTTCTAAATATCGTTTAAATATCGTTATCGAGGTATTGCATGCTAATTTATATAGCACAATATCAATACAGATAAAAAGATAAATACTTCTACATTTTTTAAAGGCCAACTTCCAATAAAACACAGTTTTACTCACTCCTTTTGAAAATCGAACGGTCACCCCAAGTTAAACTCACTTGCAAGGCTCCCATAGCGGTGCGTGGCCGTGTTTCCCGGTGTTTCCCAATTGACATAAATAATGCAGAGCAACGAGCGAATCACGAAAGCCTTTCTGTGTTGCGTCACGTCGAAAGAAGGCGTTGCCCACAAAGGTTTATGTCGACCCATTTTTCTAAAAACATGTTGAGTAATTTTTTTCTGCTTGTTTTCAAAACAAGCAACGTCTGGTGGCCCGAAACCTAGCTTAGCTTAGCTATCAGCTGGTTGCTACTCTCAGATACACACACAGCACAAAGCCTCATACATACAGCATGCCCACTCTGGTTGCTCCGTGCCTGCAGCTCGCCTAGGGGTCGCTGTCGAAAGAGCACAGCCCTGAATGGAGCCTGCACGCCTCCGTTGGCGCCCCTATAGTGCAGTACCACCCGGGGAAGTGGCGACTCTGTTTCCCATTACAATCTCTCAGAGAACAGGAGGACTGAGCCAATCAGAGACGCATTTTCACGAGAGCAGGAGGAGTGAGCTAATCAGAGACACATTTCCACGAAAAACCCGGAACACCCTCTCGTTTCTCCACAAGCCACCTTGCTTGCTTGCAAAAACGGCTTGAAACAAAGCAACCAGAACGTTTTTTTTAAAACAGGACCAACGCGTAACACATTCAATAGCAATGGGGAACACAGCAATATTAATGAAATGACGTTGAGAGGCCATCTTTAAATAAGTATAAAATGATCATCTATTACTTTACATTACATTTTCTTGAAAACAACTTACATAAACTAAATTACAGTTGTGTCGAGGAACATCATAAGGCTTGCACTAGCAGGGTGCAGGAAAGAGATTAGGTGAGTGAATCTGTGAAGAGTAAAGGCAATCAGTGTGCTTACATCCCCCCTCTAACGAGATTTGTCATCCGATAGCCCTAAACCCTTTAAAAAGCCCAGAACCCATTACGGCTTAAGAGGACCACGAGTAAAGACAGGCACGTTTCTCCTAGGGGGACCGACTGAGTGGCACGGGGCTTGGATGGGATATATGGGTTGAAGGTGGCGTGGTCACGTTGGCGAACAGAGTGGCTGTGAGCCAAGGGATGGGGGGAGCGCCGCTTGCTGTCAGGCGTGGGTGATTGGTACCATGAAAGAAGAATTTGTAAACTGAAAAAACTCACACTTTTGTACACGTGCAAGGTTCCCAATTACTCGTTTTGATTGAATGCCAGTCTTCATTGCACTTTTTTGAGAACAAAATATAGAAAGATTACAGTTGTTGCTGTGGCTGTGAGCCAGTGGATGGGGTGATAGAGGGATGGAGGACCAAGGGTACAGGGGGGGATAGGGAGCCATTTCTGTG
>NC_085870.1:41362453-41377453 GCF_034702125.1 Engraulis encrasicolus
CATCTGGCCAGAGGTCTTATTGAAGGTCTGCTTTGAATTTTTATTCGTCACCCCTTTCCCAGATTTTTAAAGCATATCTCATGAACTGTATTGGTCCTTTACTGACTGTGTAAAAATAGAGAAGACAAAAACCATGCTAGAACCACTTTCCACAGATTCCACTTCCTCATCCTGCTTCTATTGGATTTCACAGCATTGGAAAAAAACTTTGATAACACTTAAATGTATGGTCCACGTTAGCTACAGTAGGTATAGGCACAGTACTAATGTATGTCTAACTGTCTGTGCAAGTGATTTATAAACCATATTCATATGGTTGATGTAAAAACCGATTTTTGTTGTCTTTGCCAACAAGGCCTTTATTGATATAATCGTAATAAGGACGTAAGAGGACCCTAATTTTGTTGAATGCATATTTAATCAGTCAATTATACACACAGTAATTAAGCATGCATAAGTGGCTAACATGTGCACCCTAAAATAGAGCACTACCGAAACTTAATTGATTTGAAATGGTCTATACACATTTTCTTCTGTATTGCATACCCAGTGCAAACTTATCTGTAGAGATTGGGGAGATTGCCGGGAGAGATTGGGGTCTCGTGGCGTGCAGTGAAGTCATGCTTCGCCCACAGCTCTAGTGTTTAAATGGTGCCTTTGTAACTCTGTTAGCTTCGATCCCCTTTAGAACTGACATTTACCTCCTCGGCGTGTGGCGAGGAAAAAGGTCTGTGAGTTCAGAGAGTCCAGGGAAAAGCTGCCTTGATCTCAGATAAGAAAGAGCAAGGCAAACACATGCGCGTGCGTGCGCTTGCACACACACACACACACACACACACACAGACACACACACACACACACACACACACACACACACACACACACACACACACACACACACACACACACACACACACACAGAGAATCATAAACACAGACGAATGCCCACACGTCCACACAGTTGATGCACGCATTCACACACACACACACACACACACACACACACACACACACACACACACACACACACACACACACACACACACACACACACACACACACACACACACACACACACACACACACACACACACACACAGCGTCTGACCTTACACACATACATTAACAGACGTCTGCTCTCGCACACATGCACAAACAGCCGTTTGTCCTCGAACACACACTCACACAAACACACACATATATACACACTGAGAGAGAGAGAGACACACACACACAAACACACACACACACTGAGACACACACACAGTCACACACACACACACACACACACACACACACACACACACACACACACACACACACACACACACACACACACACACACACACTGAGATACACACAAACACACACACACACTGAGACACACACACAAACACAAACACACACCGAGAGACTCTGAACCTCATGTTCCCTGGCTTCATCAGCTGTACATATTTCATCACAGAGTGTCCATTCTGTGACGTCCCATCCCCTCACACAGCAGATCCCCCAGTACAGTGCAAGACATCCAGGCTGCTTACTCAGGGCCTCAGAGCCCAGGTGTCCACCCTGCCTCGCCCCTCTCCTCTCCTCTCCTCGCCTCGCCTCGCCTCGCATACCTCATCTTTCCAGGAGAGGCGCCAAACGCACGCCACCTAAAAATAACACACACTTATTTTGAACTGCGTTGAGGATTTTTTTTCCCCTCCAGTCTTCTTTTCTTTAGTTCATTGTGTGTGTGCGTGTGTGTTTTTTTTCCGTTCTGTCCTTTGTCCTCGATTTTTTTTTTTCTTTCAATGAAGCGAGAGGAAATGAATGTGTTCAGTGGAAGTTGTTATGTGTGTGTCTGTGTTCTTCTGTGTCCTCTTGCCGGCCTCCTGTGTTATAGCTGGAATGAATGAATCACCTGCTCCATCCATCTGTCCTGTCCTAGCCCCAGTAAGCCCCCATAATTGCTGGCCTCCACACACATACACGCACGCACGCGCACACACACACACACACACACACACACGCATGCATATACACATGCACACATGTGCGCATGCACACACACACACACACACACACACACACACACACACACACACACACACACACACACACACACACACACACACACACACACACACACACACACACACACACACACACACACACAAACATTATTGACATGCAGTATACGTACATGCAGACTACAGTACATACACACACATAAATACATCTTCACATACACACACATCAGTCACATGCACACACACACACACACACACACACACATCAGTGACATGCAGTATACATGCAGCCTACAGTACATACACACACACACACACAAATACATCCTCACATACACACACATCAGTCACATATGTGCACACACCAATCACAAGCACACACACACACACACACACACACACACACACACACACACACACACACACACACACACACACACACACACACACACACACACACACACACACACACACACCTAGACAGGACACTAATCACGTATGCACATACATGTGCACGACCACATACACCAATGTCCAGGGCACCTTGGATGGACACGGCGTTGGATTGAGTGCCGCGCCTCTCCCTAATTGGGATGTGGCACATGGATGTGGAGCAGACGAAGGGAACATGGCGGGGGAGGCTCAATCGGCACGCCGCCACCGCTGGCCGGCTAACCAACCAACCAATTCACTCAAACAAGAGATAAATGAGGAAGCCCAGCCGTGCTCTGTCTGGATGGCTCTCTCTATCTCTTTCTCACCCTCTCCCTCTCTCCATCTCTGTTTCTCTCTCTCTCTGTGTCGTGCTCTCTATCTCTCTCTCACTGTGTCTCTCTCAACACACTAACATACATACACACACTCACACACAACACAACACACACACACACACACACACACACACACACACACACACACACACACACACACACACACACACACACACACACACACACACACACACACACACCGGTCAACCCTGTTGACTTTGCCGATGTCATCACGTGTGTCCTTGATAGTCTATAGCGCCTCTGTTGTTGTTTTTGTTTACACTGAAATAAACAGCAGCTCTCTCTCTCTCTCTCTCTCTCTCTCTCTCTCTCTCTCTCTCTCTCTCTCTCTCTCTCTTTCTCTCTCTCTCTCTCTCTCCCTTGACGCCTGGCCGTGGCACGTGTATGGAGCTGGAGAGCTTGGATCACATTTTTTATTTACGTACATGGCACGTTTATAGACACTTAGCAAGACCTGGTGGCTATATTTAGAATACAGAGATAAAAATGGAGCAAACCCCAATGGTAAGAGGCAGCTGTTTAAAACTATAGAAAATAGACATCCATCAGACATACAGTATGCTCTAATGTGGCAACGATAGCAAGCAGTGATTCACCATTATAAAAAAAAAAAACACAAACAGATAGAGGACATTTCTTAAATGTACAGTATATATCTCTGTGACAAAGCAAAGGTAACAGGCATTATTTGTCTTTTTTGTAAAAAAGAAAAAAAGAAATTCACAGACAGAAGAAATGCACAAAGCACTCTATTGTTCAAAGGTGGAGAACGTAACAGGCAGTAGTCACCATTCTAATGCATATCTACACTCATAAGGAGACGGAAGGCACTTATAACACGTTTCTATAATGCTCTTCAAGGTGGGCCTTGAGGAAACATGATATTATACAGGCTCAAGAGGGCAGGTTTGAGGTCCCATGAGGGCTCTCATGCATGGGCAGGGGGAGGTGGAGGTGGTGGTGGTGGGTTTGGAAGAAGGGTGTTGTCAACCCCACCCTACCCTACCCTACCCTACCCTTCCCTGGGCTCCTTAAGGAATTCCAGCATGCATGAGGTGTGGCCCCAAGCTGCCAGGAATCCCATTCAGCCCAAGTATTTAAGAAATGCCTTCCTGCACCCAAGCCCCTCTGATGTTGTCACAGCGCAACACGAGTCACACTTAGATGTCCAGCAATGACACTCCTGATTGGATTGTGTTGATTATCTAACAACAAGCCAGCGTAATGAGCATTTCTCAAAACATATTACTCTAGAAAAGATTATGTAATTTTCATCTATTAGTGTTTCTGTTCATTTCGATATCATCGTTCCATTTGTTGAGATTGGATTATCTTTAGTTACAATAGATCAGGATAATGACCATTCATCAAAACATATTACACATTAAGGATAAAGTAAATTAAAGCTATTAGTGTTCCTAGCCATTTCTACCATTGTTCCATTTGTTCCATGTGATTAGTTTAACAGCTTTTTACAGCTTCCTAATTAAATTAACAGTTCAACATCTCCATTGGCCTTGCATACATTTGTTTTATCATGAATTCCCCCTCGACTGTGTCTTTGTTGGTAGTGAGAGAGATGGCTTCATTGCTCTGGCCTTAGAGGTATTGTGTGGCAGGACCTTTTGTCTTTTTTACAATTACTCTGGTGTTGTAATAGCAGGTAGTAATAATAATATAATAACATGCAACCTCGTGTTATTAAGGTTGACTTTTGTGGTTTTATGATAGGTGAAAAGTGAAAACACCAAATCTGTTGCATAGTCATTGTAGGCTATCAGGGAAGTATATTGGCTAACTTGCCCTGCCCTATTGTATTGTTGATAAAAATCTGAATAATATTGTTTTTGTCTTCACCATACCATAAAAACTCAAGCAGCGAGGTGATGTTGTGTCTGGAATACGAGATGGGGTAGCCTGAATTCCCTGCAGCAGTATTTCTAGTGCTAGTGGGTCCTACCGAGCGTGCGTGAGATTCTTTACAGAACGCCCCCCTCAGAAATTATGCAGAGGAGAGAAAAAGGAGGCAGGCTTCGTAGTACCACGCCACTCCACACAGCAGACCAGTTGCGAGGCAGACTATCCTGAAGACTACTCATGCGTGATACCCGCTCCCAACTACACAGATAGCTGCCGCTCCGCACAGTATTTTACAGGCTTTTTGTAACCTCAACGTTTTATTCCAGCTTTTGTACGTTTACTACCTCGGAAACGTTTTTATTATGCTGCTTTTTGAGACGTCCAAAGAAAGCGGGAAGTGGATAACGATGCTCAGAGATTAATACAGTTTTTACTCGTTTTATGATATACGGTCCGATTTTGGGGACATAACATATATTTTTCACCTGATGTGGAGGTTTTTACGAGTAAGACATTGCCGGCGGTGCATAGATCCGAGATGGGACACTTTTAGGATATGCCCATCATCAACGAGGTGTTCACTCACGCGCAGGCAATCGGTCTGCTAATTAGAGACTTTGAGAGACTTTTGGTGGAAATTGTGCCGAAAAGATGGTCCAGAACGTGATATTGGTCTTCTTCCGCAGGAGACTGAGCCAGAGACCGGCGGTGGAGGAGTTGGAGAGCCGGAATATCCTCAAACGTGAGTATCTGCCTCCGACTACATTGGTTCCGCGACTTGACAGTGAGGGGAATTCCTTCACTATCAGAGGCTTGGATCAAAAGGCACCTGTGCCTCGCGCTCTCATGTCTCCAGAAGAAAGAAGCGCTGTAGCATTTATCTGAAGAAAATGTGTTGTTTGGAAATAAATTGTGTAAGGTTATTTAACATTTTAAATGAAATTTGACTAATAGCCTATGATTGTGTCTTCTTCTTCTTCTTCTTCTTCTTCTTCTTCTTCTTCTTCTTCTTCTTCTTCTTCTATATTCTTTTTTAAAAGCCCAACTATAATTTGCTTTTCAATGAATGGAGGATTTAATGTATGCTATTATTAGACTTGAATAAAAAGTCTGATCTGCTTACTTTTCTGAGCTTCACCTAAAATTACAATTTATAAGTCCAGACATCTTTTGGGATTGAACTTTTAAAAAGACGACCTAGCACAAAAGTCTGTCAAAAGTTCGCCACTGACATACCCTGACTCTTGCCATCTCCAGCAGTCATGTGCTGAGTTCAATGGGGTGTTTACATTCTGGAGTCCTCCATTCATTGCTCTATATCGGCACATGCCACCTGTGACCTGCTCCTACGCAGCTGTCACCGTTGACTGACATATTCTCCGCATGTGTGACACTTAAACTATAGGCCCAGCAAGTCCTCTGATCATCCCTCTAAACCTAAATCAGGGATCACCCATAGTAGACTTGAGAAAGCAGCTAAATTATCCAGTAATAATCCAGAATTTGAGATGACACCAAAAACAACACATTCTTCTTCTGTTAGTTTTTTGTTTCTTGTGACTTCATTTTTTTCCCATCTGTCATTTTGTGTCTCAGAGTATGGATATTTTTGTGTGTTTGTTTGGTATTGGTCTGTGTGTGTGTCTTGTGTGTTTGAAAGACAGGCATGTTCCACTTTTTTTATCAGGTCAGAAGAATTTAGATGTAGATAATCCTCATTTTGCCCCCATTAAAAAAACACTTCCACTGGGAGAGTGTAAGAATTGGTGTGATTCAGTCCTGATCAATGAACAGGCAGGAAAAATCCCAATGAAATCAACTTCATTCATTCTTACAGTAGATCTCCCTAGACTCTCTCTCTCTGCCCCAAATGCATGGTCTAGATTCCAGAAAGCCGCCAGTCACCAGTTATCTTAGGCTACTACGGCACCGAAAGACTGACCAGCTGCCCAGGGCATGCAGACAGCACAACACCCCGTCCCCACAGGCCCCCTAGCCTAGCCCCTGTCTGTGTGTGTGTGGCACGTCATAAACCTTCTAGGGTCAACCACTAATCCTTTGAAAGCCACAACCAGACCTCATTTGGGCTAGCTTATATTCACAAAAAAATATATATATATAGTGAATCGCAACTGATCCGCCTATGAATGAATCACTGACCTCTTTCTTTATTTTTTTTGTTTGTTTGACCTGTCTGGACTTTGCACGTGTGGACATGAAATGTGGTTTGCTTGCATTTGCTGACATGTGATGTTTAAGTACCGTTGTTGTTTTTTTTTATCTTTCCACAGAGAGAAATGACCAAACAGAGCAGGAAGAGAGGAGGGAGATAAAACAGAGACTCAACAGGAAGGTGAGCTCATCTTTGTCTGAAAAGGAAAGAAAATCACATCAGCTGTTAATCTCTGGCCAGATAAACTGGTCATTATCATCACCATCTACCTGACAGACTCAGTTTCCATGAGGGACAGTGGTCACTCATGGAAACAGGAAACTAATAATCACGTACAAACAAACCAGTCAAATACTTTCACAAACTAGCTCATACACAATTGCACACAGAAATCTGTCAATGCAGACTAACCCACAGTATCTCACAGAAGCGTAGACAAGCACGCACGCACACACACACACACACACACACACACACACACACACACACACACACACACACACACACACACACACACACACACACACACAAACAAGCCCGCTCTCACACACATAAACAAACACAAGGTCAGCTGTCTTCCAATGTAGCCAAGTGGCGCATGATGCTAAATAGATTGTATGGCATGATGCGTCTATTGATCAGGGCCAGACGAGGTGAGAGGTGAACACCATTCAGGCCTCTAGGGTCTTTTCCTATGGGGAAACTTCACATTAAATATTACACCACCAACACTGTGTTGTTGACCATCCTATTTAACTTGTTGTGTGAACCGTTCAATACAGTAGATCTCATTTTAGAGCGAGCCTGAAATGTAGGGTGGACACTTACACAGGATGTCCTTAAATTTGCTTAGATTGTTTTGTTCTGTAGGCCGTGCACTTTCAATTGAAAGAGTGAAGATCAGATGTTCCTGTAGTGTCATTCCAAGTTAAATATTTTTAGGAGTCTGATTCAATCATCGCTGCAATCATAGTCTCAGTCTGTGCTGGCATGATCCAAGATAAGATCCTCTTCTAATTATCTGTTTGTGTATGTGCTTTTCCTCCTGTGCAGTTGAACCAGAGGCCCACAGTTGACGAGCTGCGGGACCGAAAGATTCTCATCCGCTTCAGCGACTACGTGGAAGTGGCCAAAGCTCAGGACTATGACAGGCGCGCAGACAAGCCCTGGACCCGACTCTCAGCATCAGACAAGGTACGCATCTCGTCCATCCTGCCCGCTTACTCCAGAGCTCCATCTGCTGTCTGTTACTGAGTACTGCAGTCAAAACTCTGCTGCTTTGTAATGGTGGAGTTAATTCACTTCGTGTGTGTAGTTGTCTGTAATGATTTCGAGCAAGTCATTTTTCTTGATCAGATTTTTTTCATTCTTACTCCATGTACAAATGTCTCAAAATTAGTCTAAAAAGCATAAAAAAATGTCTAGTTCAAAACAACTAGTTATTAGGTGCTTTTTACTTAAATTAAGATTGACTAGAAGCTTCTTACTTGATACTAGAAAAATCAGCTTGCTATGGTCAAATATTTTGCAGTGCATGAATACAATACAGTCTAACAATGTGCAACCCTCAGCTGAACGTCAAGCAGTGATACACATCAGTTCTGTCACTCATGAAACCTTTTATAGAACATATTTTGTACAGTAGGCCTGTACCGGCTTTAAACCTTAACTACCCATTAGCCCTTGACATCATGCCATCATTTCAGCCACTTGTTTTGGGTTCTTCATTAAGTACACTATCCCAGTAATATAGACAATTTGGTTAGCAACCTTGACCTGATGCAGTTAGCAGACTTACTTGATTGCCAGTTCATCTTTTGATGGGACGAGCCCATAAGAATGGCCTACTTGTCTGGTCACCAGTGGGGCCTCTGTGTCTGGCTCGTGTGGTGGAGGTGTGGTGCTAACCGGCTCCCCCCTGTGGTTGTGTGTTTGTGCCTCTACAGGCAGCAATACGTAAGGAGCTGAACGAGTTCAAGAGTAACGAGATGGAGGTGCACGCATCCAGCAGGCACCTTACAAGGTCAGTATTGTGCTCTCTCGGTCCCTCTCGCTTTGTGTGAGTGTGTGTGTGTGTGTGTGTGTGTGTGTGTTTGTGTGTGCGAGTCTGTGTGATGTATCTGTGTGCATTGTGTGCGGCCACACTTTTTAGGTCACTGTGTGTGTGTATTTTATGTTTGGGTGCAACCAAGGCGACAGGTTATTAAGCTTGAACTCTGAACTGTGTGTGTGTGTGTGTGTGTGTTTGTTGGTAGGTGCGTGCGCGTGTGTGTGACTGTGTGTCCATGGACATCAGGTCAGCCTACCTCTAGCCCACACTCAATCTGGATTATAATCCCATTCATTCATATGAGGACATAACGGTCAGTGTCACCTCAAACTTAAGCGCAAATTCAATCACCATTGTTTTAGGGCAGCTTCAGAAATCCTTGTACAAGTACATCCTTGTACAACTATTCTTATCCTCAGGCAGTGGTGTTGCCAATAGACAAAAGGGGTCTGGCCCAAATATAGACCTGTCAACCTCCCTAGGGATAAAAGAGTTGCTTGGAATGTGCTCGCATTAGCAGAGGATGACAGCGGTAACAAATAGCCAGGCCAGTTCGGCTTACGTATTTGCTTGCGTTGGTTGAGGCCTCTGCTTTTTTTTTTTTGGACAAAAAAATGCTATTAGTAGCAAGAAGATGCTCCCTATGCGCTGTGGATGTGCAGCCAGACCCAATTTTTACCCGCATCGGGGGGAACAAACGCTGACAGTCAAAAGTCTAACGAGGCTAATAATAGATCAGGCCACCAGATGATTGATGAATAGTCCTGATGCAAGAGATACAGTATAGATTTGCAAGCAAAGTTACGATCGTACTAATTTTCCATTTGTCCTTGTGTCCTTTGTTTTTGTTGTTGACTCCACAGGTTTCATCGCCCATAGCGAAGTTTTCTTCTGTGAAGAAACGGGACAATGGAAGCTGCCGTCGTTACTATTACTGTTGTCATGCGGAAGGAAGACCTCGTGAGGCTTCTTCCCAAGCAGTGGCCTTGTGGGCCGCCAAGAATTCTGGGAAAATGTTGTCCTCATTTTTGTTGTTTTTCCCTTGACTTTTGGTTCTTTATTTCGTGGAGGAGAAAAAAACAAAACAACGAGGGCGTAAGAAGTACGTAATTTTTCGTAGAGGCTATGTCTCTGGAGCTGAAGCTGGAGCTGGAGCTTGGAGGAGCTTGAAGAGCCAGGAGTGAAGGTTGGAGGAGGATGGAGGAGGGCTCTGCGTCCGACTCGTCTGGCTGGGGATGTGGCTCTCTCTCCTCTCCAGGCCCGCAGCGCAGAGGGGGCTGGCTCACCCCACTGCTTTACACAAGACTGTTTTATATATAAAGAAGAAACAAGAACTCTCACTCCTTCTTCTCCCTGGACCTTTCATCCCATTCATGCTTTTCTTTTCTCTGTGTGTGTTTTTTTTAATTATCTTCATCTGTTTGTGAAAGCTTGCCTTTCAATGCCAAGATGGGGAGTGGGTCAGGATGAAGGAGACAAGCTGAGAACCTGAGACTGGGGGTGAGCGGGAGGGAGGAAATGGAGAATTGGGGGTGGGGGTGAGGGGTGAGGGTGGGCTATTGTGAAGGGGTGGTTGTGGGGGGGGTTGATGGCTGTTTTTTATGTGGGCGCCCTGTGGGAAGTTGTTTTGCATGTGACCCGATGAACTTTTCCCCTCACCAGTCACCGGTACTGTAGTCTGTCAGTCTTTCAGTCACACCCCAGGTGTTTAGTGGGCCCTCACTGAGGACGACAACAAAAGGAAAGAGAAGAAAAAACAAGAAAAAAAAGAAAAGTGAATTTCATATCAGCTGTGTAAATGTCAATCTCTTAAGAAATGGACTACATGTCTTACCTTTGTAAGCACTATTTATTGTCTGCACAATACAAGTTTTGAATTTTATATATATATAAAAACTGACTCGTGTGCTTATTTTGTCTGCTTGGTATTCAGCAAACGGGGTGCGCACTGACAAAATGCAAAAATCCACTGTGTTCCGTTCCTTAGGAGCTTCGAAACACAACAGATTTTCAGTCATGACCCCACACTTCATGTCTGTTGTTCGTTGGTGGAGCAATCTCAGTGCAATCATTCCGCACCCCACACGCACGCACCACCCCTCCACCCCTCTCCCCAACACGGCCTAGTTATAGCTTTCCATTTGGACATATCCGGTAGTGACAAGTCTTATATAAGCAGTCAGTGCAAAACTTTGACTGTGCTTTGACGAGCCCGCTCGCCACTAATCCCTTCATCTGGAGATAGCAGATAGATATGATGGGACCCGGGGACACGGGACTGGGGCCAAGCCGAGTGCACACTGCACACTAGATTAGGCCGGCCAACAGCTGAAACACGAACACTGCCCACTCGCCCGACCGGGCCAGATGCACCTGGGTTGGATATGCACACAGAGTGTGGCATCAGCTGTACTGAAGTAAGCACAACAGCACTGTGATGGTTTTAAGAAAAAAATCCTTGTTCTTTTCCATGATTTTCAGCTGATGGTTTTATCCAAAGCAACTTACAAAATGAGCACATAATCACGCATAGACAGTACATTATAATACAAAAACGTGTACAATACCTGTGGAAGTACAAAGTATGAAAGCAAATAGTTTTGCCGACCTAACCAAATTTAATATAATGTTCCCAGAATAATTTTGATGGTTTGCGAACTTGTAACATGTTGGAATGAGTTTGTGTTGACTCCTTCCATACCTATAGGCTACAGAAGTCTATAGGAGCAGACTGTAGCTCTCTACATGTTATCCCATTTTTAACATGTAGAATGACCAAAGCAAAAATAACAAAAACACACAGTGGTTTTGCTTTAAATTAAGTCAAATACAGTGGAATGAAACATAAGGCGTCAAAGTCACAGGGGGAAGAGGCACTGTCATGTTACACAGACAAACATTAGATGGCACAGACAGGCAGGCACCTCTGCAACATCCAAAAAAGAGGCCATGTCAGTCTGAGTTTAGAGTTACATGACAGAGCAGAGGATGAAATAGGTCAGCCGATACCAATTGGATGTTCCCCACTGTTTCTAAACTGTTTGGCTTTGAGGAAGTTATATACTTATTTTTGTGTTAACAGCTTTGTCAGGCGCTTCTAAATGACTCAATTTCATGGGGTGCAACATCACCAGGGGCCTCAAATGACAAAGCACATCAAATTTCATCAGTTCAGAGGAATAAGCCATGCGTTGCTTGAACTGTGGATGATTATTGTTTCTGAACAGTGAACAAGGTCGAGTGGTTAAATTGCCAAGACAGGATTATGGTGTGTTAGGACATCATTTAACACCTCATCATCTGAATCCTAGATCTATGTTGTAGACTACACACATTTTTTAGTCGAGTCACTAATTACTGTACATTTATTAGCTTCTCAGGCATTTCATACTAGCTTTTTAGTTTTTAGCAGTGTCAGGGTCCCATGGTTGCACCCTGTGTCTTCTCATGCTGTGCAACATCTGTGCTGTTTGAAGCCAGCTGTCTTCAGTAATTTGCTGATGCAGCTAGATGTATAGTACACATAACACCAGCACAGGATTTGTACTCTTACTCATTACTCAGGCTTTACTGTGCTTTTTTCATATGATTTGTTACAGCAAACAACATACATTTCTCTGTTATGCTGTGGCATCTTCAAGATATTTATCACACATCGCACATATTAATTCAATGAGTAGTTATTACCAAGACAAATCCATGCCTCAATTAGCTTACTTTTGTCTTGTTTCCACGTCCGGTTTTCTGGTAGGCCTTCAGCTCGACACAGCGCGACGCGGCCGTCACTTTTTGCTTTCCGTTTAAGCTATGCGGTGCCTTATTCGGAAAGCAAAAAGTGGTGGCTGTGTCGCGCTGTGTCGAGCTGTAGGCCTATCAGAAAGCCGGCAGTGGAAAAGAGGCATTTGTGTTACAACATACTGACTCAACATCAATGCAAAATCAATTTCAGTGCTCCCCTACTGAGCCAGAATGGAAACAACAATTTCAACGACATTATCATCATCAGCAACAATAACATCAACTAACAACTACAACAACAACAAAATAGCAACAGTTTAAAAAGTGACAAATTGCTTTTTTTGTAGAGCCCAAATTGCTTGCTCCTTTGCTCAAGAGCATACATTCTGAATTTGAGTCATGAAAACACCAGTACATTGTATCCTGAGTATGACCTGGTTTCTGGTGTTGTGCTACTGTACCCTTGTATGAGGATCAATACCCTGCAGCTTAATGAGAGCCTGCTTACTGCTCCTGTCAGTAAACACACACGTTATGAGAAAATATAGATCATGAGCCCGGGTGGTAACCTCCTTAATGCTACGCAGGCTGCATCAGGCAAAGGTCATGAGGGCATCTCAGGACGATGATGGAGGATGGAGGGCGTGTGGTAGAGCCTCAATTGGATCCATCCAGCCTATGCATCAGCACAGCAGAGACATGGAGGTATGTTTTCTTCCTTGGCAACAGAGTCCCTGGAGGAAAGCAGCAGGAGGCAGAGAGAGTTGGAGGGAGGAGTAACAACATCGGAGATGTGAAAATTCAGAGAGTGGTGAGTGGAAATACAAAGAAGTTAAATAAATAATGGGATAAGATACAAAGAACTAGATTTGTGAGGAAAAGACATTCGTAGCAGAAAAGGGTCAGAAGAAAAGGAGGGAGTGTGAAAGAAAGAGGGAAAGAAAGAAAGAAAGAAACAAAGAAAGAAACAAAGAAAGAAACAAAGAATGAACGAATGGAAAAAAAGATAAATCTAGCCTCACCATCATCAGACTGCAGCGCAGGCACAGGTGGTGTGGCTGACCCTCGGCTTAGTCCCAGGGGGGACGGGCAACAGCGGAGCAGCACAGACCCTGACAGATGAGGCCCTGGCTCCCTCCAAGGGAAGCAAGATGGTGCGTGGGCCCCCACCATTTTCACTGTGAATAAACGGGCAGAGCAGGCCACAGCATGCCACTGCACGGCCTCATGGCTGGCTTGATTCATTGGGCTGCATAGTACATTTTGGGGCAGCTGTTACCTAATGATTTAGTTAGGGAGGTGGTCTTATAGATCAAAGGGTTGCAGGTTCGAATCCAACCCTTACCTCTCCCTACACCTCCATCCATGGCTGAAGTGGTCTTGAGCAAGGCATCTCAACCCCACATTGCTCGAAGGACTGTAACCCATATCCTGTACAATGACTGTAGAGGTAAGTCGCTTTTGTAAAACATATACACATACAGTATACAGTACATGTATGTGTGTATGTCACACACACATGCAGGCACATACGCACGCGCACACACACACACACACACATTCACTCACACACACACACACACACACATTCACTCACACACACACACACACACACACACACACACACACACACACACACACACACACACACACACACACACACACACACACACACACGTTTCAACGCTGCTTACCAAGCAGTCAGCTTTGACCCATAGACACGCACACATAATCACATTAACAAACAGACAAATCTTATGTTAAGTAGGCTATGTTTTTGATATGTTTTACTTACTCAGCCTCAACATTCCAGATTGCTGCAAGTGCTGTCTCACATCACTTGGACTAGGATCAGGGCCACAGACCTGCAAGATCTGCTTGCCTGTTATTGAACCATGCTACCAGGCCAGTGCGGAAACCTTTTACTGCTATAGACCAATTCACCATTGGTTCTGGTGCAAGGCATCAATGGTAACACTTTATGTCTGTTTATAAAGACTTAGTAAATAATTAACTAATGATGAACAAAACATTAACAAATTATGCTATTTTATTGTGCTTTATAATATGTTCAAGATTTCATAAACCTTTTGAACAGTATATTTTATCCATTTACAAACATATTATAAATCTTTGATGAATATAAAATATTAACATAACATTTCCCAGTCATTGACAAACATTTGTTAATGTTTCGTTCATGATTTGTTCATCGTTTACTAAGTCTTATTAATGCTTTATAAGCATACATTATTATAAAGCAATACCAGTGAAATCAATCAGGCCAGTTGGCTGGTTGTTGTGCAGGTCGGTATGGCAACTCAACGGGATGAGATTATTGTAGAGTTGATACCCAGGGGGAAATTCAGGAGA
>NC_085870.1:41382453-41504953 GCF_034702125.1 Engraulis encrasicolus
ATTTTCCTTTGGGGGCACAGCAACGTCTAGCCTAGGGGCCCCAGGCCATCTTCATCTGGCCCCGCATACACTGTCAATTGTGCAGTGTTATTTCAACACTAAGAGGGTAAAGGACCAACTACAAGTGCTGAATTTGACTTTCTGAGGGTTGACCCTGACACTTCACAATTTACCATGCAGTGCATGCAGTGAGGACGCAGAGGGGGCAGGGTGGTGGGATGGATGGATGGATGGTTGGAAGGATGGGTGGAAGAGAGGTAGGGGTGGGTAGGAGGGATGGATCTGTGATCAAATTGAGGCCAAACTCTGACCGTTGCTGTAGCAGCCATGATGTGGCATTGGCTTAATGGAGTCTCTTCTCGTGACTGAGCTGCCGGGCTCGCAGGTCGCCACACTCACGGCCAAGGACTGTGGAGACGTGAAGGCAATGCCTGATCATGTGTGTGTGTGTGAATGTGGGTTTGTGTGCCACACTGTGTGTGTGTGTGTGTGCCACACCGTGTGTATGTGTGTGTGTTTGCATTTTTGTAATTATGTGACGTGTGTCTTTGTTTGTGTGTGTTTATGAGTGTGTGTGTGTCAGTCTGTGTATCTTTGTTGGTGTATGTGTGTTTTTCAGACAATCTGTGTGTGTTTGTGTGGATGGGGGTGATGTGGAAGGAGAGCATGCTCTACTAGATAGATAACAAGTAATATGTAGGGGCATAAACAAACTGCACATACAAATGTAGGTAAGGTGGAGGGTAAACAAACAACACCCTGACACAGACCTTGAAAAAACACACAGACACACACACGCACACACACAAGGACACGCAGAGACACAGAGAGAAACATGAAGAATACACAAATATGTGAATTATAAAACAAAACAAGCACCAACATCCATTACATTTATTTGTGATTATTACAGTTGTTAGACAAAATAATTTCAGCTACAAGTGTGTTTTTTAAGTGACCACCATCCCTCAAAGCAGTTGATGCTTTAACACTGCCACCTAGTGTACATCTGATGTACTACCAGTCCAGTAGCATGCTGCTGTACAGTCTGTGTCGCTTGACTTCTATCAGCACACGCAAACACACATAATGCAGATTAAACAGATCAAGGTAAGCGCTTCAAAATGGGAACTTAATGAAGCTATGGCTGTCTCTTCTTGTTTTTAGTGAGAAAGACTCTCCATCACACTCACATTTTCTTCAGATTTAATTAAGTACTGTACGCACCTCCTCTCTCCACTCTTCTCTGTACATAAGTCTGGTCAATCTTCAAACCTTACAGTCCTCTATGTTTGTCAAGTCTGACCCAATGCGTTCTATTCGGAAGACAAAGGTGTACAAATTTTAATTTGCAGCTACTTCTGTTCTGACAGGGCCTTTACGACACATTCAGATTTACTTTGCTAACATTTCACAATGGCACATAAGGGGTTAAAAAAAACATACAAAGGTTAAGGCAATAATAACAACAGTCAGTGCTAACACAAGACAAATGTGCATGACAATATGACATTCAAGGGCAAAAAATATGCATCGCTTGACACTGGGAATTGAACGGAATAAAATGCCTCTAAAATCCATTCTTTCCACTGCCATACATTCAAATGTCAGTTGTATCAACCAGGAGTGTGCTTCGGTTGCATACCCACACCACTAGCTATGTCATGTGTAAGCCAGTGCTACATCTGAAGAGAATTTGTTTAAGTAAGAAACTGAATCCAAAACACTAACCTGAAAGGGTAATTTATCTATAGTGTTTAATAAACCACACGCTCTGAATACCTACCTGGTGCTGCAATGGCAAATGAATTTTATGAATACTGGTGCAGTGCTTACATACAGTATGTTACACATGGACATGGACTCAAAGACAGTGCCATTCATCACAGGAAAATATTCTCAACTTTCAAGCACATTGATTTGGTATAGGTTTTACGTTAAAAATCTGCATTGTCTATTTTAGTTTAGTAGTAAAATAATAGTCTCAAGCAACTTTTACAGGGAGAGAGGGTTAGTGAGGTCATGTTGGATTAAGTTCTTGCTCTGCAACATAGTGCACACACAACTCGTGCACACACGTAAACACACACACCGACTGCCCTCTTGACCTACATATAATTTCTACGAAAGCCCCCTAACGAAGTCCCTGGGGTTCTTGACATTCATGAACTGCCAAATGGTCATGAACTCTCACTCATTTGATCCCCTTCAGGTTCTAAGAGTGTGTGCGCACTTGTTTATACAGTGAGGAGAATAAGTATTTGATCCCTTGCTGATTTTGTTAGTTTGCCCACTAATAAAGACATGATCAGTCTTAAATATTAATGATAATATGTATTCTAATATGGAGAGACAGAATATCAAAAAGAAAGTCCAGTAATTAACTCTAAAGAATATATAATAATTGATTTATATTTAATTGAGGGAAATAAGTATTTGATCCCCTGCCAACCATTAAGAGTTCTGATCCCGCAGATCAAATGGCACTTCCAATCAACTTGTTATCTGAATTGAACACACCTGTTAATAGTAACCTGCACAAAAGACACATTGAATCTGCAGAATCAGTCCATAGAATCAGTCAATCGATCAAACTAAACTCACCAACATGGGACAGACCAAAAAGCTGTCAAAGGATGTCAGGGACAAGATTTTAGAACTCAACAAGGCTGAAATGGGCTTCTGGATATTAAAGAGCAAACTGTTGGTGAATTTCTTCCCAATTTTAGGACATACGAAATGATCATCAATCATCAATCTTAGGCCTGTCTCTGGTTCCATACAAGATTTGACCTTGTGGGAATTTAATAACCAGAAAAAATGAGATAAAGCACCTTAAAACTGTATGGGAGGAGCTAGGAAATGATCTCAAGGCAGCTGGGACCTCAATCACTAAGAAAACTATTGGAAACACTTGATACCACAGCGGATTAAAATCCTGCAGTGCATGTATGGTACACCGGCTTCAGAAGGAACCTGTTCAGGCCCACCTGAGGTTTGCCAATGAACGTCAAACTGGATTAGGATATGATTGGGAGGTGCTGGAATCAGATGACACCAAAATCAAACTGTTTGGCATCAACACAACTCGATGTGTTTGGAGGAAGAGAAATGCTGCCTATGATCCCAAGAACAACACCTTCTCCAACATCATAAATGAAAGTGGTAACATTATGTTTTGAGGTTGTTTGTCTGGCCAAGACACAGGACAACTTCACATCGTCAAGAAACGGATGGAGGGAGACATGTAAATGTACAATGCTGCATGCCAACCTCTTTTCCACCACCACTAGACTGAAGGTGGGTCATGGATTGGCCTCCCAAAATGATAATAATCCATAATATACAGCCCAAGCAACGAAGGAGTAGCTCAAGCAGAAGCACATTAAGGTCATGAAGTGGCCTAGACCGTTTCCAAACATTAACCCTATAATAATCCTGTGAAGGGAACAGAAGCTCCCATTTGGCAAGCTACAGTCATACAACTTAAGTGATTTAGAGATAATCTGCAAAGAAAAGTGGACAAAAGTCCTTTCTAATATATCCACAAACATTGTCATTAACTGAAAGAAACATCTGACCTCTGTATGAGAAAACAAGGGCTTTGCCACCAAGTATTTTGTCTTCTTTGACTAGAGGGGTCAAATACTTATTTTCCTCAATGGAATACAAATCAATTAAAATATATTCTTCAAAGTTATTTTCTGGATTTTCTTTTTGATATTCTGTCTCTCTATATTAGAATACATTTTATCATTAATATTATAGAATGATCATGTCTTTATTAGTGGGCAAACCAACAAAATCAGCAAGGGATCAAATACTTATTCTCCTCACTGTATATGTGTGTGTGTGTTTACGTACAGTAGGTGTATGTGTGTGTGCCTGTGTGTGTGTGTGTGTGTGTGTGTGTGTGTGTGTGTGTGTGTGTGCATGTGTTTATGTTTGTTTGTGTGTGTGTACGTAGGTGTGTGTGTGCGTGTGCATGTGTTTATGTTTTTGTGTGTGCGCACGCATGTGTTTACATTTGTGTGTGTGTGTGTGTGT
The DNA here is from genome assembly GCF_034702125.1 of Engraulis encrasicolus. Classification (NCBI taxonomy): domain Eukaryota; kingdom Metazoa; phylum Chordata; class Actinopteri; order Clupeiformes; family Engraulidae; genus Engraulis; species Engraulis encrasicolus. Next base: position 41,386,501 of record NC_085870.1, read on the forward strand.
GTGTGTGTGCGCCTGCATTTGCATGTGTCGGCTCTTCTGGCTTGGTGGCGCAGATATTCTCGGATATTCTGGGAAACACATGACATGTCCATGCTATGCAGCGTCTCTCTACAACTGTGTACAGCTGGCGAGGGCGCGGAGGGACCCCAGCTGAACGCCATACTTACATGCCAACAGCCAGCAGCTGCCAGACAGCCCCACGGCAACTCCAAAGGCAACACAAAGGTCAAAAGGTGACGTGGCATTTCGGACCAGAGCAAAACAGCCACCGCTGCTTGTGTGTTGTGCAGCGCTACGTGCAGTTTCTTATTGCAAAACATCCACTGCTTGCGCGTTGTGCAGTGCTACATGCGGTTTCTTATCGCTGCTAGTTAAAACATACTTAATCAATTGCTTGTAAGGTAATATGTGGCTTGTTTTGTGTTTTTAATTCAAAGCCAGCTTAAATAAACTTATCTTCGTGAAACCTTAAAACCAAAAACAACAGAAATCATGTTTACTTTTAAAATTAATGAAATATCTCCTGAGGTGCAGTTATTATAGTAGTGTCAGGGGGGATTCTAATCAAGGTTGCAGAAACAAGCGGTTGTTTTATGCTGTAGTTACTGAAGTGCCATCTTATAACACACAATTAACCCCAAATTTATTTGTCTTAAAAAGATGCAGAGGAAAGGCATTTGACAGGCATTTTGAGATAACACCTGACAACCAATTATTTAATACAAAGACTAATTATCCAATGTATTATCCAACGTTTTGAAAACAACTGCACAGTTCAGTGTATTCAAATCGATTTTTTTTTGCCAAAACTGCAAAATAGCCCTAACGGCACCCTCTGGTGGAGAGCTAAATAAAGTGCACCATGCTGTTCTCGCACTCCCTCGGAACAGACAGCTTGTAGTTCTCGCAGGAGAGCTTGTAGTTAAGGCCGTCATTGTTGTCCCAGTACTCCACTGCGGCGGCCAGGTAGCGGATGGCAAACTCCAGAGTGGCGCCAGGCTGTAGGATGAACGGCGGGACGGGCAAACGGAACCGGAAGACGTCCGCCTCTGGCTGACGGGGCGGGTTACTGGGGACGGTGGTCACCCAGCTCCCCTTGGTCTCCGCCACGCTCCTCCAATTGGTGAAGGAGTAGCGCACCGTCACCTCCTTCTCGAAGGCCAGGTTGAGGACCTGCACGGTGCCGATGATCCCCATGTCGGAACACAGCACCCTCTCCAGGCACACGGCCTGCGCACGGAGGCGCTCGGCGAATCCCGGCTGGGCCGCCACGTCCTCCGGGAAGCTGGGCTTGAAGTAGGGAAGGGAGACCTCCAGGTCCTTCCCACAGAAGAGCTCGGAGTTCATCAGGAGCCTGTAGAGCACGTGATAGGGCACCCTAGGGTCCTCCCCAACCTTGAAGACCTTCACCTCCTCCAGCTCAAGGCCCAGGGAGTCGGCGAAGCGCACCTGCAAGTAGGGGTGTGCAAAAAATCATTATGACAATATATATGAAGAGCTCTTTTCCAAAATGAGACATATCCATTTCATAGAATGTTGTGAAATTTACATTTTTTTATTGGCCATTGAATTGCATTGCAAAATGCATTTTTATAGAGGCTTAAAAGTATGTTCTCAAAACATTTGAATCGCAAGAATTTACACATAGATGGTAGGACTTCTTAACAGTCAATTCCAATACTAAAATACAAAAAGTCAAAAAAGGTGGATATAGTGTTTTGGAAAAGAGCTCCTCATATATACAGTATTTATCGCATCGAGCCTCTTTACAATACACATATCGCATCTACAGGTTTTTGCCAAAACCTACCCTCGTCAGCAAGTCCACACATTTTGTTTAGGAGTAAATGCACTGCATTCTGTCATTCACCTGCACTTAGAGAGTACTCTGGGACCAAATACACTCTACAACATTTGTAAAACAATCTTATAAATTACATTTGCAATACAATTAAGTTATATTTTCAGGGGATCTGATGAAGGTGGGGTCTGTTGTAAAGGTGGCCACCTTCAATACAGGCCTAAACGCAGGGGGAAGTCCTGGTTTGTGTTCATTGTACGGCCTTGGAGGACTTTGAAGTGGCCCTTCGAATGAAAAGGCTCCTCTTATTTAGAAGTGAAACACATTAGCAGTTGACATAATCTATTTTAGGTAATAAATGAACACTATTTAATGAGCCCAAATGATGCATTACATTGTAACTGCACTGTATTGGATCATTCAATTGCTATCCAGCAAGAGAAAACGGGCAATAGATTGTGAGGTTGCACAGTAAAAAAAGAAATGCAGTGATAATTCAACACATAGAGAGTACTCTGGGACCAAATACTTACACTCTACGCCATGTTAAATCAAGTCTCTAAGTGCTGGATTAACACTGCATTTTTTTTACTGTGTGTTGGCTATTCCCAGCCCTACTGTACCTGCACGCGGGCCTGCTGGCGGCGGCTGAGGCTGGTGGAGGGTAGGGACTGGGCCCGGCGCCTCATGATGGCCTTGGGAGTGGCCTCGCTGGACAGGCTGCGTCTGAAGACCGGCTCTCTGGGGGACGGAGGCCGAGGGCTCGGGGGACGGATGGGGACCGGCCTGCGCTCCGGCTCTTTGGCGTCAAAGATGTCACTCAGGCGGATGACGGTTTTGGACGGCTTGGACACCGCGCTAACCCCGGTGGTGAACTGAGGAGCTTCGGCAGGCTTACGGCCAGGAGGTCGTGGGCTGTAATGGGCCATGATGATTCTCTGCTAGAGTAGCCTACATGGATGTCATTGGAGCAAGAAAGGAAGAATATCAACAAATGTCATTACATAATGTATTATATAATGTAATTATGTGTACTGCCCCGTGGTCTAGTCTGCATAGAATTTCTATGCAGACTAGACCACGGGGCAGTACACATAATTAATTTCTATTAGAAAGCAGGTATACGCAGTATACCCACCTCAAATTTCATGGATTTCAGTATGCCCATCTAAACTTGATTGTTCCATTATTTAGAATAGCACAAATGTAGTATACCCACCTCGAAAATGCTCATATATACAGTATACCCACCACAAACAGCAGACTACACCACTGGTACTGTCTGACTATAGGCATTATCATTAACACCATCAACTTAATGTCACAGCTGACATGGAAACACCACCCACTTGTCTCTTATGGGGAAAAAATTCCTAACTTGCAGTATCCGAACTGCAGTTTTTAACACAGTTTTACTGCTGCAAATTACACTATTACTATCGATGCATTACATGTAGTATTATGGACACCAGGAACTGCATAGGCTACTACAAAACTATTGCGCTCACTGCAACATTGTGGAGAAGATCCCCCTTTTTATGTATGAAAAGTGAAATTTTCCCAGTCATAATGAATAGGCCAACTTAGAATTTGATGATGGAGGTACGTATTCATGAAAAAGGTCACATTAGTGAATGGGTAGCATGAATTCTGGAAATAACTAAAAATCTTACACAGTGCACCTTTAAACAAAATAGTCCTGCAGAAAACACCCTGCTGTTATGCAGTTCTTTCACAAGGTGAGCAACAGATCATGTCACTTCTTCAGCTTTTTCATCTGTGTATGAGATTACATTTACCATTTGTTATGATAGTTTATGATTGATAATAGCAGACCCAGAGATTCTGTATTCATGCATTATTTACCTGTTGTCCATGCAGGCCTACTGTAATTAATCCCAAAAGAAAATACGTGACGAACACTGTACCATCTTGATATTTAAGTGACTATTTCAAGAGCATGCAGTAGTAGTGAAGTACTTACTTGCCAGCCAGTGCTATTTAAACATCCTTGCTTTCCAACTGGAGACGGAATCGTTAGCTGCAAACCACTTCCATAGTGCTCTGATACATCAGACCCATGCTGATTTTAGTCATCATAGTGAAACTAAAACAAATCACTTCCTTGCAAAGTCGTACAACTATGATACGGAGACGAACCAACAATGCATCATGCACTGTTTGCTGTGAATAAAACAGAATGCCGAAAAACCAAGGGTATAGCCAATTAAGTTGTGGAGCAGATTCACGAAACGCAGGCTGAGTATGTGTGCCATGTCAAGTTCCTGTGCGCATAACCTCTGACATTTACACACATGTCCCTGTGGGAAGACGTCCATGGCTTGTTATTTGTCTCCAGCGTATAGCACGCACAGCTTGAACACTAGTTTGTGGTAGGCCAATTGGGTGATTTGGCATTTATAGCTGTTTTGGTAATGAGTTCAGTAAACAAAACGTCCTCTTCCGTAAAATAGCGCGCTTCCTGGTCCGAGCGCTGCACAGCAGACCACAAAGCGTAAAGCCCGTATCAAATGACGTCCCCTACAGGTACAGGAAAATAATATTTAACACTACACTTCCCACAACACACCACGCCCTATGGGATTATGTTCACATCTGGAGCATCTGGATACGAGCATAATAACGAGAAAACAGTAATAGAGAAAATCTTGGAAAACCTTCGTGGTAAAATCGTTTAAAGCGCGCGCAGGCATTAGGATATGGTACGAGTACTATTACATTTCCTGGTTGGCAGGTAGGTAGGTTTCAGTAAATTATTTAGCGTTTTGACGCCGGGATGCACCAATTTCGCTCCATCCTTAATGCGGAGCACTGGAGAAGATAACGGGTCTATGCGTTGCATTACACACTGCAACTGTGATGCTATGCCTAAACGCATTTTCTCACCAGAAGCAGAAAGGAAAGGATTGATAGCCCGGTGAGAACCGAAGGGGATAATTGTTGACGGCATCACTGCGAAGAGGAGACAGACGGCTATGGCCAAACTCGACCACCGAAAATGATGGGGACAATACTGGAAGAACGCGCTCCGAGAAACAACCCGCACAATCTATACACTAAAGGCAAGCGGACATCAAAATCCTTATGGAGTAGCGGCGCGCCAACAAAGCAGAGGTTAGAAAAGAGGTAGTGTGAAATCTCGGTTATTTATGTGGCCCAGTTTTCTTGTTAGTAGTAGTTAAAAACCTTCTGTTTAATTGTGTTTGGGATGGTATTTCACTTATCTGTCTGCAGCACAATGGTGTACAAGTCTGGGGTGCCTAATGGTCTACATAGAGAAAGCAGAATTCCTCTTCCTGAGGTAAGCATTGATACACTTCCTTCCCAAAGCTATTTTGAAGCGAATGGAAATCTAACATCCATTTTTAAATTGTAATTTTATTGACAAGCCTGGTGTGCTTTGTGTGTTTTTGTTGGTTTGTTTGTTTTGTTTTGATTTGTTTTCTTTTAAGGGCTATCCGCCCAAAATGAGAGGAAAACTGGAGGAACCCTCCCTGATGGACACCCCAAGGTGAGCTTGCTGTGTCACCACCTGTTCGTAGCCACGGTATTTAAAGGCATAGTCAGCATATACAGAAACAAACCAACACAGTGTAATCCAGAAACGTGCCCAGTCAGTTCAATCCCTTCGTCGTCCCACGTGCTGTCTGTGCTCCTTTGACCTGTGAGCGGATTATAGTCCCTGTTGGGTTGAGCCAAGGAAATTTATCCACGGACGGATAAACAAATTGTGTTTATCCCTCCTAGATTGGTGGCTGTCATGCATCTTAGGCTAGCAACAGATAGTGTAGTTTTTCATTAGGTTTTGGCACGCGATTATCACAATACATTTCTATCAATAATCAGAGATTCTGCAATGCAGTATGACATGTTGCATTTGTGCAATAGACTAGCTGTAGCCTCATCATTTGCACTGTTCCGCCAGTGGGATGCTGTGATGCTGAAAAGCAACAACTTGGTCAGGGTCATTCTGGCAACAGCAAATTGATAACAAGGGCCATGTTTGACCGTGGCTCTAATGGTAGGGCACTGGTCTGCTACACCAACAGCCCGGATTTGATTCTAACTCGGGTCATTTGCAGATCCCACTATCCTCCCACAAAAATAACAAAGGCAAAAACTATATTGAAAAAAAAAAAGATTAAGCCATGCCGTCGCCAACTTGTCTACCATGCGGCTGACCCGGGTCCGATTCCCGGCCCGGGTCCATTACCGGCCCTTCCCCGTCTCTCTCTCCCCACTCGCTTCCTGTCACCACCTTCACTGTCCTATCATAAATAAAGTCAAAAAGACCAAAAATAAATCTTTTAAAAAAAGAAAAAAAAGATTAATGCTGTGCTGTGTTACTGTTCCACAGTGCCCAGGTGAGTCAGACGAAACCGATGACTCCCAAGCCGAGGCCACAGGTGTCCTTCCTGAGGGAGACGAGAACCAGGCCATGGAAGGCGGCCTCTCACTCCAAAAATGAGACCGGTGGTGACGTGAGCCACTCGGGGCCACAGGATCACGTCTCTCACACTGTCAACATCCAATCAGGCCTGAGGAGGGATTGCTCCCTGGAGAGGAGAGAGGGAAGGAGGAGGTATCCGAGTTCAGACCGGGCCAAGCAGCAGCAGCAGCAGCAGCGGCAGCGTGAGATCTCATTCTCGGACAGTGCCAGTGACCTGTCTGACACGGAGAGAGGCCCCGAGTTGCCCGCCGCCCCTAGCACCCCTCCCAAACTAGACCTCCGAGCTGAGGTGCCCACACAATGTTTACACAATATACTATTTGCTTTTTTGTTGATGATACTTACTGCATAGTAATCCTGTACTGCAGGTCTGCTCGTTTATGAGAAAAATTCAATCACGATTATTTCAGTCAATATTCATATCACGATATTTTAAGACGATATTTCTTTTTAAGACAAATTAATTGTACTAAACAATTTACAATCAGCTGTGGCCTAATGGTTAGAGAGGTGGTTTTAAGACAAGAGGGTTGCAGCTTCGAATTCCACCCTGACCTCTCCCTGTAAATAACTGAAAGCGTCAGTTAACTGTAATAATGCAGTCTGTTTGACCTGTTTTGGAACTGGATTGTAGATTCTGAATCCAGTTTCTGAATCCACTGAATCCACTGAAGCTGTCACTGAAGCTGACTTTGACTTTGACTTTAAGGTGATTGATCCGGCTGAGTTCCAGCGGCGTCCCCGTGCCTCCTCCTCCTCCTCCTTCCGCCGCCAGTGCCAGCCTAGCCGCAGCTACCCAGACTTCCTGCCCCCGCCCTTCAATGGCTGGAGCCTGCAGCAGCTGGCCGTCTTCCTCAACACAGAGGGCAAAGGCATACCCAGGCCCAAGCCCTCGGACCACCTGGAGAGATACCTTGAGAGGCTGCTCAAGCTGGAGTGGCACCAGATCCAGACCGTCAGGAATGAGACGGGTGTCGTTGATGGTGCTGCCGACGGCGACGGTGCTTGCTGCAGTACCAGTAACATCATCCGGGGTCGACATACACGCTGTCGTCTTCCTCGCCCCCACAGCAGCCCCTCTGCCAAACTGAGCACCCCCAAAAGCATCCTCCAGTGCCAGCGGGCGTTCCCCCTTGCCCTGCTCTCCTCCATCACCACCCCCAGCTTGCCTGTGCAGCAGGTGGGCTGCGCGTGCCCACACTGCCACGTCCGCTACCCACACTGCAACGGCTCCTGTCACTCGGCGGTGTCGTCGTACGGCTACCAGCAGAGCTCCCGTCTGAGTCCGGTGATGGAGCGCCGCCGGCGGCCCTCTGGTATGCCAAAGAGGAGCAGTAGCGAGAGCCGTGCCTATGGGCACCCCCATACCCATACCCATACCCACGCACATGGCTATGCCTTGGGCTCCGTATCCACCTTCCCATCTCACAGCTATCATGATCCAGGAAAGAGGAACGGAAACGGGAGTAGCCACCTGAGACGAATGCAGGCTGCCGGAAACATCCGCAACCCATCGCTGAGTCCTCCGCGGCTCCGGGCCCCGGTGTCAGGTGCGCTTGGCCCAGCAGAGGCAGCCGTCAGTGGGGGAAGAGATCGTGCCAGTGGTGGTGGTGGAAATGGAGGTGGTGGTGGTGGTGGAGCAAGGGACACTCGTGGCAGGGAAGGAAGGGAGGTCAGCCAAAGACGGAGGTCTGTATCGGAGAGGAGGAGATCAACACCCAGTGCAGCGAAGCAAGATTTGAAAACAAATGGCCATGTGGATACTGACCATTTTGTTGGCAGGTCAAGAGACAGGGCGTCCGGAAGGGCAACTGGGAGGACAAAGCATGTTGAGTTTGTCACATGAGCTTTATGAAGAATATTGTTGCCATATAACAATCACGGATCTCAGAAAAGCACAAAAAAAACTTTTTTATCTTTAATGTCTAACGCCCTACTTGTTTTTTTAACTCTACAAATTATTTTTATCGATACATCTTTTGAATATTTTCTTGTAACATGCTTACTTGAGCACACGTGACCTTTGATGTGTGTGTGTGTGTGTGTGTGTGTGTGTGTGTGTGTGTGTGTGTGTGTGTGTGTGTGTGTGTGTGTGTGTGTGTGTGTGTGTGTGTGTGATTTGTGTGGGGTGTGTGTGTGTTATTTTAGTGGCAGCCTAAGCCTTAGTGCATGGGCCAAACTAAATAAAATATTGGTGCATTATTATTCATGAGAGCCAAGAATCTCCTTTTGATCCTGCTAAGACTTCACATGCAAGTGGGCCCATCATCGTCCATACCCAGATCAATCATTTACACACACTGACCCAAATTCTGTAATTTACAGACCCCTATTTTTCTACGATTTTTCATGTTTTATGAATATTCTTTGCTAGTTTTATCTGGTAATTAAAATAAAGTATTTTCCATAGTTTACAACATATGCAATAACTTTGAGGATTTTGAAATGAACGTGCACAATGTATAGGCCTAAATAAAGTATTGAATGTCATACTTTTACCTGTTTGTTTTTTGCATATTTTATTTCAACCTATTACATTTTTTCATTGATTCAGTCTTCTTTTTTTCAATTTCATATCAATCTGTCATTAATTAAATACCTCCTGTACCTTTATCGGAAAAGGTTTTGAAGAGCTAGTTGTGTTTAGTTGACTGCTGTGGTGGACTGCTGAGCTCTGGGTCTTACAGGGTTTTAACTCTATCACTCTCTTAATTCAGTCAGCATTCATCAGTCAGCAGCATAGTGATTATCATACAGTACGATAAATGGGGAAATAATAGGCCCATAATGAGCACAAAATGAACCTGTTTTACCCTATTATTCCCTTGGAAAACACTGCCACAAAGTTGGATATGAAGGGCCAAGCCTACTGTACAGGCTGATAACACAAAAGTGATTCACACTGATCATTGTGACATAAAAGAGACTATACGTTTACCCCTTTGCGCAGAGCCTATGTTTTAACCTTATTGTCCTCAAAATTGTAATGGCCCAGTCTTAATCTCTTATCTAAGGCTCTCATACCAATGTTGCTATGATGTAGTTGAGTCATTCCAGCAAAGTCTGATTGGGTCTGAACTGATCATGGAATGTAGGTGGGTGCATCTGTACAAAGAGGCCGTATTCCATGATCAGTTCTCATGATTTTTAAGCCATTTTGATTACTTTAACCCTCAATACAACCTAGAAATAAGACATTGCATTGTGTAAAATATTGATATACCACATAAGTAGCCATTTAAGTGCCCTTAGTTTACTTTCTACACTGAAACATCAAAAATGGGCATTTTAAACCATTTTAGTGACCTTTGACCTTAAGTAGGACTGACACTACACATTTTGCTGTTCACTTATAGTATGGTATGGTACATGAAATACCATTCAATAGCCCAGCATGAACATATTCTATTCTGCACTCCATAAAAGATGGGGAACTATGGAAAAATGGCAGAAAATCGGCATTTAAGACCATATTTACGACCTTTGACCTTAAATATGACCTTGACATTTCACTTTTTTGGTCTCAAAGTACACCTCCAGCATGGCATGCCACATGACATGCCATTAGATTATCCAGCATGGACATATTTTTACTCTGTACCTCATAAAACATTGGGAACTGTAGACAGATACAGTAGCAGAAAAACAGGCGTTTTGGGGTTAAAAAGTAATTTCTGGGGTAAGGGGGGTGGTTTCGGCTTGATTTTTAAAAATGTTACATCAATGTATTCCTAAAACATGGTATTTTCATCAAAAACACCCCTCCCTATCTGACAGTGTCCAATGTGGAACCAATGGCAGCACGTTGTTGTTTCCCTCCAGAAGGGGGACTTATTTTCATAGCAGAAGTCCTAGGCAGAGCATTATGGACGCCAGCGCGGAGCGTGTTTTGGAATATCTTACAGAGGTGGAAGAAGCTGCTGAAGATGTTCTCTCAGACAAACAACAGGTAACATGAGCTGTCGGAACACGTTGTGATTATAAGATTTTATTTATATGAAATTGGATGGTTGTAATTTGCCATACGTCTCTTGCAGATAGTAGACCTCGACAAGAGAAGAAACTCGAACAGAGAGGCACTCAATGCCCTACGAAAACACATGTCCGGGGAGGGTAAGTTGACTTGTTTGGACGAGCCTACACCTCCATTATCCGTCATTTCTTACGTATAATTACAGTAAAACAGGTGTTGATAAATGTATGGCTGTTGGCAGGATGCTGAAACATAGCAGGCATGGGCTTTCCCTCTTGGCCAAAGTAGCCTTTCAGGTGCGCATTCAGTTCGGTCACACGCCAGCCACAATTTGTTATGATGAATGCATTCGCACGCAGACAGCTAGAGCACAATGAAGAAAAGTGCAGCTGCGACATAAAGAATTGAACAAAAGTGTTGTGCAGCAAGTATCGTGAAGAGATGAGGTGCTAGCCAATATAGTAGGCCTACGTTAGTTGTCTGTTAACGACGGTGTGTAGTTCCTGGCTGGCAATTTAGCAGCATAGTTGAAGCACTGAGAATGAACATACTTCCTCAGTCACAGGAGGACGGAGAGGCGCTGTTTAACATTATTCATAGTTCTGGTGGAGATGGCTCTGGATGAAGTTGTAGGCCTACACAGTCTCAAACATTCTATCCCGAAGCCTAGCTCTGAGATGGCTTTCTTATTCAGCCTGTCAGTGTAACCATCTCAAATGCGGTTGTTACCCTAAAACACAATCATGTAGGCCTAAAGTAGAATCCAGAGAATACCGTAGAATCCACAACAGGTTGGCACTCGCCAAGAGCTCTTAATGCACTCTTACACCTGAGATTGAAAAAAACAAATGTTGAGTTATCTGTGGCCGTGCATAATTTGTACTTCAGGTTGGGGATATCTCTACTATGCTTTCGCACGAGAGTGAAATCTTATCTAAAACAATGTCATAGAGCAGGGGTGTCAAACACAAATTGACCGAGGGCCAAAACCAAAATATGGAACGAAGTCGATTATTTGTTAATAAATGGACTAAAATCCTGCAGGCACGCACTTAATACTCATAGTTTAATTTCACACACACTGGCACATATTGTGTTGCATAGGAGTGTGAGCTGTGTCATTGGCCTGGGCCCGCTCATACTTCTGAGAAACACCAAATTTCATGTTCAAGTCTTGGTACACTGTACATTAATGATGTATGAGGGCCAACTGTAATACACATTTGAAATGATCTCGCGGGCCGAATAAAAAGACTCCGCGGGCCAGATTTGGCCCCCGGGCCTGAGTTTGACACCCCTGATGAGGCTACTAAGAAATAGAGAAGCGAATAGGGTTTGGAAAGCTATCCACTTGTTTTGCACCCTAACCTCAGACACTGTGCTGCTCACAGTTATACAGATTCTACATTCAGTCCCTTCACAGGAATGAATTTGAAAAACTGGCCCTCTATGACTTAATTGAATACCCCTGCCATAGACTGTATAATAAATGGACAAAGCATCCATGACGTCACCCATTAACTTAAGCAGATCTGAATGAAACCAATTTTGAACTGCTAGCGCACCAGCACATCGTTATCAATCTACCTTCTCACGTCCAGTTCTAAACATTGGTGCAATACACAGGTTTCCTTTTGTAAACAATCGCTGGCTGCGCGCCCCTGGCTTTGCACTCTTCAACCTCTGATTTTTGAAAACTGCGGTCACTCAGAAAATGTGGTCACGTGGTTGGCTGCTTATCATCTTGCCCCTCCTCACTGCCTGATTGTTTGTAAACGGAAAACCTATCTGTAAAAGGAGATGCTGGCTGTCAATCGTGCCAGCCCTGCCAAACATGTGTGACGGATGCCCACTAGCAGAGTTTAGTAGTATATCGTTAGTACACCTTCCTCCTGAAGACGCAAACGGTATCGGTATTACTGAGCTATTGCTTTAAGCTCATTGGTATCGTGCTGTGTCTCCCATGCCAAACTGGAGTGCCCAAGTGGCAGACTGCACAGGAAGACCTCGGTTACGTATGCTCCAAATAGTTGTTTTTGAAACTTACAATTGGCTATGTTGGGGTTGAAGGGTGGGTTACCACTTGATGAAGACCATACACTCTATGGTGAAGAGTATAGAGAATTTGGTGTGGCCAACCTCATATTGTATGGTATATCAATTTATTAGAGGCAAGATCAACTAGCATGCCTAGGTTATGAAATGGCCCTCCACTAATGTGCAGAGCTGCCTGGAACCACCTGCTGAGCAAATGGATAGCATTGGTTTCACTGCTATTGGATTTTCCAGGAGCAGTTCAGTTGAGATTAGATAGGATAGGTTGGTTAAACTGACTCATAGGGACACTGTGCAGGAAATGGTCAAAAAAGGTACTGCAACTATGCTGCTAATTGAAAATGTGTTGTCTAAGGCCAGATTTTATCTTTTCATGAAAGTTTATTAAGTAATAAATTAATATTTTGTAGTATGGCCCAAGTACAGTCATTTTTGCAGCTAAAAATGGCTATTTCTGGACATTCAAAATGGCGGACCATGGAGAAGATCCCCCTTTTCATGTATGAATAGTGTAATTTTTCCAGTCATAATGAATACTTAGAATTTGATGGTGGTGATAAGTATTCATGAAAAAGGTAACATTATTGAATGGGTAGCATGAATTCTAGAAATAAACAACTAAAAATCTCACACAGTGTCCCTTTTAAGTGTGGGATTCAGTGTAGCATTGCAAACAGGCCCATACAATGTCCAAAAAAACCCTGCAGTATATCAGCACACACTGGTTGACTTTGATTTACAGAATGTTCATTCTGAAACACTCATTTTGCGTATGACTGCACATGTCTTCCTGAATTTCCCCCTGGGGATTAATAAATTTACTCTACTCTACTCTACTCTACTCTACATCACCAGCACCTGGACACTGGCTGTGCATACAGACTTGAGGTCCATGCAATACTTTGAATTTGATTGTATTGTTAGTTTTTGATGATAGCATCCCTTTGTGTTTTGTTTGTTTGTTTTTCAGACAAAGCGAAAGTTTGTTTGGGCAACATGATTATTAGATTTCCAAAAGATAAAACCATCCAGATGATTGAAAGAGGTGAGTAACGTGAAGCTTCAAGCTCACTTTGCCTTACTCTCTCCTATTCCATTAACACTACATATCCAACATGTTCAACGCTGTTTTGATTGGTTATGTCCCAGAGGTTTTTAGTCAAGACTGATTTCCCCTTAAAGGAACAGTCCACCATTTTTTGATTTTCACTTATTTGCAGTATTTCTAAGCATTATTCATGAATCATTTTTGTCTATTTGTTTGCCTTGCCTAGTTTAACTGTATAGCCAAATTAAGCGTAGCGATGCAAGTCTATGGGAACAACCAAAACAGTCTCAAATGTTCTTATAAACTACTTTGGAATTAATGTAAAATTCACCAAAGTTAACTAAAACTGCTATTTAAAGGATAGTTCCGGCGTAAAATGAAAGTTTCACCATCGCTTTCTCATGCCACATAATGTATCTAATGATGAGCCATTCTGGGCAATGCCGCGCCGTTATGGAGTTAGCTAATTTTAAGCTTTTTGACAGTTTATTTATCTCCTGTAGTGGGCTACATTTACTGCACCTGTATGCCTTCCCAAAACAGAGTGCTTGCTGGCAAAGACGCGCGGTGTTGCAACCAGTTTCACAGATTCACAGACACTCAAGATTCATGAGCCAGACACATTTACACATGTTTCTCTCTCTTCAAACATGCCTCCATAGCCATGCGCCTTTTTGGTACAGCATATCTTTAGACGGTTTCGTTTAGGTGTTCCATCCCTTACTCTTCTTGTAGTCATCATCCACGAAATGCTCCCTCCATACACGGTAGTAGCGATCCCTCAGGGTTTTTATGTCAGTTTTGTCCACTTCTGATGCTATTAGCCATTCCCGTAATATGGCTGGTTTAGACAGTGGCAGTCGGTGAAAACGGTCGGGGTTCCAGCTTTTCATTTTACGGTCGCAGCCGGTGTAAGAACCGTGGACCATGTTTAGCCTACCTAGCCACCTGATTGAGTAGCCTGCATCCGGGTCAGAGAGTTGCAACAGTGAGACACCTCTGAAAACACTGGCCAGTGAAAGACTGTGTGGTCCGATGATCGTCTCTGTGCCTCGGTTTGATTGACGAGACCTTTGTGATGAAGTGTGTATCGTTTCTGAAGTTGTTTATAGCGGGGAAACATCAGAAAATAATAGGCCTATAATTGGCCCCGCCGTGATGCATTGGCTGCGTTTTTCGCCAAAAAGCTTAAAATTAGCTAACTACATAACGGCGCGGCATTGCCCAGAATGGCTCATCATTAGATACATTATGTGGCATGAGAAAGAGATGGTGAAACTTTCATTTTACGCCGGAACTATCCTTTAAGTTCTTGTGATTTTACAATTGATTTACACATTTCTAGTAAGTATGTATTACATGTGTGGAAAAAATGGTCAGCTAAACATAAGTTAGGGTTCATAGTATGAATTGCTGTTCCCATTGCTAGTTGCTTTGAAACGGCAGCTTTAGCTAAAGTATTTTATGAATAAGCAAACTTGGCCTAAACCAAACAAACACATTAAGTTGGCAATTACATTTACATTTATTCATAAAAAAATAAATTTAAAACAAATGTTAGATCTCAGTTCTTACATTTTGTCACCATACCCATTCTCCCATAACCATGAATCGGGCATTGCCTTCCAGACCAAGAGCAGCTTGATAAGGAGATCTGTGATCTCCGCAACCGACTGAAAGACAAGGTGAACCGACTCCAGGAGCTGCAAGGTAATGCTGAGCTTGTGTGGGCTGTGTTTAGATTGACCCTGCTGGTTATGTTGTGAAGACCAGGTCATTTGGAAGTCGTGTGTGTGTATGTGTGTGTGTGTGTGTGTGTGTGTGTGTGTGTGTGTGTGTGTATGTGTGTGTGTGTTGAACTTGACCGTATAGAGGAAAGTACATGTCCAGATGGAGAGAGTGTTACCATTGTATGTTATTGAAATACATAGGATGCCCCCTCAATGCACCTAGTCATTTAAATATTTATCCCCGCTGTCCTCTCGTCTCGCCCTTCCCATAGGGAAACCTGAACTGGAAGGCTACAACCTCTGCCCTCTCTCCAATGAGGAAATGAAGGCAATAAGCAGCATCCTGAGGACGTGACCCCCCCCCCCCCTTTACACACACACACACACACACACACACACACACACACACACACACACACACACACACACACACACACATATGTGTACACACACACACACAGGGATCGGACTGCTTGTTCAGGGTGCGCTCCATCATGGGTAGCGGGGGCGAGCTAGTGAGCGGGTGGGTGGGTGCTTACCTATACGGGTGGCATGGGAACCTGAGACTGTCATCACAAGCCTGTAATCTCCCCCAGCGGGAGAGACATGACTTCAGATTGCCACCGTCTCGTCTCCCGCTGAACTCCTTGCCTTGCCGCTCCATCATGGAGTGGTGCAAGTAGCAAAAAATAAAATAAAAGTTGAAATTCAATATTATATTCAGGTACACTGAAGGAGTCCCATTACTCTCAAGGCTAAAAATGGGAAGTCTTAAACCTTTGTTAGACAGGCCGCACCCTCCTAGTGACTCAACACCTTCAGTGTTACTTCTAATCTGGCCAGGAGCAATACAAATATAGTTTCTAAGCTCCAGAAAAATCGGGAACTTTTCCCACTTTGTCGGGAAGCAAACAAACAGTAGCAACCCAAGGGAGGCGGTGAACCATGCCGTTGTTAATTGTTATGCTCTTGGTCAGACCAAGTCGTGAAGAGATTTGAAAGTCGATGATAATCAGGCTACAACTTTGTGCTCTTCTTTAAAATACTTACTGTTTTGCTTTTCTGTTGATGTCTTGTGTTGATACTGCAAATGGGTTACAGTTGTGATTCAGATTATGGCGCTGTTCAACCCAGGCCTTCTGCACTGAGACTTGTATCAAACCTTGTCAAATAACAATGTAAGTTATGAGTGAGTTGATTGGATGTTCGTACTTATGTCCTGTTGCCTTTGAATTGTTCAGTGTGCCGTGATGACCAATGTCAATGTAAATAAAATGCCTATCTGCATTACATCTTTGTGTCAATGTAATTTCCCCTTTCATCACTAGATGGTGCTGTATCTTAATAGACGGGTCAGAATGTGCCCTGGAATGTGTTTTCCCTGCTCATTTCCAGCCCCGGTGCAGTAAGCAGTTATTACACAGGAAGATACTACAGCAGAAAAAAAGATTATACATAATAACACATGATAATATACAATAGCACCTGGTATGCTAATCGTTGTAACTAAATTCACCGTGACAGAGTGACACAAATGTTAAAAGGATATGATTCAGCTTTTGTGGTTTTGTGGGATTCAATGGTGGTGGTGCACCTGCACATTCATTTGTGAGAAACTCAAGGGATACCAGACAGCCAAATTAAGTGACAAGTCTCATCTCCTAAGCAACCTTGACTGTGTGATTGTGTGTTCCTCTTCCTGCCTGGGTAGTGTGTCATGATGGGCTGGACTGGGACTGAAAAACAGCCCGGGCAGTTTCCTCATAGACCAGCACCTCACACCCCACTAATTTTTTCTACAAGTTCATTCCACTGTCTATATTAAAGATGGACCGCCCCATTAAAACTGAGGGCAGGTCTCGAAGGGGGAAAAAAACAAACAAGTAAACAAAATACAACAGCATCGGCCCCTGAGGACTGTCAGCCCACCGGGAAAATGCCCTGTATGCCAGATTACCAGTCCAGCCCTGGTATCATGACTAGTGTGTAGAGTACATGTTCATCAATTGTGATTTTACGATTGACTCAGAGTTGCACGAGGTGGCAGGGACCTGCCTGCCTGTCTCCCTCACTGGCGGACTTGTATAATCAAAACACTGTGTGCATTCCTCCAGGCTGTTACGACACAAGAAAACACATTTTACTCCTCCACTGTGGTCTCGCACAACCGTGGGGGTGGGCTGGGGAGCAACAGACAACATGCCCATTTCTCAAAGTGTATTTTATGGGCTTGTTTACCTTTGTTATGATGGGACCATTTGAAAAGCTGCACAGATGGCCCTGCCGTGGCCAACTGGTAAGGGCACTCACCTGCCATGCGGCTGACCCGGGTTGGAATCCCGGCCCAGGTCCTTTGCCAACCCATCCCCGTCTCTCTCCCCATTCACTTCCTGGCCACCTCTCACACTGTCCTATCAAAGTAAGTTGGGGAAAAAATCTTAAAAGAAAAGCTGCACAGAAAATGAAGGGGAGAGAAAGAGGGGAATGCAATGGCATGAAGACCATTTGGTTTTAATCTGGCTGCTGCTGCCCCATAGGGTGAGCTGAGGAGGGGTGAGAAGGGGTTCATACTGACAAACTGAGTGACTGTTTAAATGCTTCCGTTTAACACCCGGGCCCTCCATGTTTGAAATAGTCAGTCCTATTTAAAAAGTGTGAGTGATCAAGGACGGGACCGTAACCCTGTCAGTACTGACGAATTGCGTGATTTATTGCTCACTTTATTTTATTTACTACTGTGTGTGTACCCACCCCCTAAACAGAACAGATGTCTAATGGCTGCACTGGCACATTAAGCAGGAGGCTGATTGGAACAGATTTATATGTGTGGTGGGGTGAGTAATTGTTGTACTGCAGGATTTAAATTTGTTACCGTACCTGTTCGCACGTGCCGAGTTAGTCGGGTCACAGTGGGTCAATACACACAGCTGTGGCCATCTTTCATCATGTTGTATTGCTGTGATTTATTACAATACACAAAAACAAACATTGTTTTCCACTGAATTATGAATTGAGGGCATTACCTAACACCGACAACAAAGATACTGCATATGACCCCAAGTTTGTGTTGTGGGTGATATGACCAGGTGTAGACTTTTTAGATACAGTAGGATGAGTAGTAGACAGATGATAAATTAGTCTACGATTCCAAGTACTGCTGAGGCCAGATCATGACACCCCTCATAATTCCTCTCCTCCCTCTCCTCCTCCTCTTCCACTTTGTCATTCCTGTCCTCCATCTCATCCTTCACTTCCCCCTCATCCGCATCCTCCTCTCCTTTTCTCCTCCTCTCCTCCTGTCTGGTTGTGGGTGTGGTCAGTGCGTGTTGTCCTCCCCACTTCCACAAATTTTCTTGGAACAGCTGCCACTGTTATGAAATTCATTCTTTCACAATCCTTCCCTATTAGGCAAACAATACAATTACAACAGTGTCTCTCTGCCTCATGGTTTCCTTTTTAAATGTGTTCTCTTGGTGCAAGTTCTTCAGGGCATCTTCAGGTCATGGTATTTTGACCAGTGTAACCTGCCTTTTCTCAGAATTAGGGAGGGCAAGACCATTCCCTACTGTTAAAATGAGCACAGAAGATATATATATATATATTGTTGTATGATAGAGGCTGGTTCTCTCCATCTTTGACCAATTCAATTGTCATGTCATGTCATGTCATCCTTGGCAATACCACACGCTGCTGGGGTGCAAGAAAACATCTTCAATATACCATGTCAGGTCATTCCTCATCACTATGAGAATTGAAAAAAGAAAGAAGCAAAACAGTCAGTGTGAAGTCCACCTCACCCCACCAGCTCATTCAGAGTTGGTGACAATCAATTAGCTTGCGAAATCATATGCTGTCTTGCACTACGTTTCTGATCTGAAAGGCAGAATGGGAACCCTCTCTGACATTTTCATAACCTCCGGAATTCTTCTGAAGTTTCGGAACCCAAACCCAGAGCAGGGAGAGCAAGACATTGTTAGACAATTGAAAGTGTGTAGTTTGTCAGCTCCCCTACAAGAAATTTAATAGACTGTTTCCAGACTATACTTCACTTGCAATAATAGTTTGGCGATAGCCAGGGGAACACCCAATGGCACTGACCCTACCTTGAGTGTATTTTTAATTTATTTTATTTGGGAAGAACACAATTGTTTCGCTGATCTTATTTTGAACTCTTTTTGCATTCTTTTGAAGCCAAGATTGTCAAGATTTTACTTTTGATTTGTTGTGCATGGTCTGCCACATGGCCCAACAATGTGATGTTTGGTCTTCATGAGAGAGAGCTGTCTGTAGATGTCACAGAAAAATATAAAAAATATTCTGACCTTTGTGGCAATAAATTATTTTATGGCATTGCGCACAACACAGGGAAATTGCAAGGAAACCACCAGTCTACTGTGTCGGATAAATCATTTACAGGAAACAACTGAAGTAAAAAATAAACATACAACATCACTATTATTATATTAAACACACTTGCATTTCAAGTTTATATACTGGATATTTTGAGCAGTTCCTCCACATCTGGGAGCATATCTGATGTGAAATGTCAAAGATAAGGATCTAAGTAGAGTATACTCGGTCATTATAAATCCTGTAACCTCCCAGGGCTTCCCAGTAATCCCTCTGTTGGCATAGGCTAGGACTCATTATGCATCTTTTCTTCGAGGTGTGTGTGTGTGTGTGTGTGTGCACGCGTGCACATGTCCGTGGGTTTGCAGCAGAGAGAACAGCCAATGAGGCATAAACTCTTAGAATAGATAAATGCTCCATATTTGACCTTCACACAATGTGTGTGCGTATGTGCTTTATTTTGGCAGGATAATCTCCAAAGTCTGTAGCCGTCGTTTAGTGCTTACTTCATGGTGCTTTAAACAAAACATTTCTCAGCTGTAAAGAGGTGTCGGATTTTAGTTTTGATAGACATGACCAGTGGCGTGGAACAGGGGGGGAAAACCCTGACTCATTCTTAGGGCCCAGCCCACCTGGGGGGCCCACCGGGGGCCCCCTATGGAAAATGTTCTTCTTGTTTTGTTTTTTTAAACATAATTTTTAAAATAATGTCAAGACATGTTGGTAATTTATGTAATTTCAATGTTCTCTGGAAATACATATATTGAATTGGATATCCTAGCCTGCAAATAGGCTATAATATATCCGACACCCCCATTATCAGTACGCATTGGTTTAGTCCGCCCTCTCGCGGACTTTTGATTGCACAATATGCTCACTCACTTCATTATTAGGCATTAAACACAGCAGCCGGATGAAAGATGTCTAAAATACCAGGCTTTCACAAAAAGAATAGAAAGGTAAGAGAGACAGAGGAAACCAGATGAAGCAACTGCGGCTGATTTTTTGCAAGAAAGCCCAAATGTCAAAATTACAGCCTGCACAGTAGGCTAACTGGTTATCCCATTCCCATTCCGTGTGGCCTACTGTGATAGCCGAAGTAAAATAAAAAAATAATCTCATTTTTTTTTACTATAATTGTGATAGGCCTAGGCCTAGAACCCATATTTGTCTTTGATATATTCATAACAAAAAGTGTCACAAGACCAAATAGGGTCGATGTTGGTTCGAATCCATATGTTGGCAAAGCAATTTGTAAAATGAATCCAGAAAATGTCACAAACGTGAAGATGCCCCCTGTCACAGCAGATGCAAATGGTGTGAACTTGAAAGAAGGTGAACCTATTTTAGCTAACCTAATATCCTAGTCTTGAGGAAAAACAGTTTCTCGACCGGGTGCATCAAATTTGCAGATTGATTCTGTCCTCGTAACGATATTAGCCTAATCAACGTCATGTTACTCAGTTGCCAATGTCAAGGTGGCGGTGCGAACAGCTGTCAGTCTTGAACCGTCATTCTGCTTTTATTTTGCGGTCTCAACACTCTCAATAGGAACTCTGGTTACTTCTGACAACGTCCGTTATAGCTGAAGCGTGGTAAATGATGAGATTTTGACGGGGCACCAGTCTGCGTTTTGAATGCTGCTGACACCATTCTAATCTGCGCAAAGCGCACGATAAAAGATAGGCAGAGTAGCCTATCTGCATTGAGTGTTCATGACAATTACCCTATTCAAGGTAGGCTACTGTGAAATAGTTACTGGCCAATTTAAATCTGAAACAATATGCAGTAGCCCAATAAATAATGATTTCAAAGAAATAATAAATGTGACCGTTCGGGCGGGGTGCCCTGACTTTGAAAGGTTGAGAATAACGATATCAAATCCAAACAGCGATACTTTTGTTCTAGCCTATTTACTCTGCTTTACAGCAGGTTTTAAGCGACATTTCATCAGTAAATCGCAGCTGATTCTCTATTCCTTGCTCTCCCAAACCCCAACTAACAAGATACGGGCGAACGTGACGTGCGAATGTGTGCGCGAGCACGTGTGTTTCTGTTCAGGGATGCACATTGAAGAAAGTTCAGTTCAACATATCAATGTCTCATGTGTCCTTAGTGCACAAAATATTAGGCTAAATGCATTGTGAAGAGAGATCTACAAGTCTCTCTCCTCCCCCTCACACCATAGTGATGATGAAGTGATTAAAAGTCATCCCTAATAGGCCTATGATAGCCCACTTTGAACTGGTAATGAAAAATAAGGACATTTTATACTTTTATAATTTTATTATGTCTGTTCTGTGTTATCATATGATTGAAGATGAGGATGATTCAAGTGAAGGAGAGGAAAGCTTAGAGGGGTATTCTGAGGAAGGCAAGAAGGATGACAATATCTGGAGGTGGGCGCGCGCGCGGGGGGGATATGTGTGTGAGTAGGGGGGCCCATGAAAGAAGTTGTTCCTAGGGCCCCAAATTTGGTGCTACGCCCCTGGACATGGCAGGAAACTAGGAAACAGGAAAAGAACAGCAGGCCTCCAGAGAAGATTTGGAATAAGCAACAGGTGCTGAGGAGAGACTGATTTGAGTTGTTTTCAATCACTTACAGTGTGAGGTGAAAAGGCATTAATTGAGAAAATGTAACACTATCATAACATCTACTTGCAAGCAGTCCCATGTTGGAGGGCAATAGATACGTTGACGCTGTTTACATATACTTCTTTCCACTGCCATTTTTTCTGGTAGTTCTAGGCCTACAGCTCGACACAGCGCGACTCGGCCGCCACTCCTTGCTTTTCGATTGGGCACGACACAGCTCAATCGAAGAGCAAGTAGTGGCGACCGAGTCGCGCTGTGTCGAGCTGTAGGAAAAGAGGCAATAGTACGTTTATGGATGTTTTTGAAAATGGATCGGTTTCCGCCTGAGATTTAGAAATGTCTAGCCAGGCCATGCCCTCCTAGTGACGCAACAACGTCAGCGTTGCTACTAGTCAGGTCAAGAGCAATGCAAGTACTTTCTGAGCTCCCGAAAACTCGGGAACTCCTCCCACTTTGTTGGGAATGGAAAGCAAACAACCATTAGCAAACCAAGGGAAGCGGGTAAAACATGCTATTTGGGAAATGTTAATTGTTATGCTCTTGGTCAGACCAAGTCTCAAAGAGATTTGAGAGTTGATGATAATCAGGCTAAGAAATGTCTACATTTTTGTTTAGGGAGCTAAAGCGCACCTGTCACAATGGTGTTTTTATTTTTTTCCGTGTTTATACGTATGTAAACAGATAACAAATATCTCTGTTTAAAAATATCCATATAGCGATGTGTAGAAAGGGTCTAAACCTCAGAGAGAGGCCTGCACCTGATCTGCATGGTACTGAACAGGAGTATCATGAGGGAAATGCACCCAGACATTTGTCACCCAGTATTTTGAGAAAGCAATACCTGTGACAGGGCAAGTTCGTTGAGCTGCCAGTTGACCAGTGGGATGGGGTCCACTGTCTGTCTGTCTGTCTGTCTGTCTGTCTGTCTGTCTCTCGCTCTCTCTCTCTCTCTCTCTCTCTCTCTCTCTCTCTCTCTCTCTCTCTCTCTCTCTCTCTCTCTCTCTCTCGCTCTCTCGCTCTCTCGCATGGTGCAGAAGAATGGACCAGGTTCAGAGACCAACCACCAGGGTGCTGATCCAAAGCCCCCTCTCTTCCCCTTTCCTCTGTGTGTACCTCATCCCTTTGTGCCTGTGAGAGGCCTCAGGCAGCAGATACCTGAGTTAAGATGTTTCTAGCAGAGTTAAGATAAATAAAACTTCTCAAACCCTCATACAGGCTCCTGAAGCCTCATACACTACTGCCAGGGCCGGATTAAGATGGCCTGGGGCCCCTAGGCTATACAGTAGGTTGCTGTGGGCCCTCTGGAGGACAAATTCTGCAATAAAATTAGGTAGACGGCGTCATAATTCCGAGTCAGGAATGAGCCTTAACTTTGAGTATTAAGATTGAAAACTAGTCATTTTTCAAGTTTAAATGTGCAGTAGCCTAGGCAGCTCGGACCCCTTGTGGCTCCGTAAAAAAACACCACCATCATAAAAATAAATGATTGCTCTTCTCCTTCGCCAGGTACCGTAGGCTACAAAGCACAGTTCCTGTAGACAAGTAGGACCAGGTTTTGGAAGTGGTGTTTTTCTGCCCACAGACTGCGATAGCCATCAAGATAGTCTCAGTTATCAGCATATTAAATCATCACTCATTTCCATCGGCTGACTTGTGAGGTTGATTAATTAACTCAAAAATATTCCTGCGTGTCTGCTAACCAAAGACACGTAGGCCTACCACAGTTTTGTGCATTGTCCTACGCCACCATACTTTCTCGTCGTCATCCGGACAGATGTGTCACGAATGTGTCCCACGCTTGCAGTCGTCTATAGTACACTAAATTATAAATTAGGGTGTAACTTGCCACATGCTGCAATCCCTCTGCATTCCCAGGCCAAGCACATGAGATATATCCAGCTGTTGGCAAACGCCTGTCCTTCCCCTGCCGAAGGAGTGCTGATGTTGGAGCCATTTTTTTGTCCTTGTTAATGCACAGTTGATTTGCACGAATGCAAAGGGACTATATTATGGCTCACCGGGGGCTTGAGCGGGGAGGATGGCTATGGCTACAATCAATATCCCCACGCCAAAGAAATGTAATTGTAAACTCGTTGTGCTGTTTTACTTTCCACACCCTTCAAAAAGGGGATGTCTCCAGCTTAGGGATTGAAATCTCATTCTCTGAAGTGGCTGCTCCGAACGTGGAACACGTCCTGTTTCTCTGGTTTTTCTTTTTCTTTCTCTCAAAAGGGTCATGACAGACAGAAGTGCTGTCAAGAGACTGCTCACAAAAAATACTCATATATTTCCTCCATCATTTTATATGGTTTGTGACATTATTCCCATACTAGCATTTTGATTATTAGCGCAGAAACAGGGTTGTAGCAGAGAGAATACAGCACTATCTCTGGTTTTAATGTGGAGGGTGTGTGACTGAAGTAATCATCGAACGTGGGAATGACCAGTCATGGGCAGTCATGGGTAAGCGGTTAGGGCGTCAGGCTTGTAGCCCAAAGGTTGCTGGTTCGACTCCCGACCCACCAGGTTGGTGGGGGGAGTAATTAACCAGTGCTCTCCCCCTTCCTATCCTGAGCATGGTACCGTCCCACCGCAGTTCTCCCTTTGGGCGCCATTGAGGGCTGCCCCCTTGCACGGGTGAGGCATAAATGCAATTTCGTTGTGTGCTGTGTGGTGTTCACTTGTGTGCTGTGGAGTGCTGTGTCACAATGATAATGGGAGTTGGAGTTTCCCAATGGGCTTTCACTTCACTTTCACCATTTTTGTGGTGGACCTCAAAGGGGTAAGCGAGGGGTGAGTGTTGGGCTACGTCGTTTGGCCTACTCCCTTAATAGCATAACATAGGCCTGCTGCTGCTAGCCTCCACATGCACTTCAAGTCACCCTCAAGGCTAGATTAACACCCTCGCATCGGCTGTCCTGAGGAGAGACCACATGGCTCCTCTTGACTTTGGCATTCTCTCTGTGTGTGTGTGTGTGTGTGTGTGTGTGTGTGTGTGTGTGTGTGTGTGTGTGTGTGTGTGTGTGTGTGTGTGTGTGTGTGTGTGTGTGTGTGTGTGTGTGTGTGTGTGTGTGTGTGTGTGTGTGTGTGTCTCTCTCTCTCTCTCTCTCTCTCTTTCTCTCGATCTCTATCTCTATCTGTCTGTGTGTGTGTGTGTGCGTGTGCGTGCGTGCATGTGTGCATGCATGTGTGTGTGCGTGTGTGTGTGTGTGTGTGTGTGTGTGTGTGTGTGTGTGTGTGTGTGTGTGTGTGTACATGGCTGGACAGGAACTAAAGAAAAAGGTCCATACATTTTTGTGCCGTCCCCTCTACGCGTGTGTGTGTGTGTGTGTGTGTGTGTGTGTGTGTGTGTGTGTGTGTGTGTGTGTGTGTGTGTGTGTGTGTGTGTGTGTGTGTGTGTGTGTGTGTGTGTGTGTGTGTGTGTGTGTGTGTGTGTGTGTGTGTGTGTGTGTGTGTGTGTGTGTGTGTGTGTTTAAGCTCCCCATACAGTCACTAAGCACTGTGGGTGGGTGTTGTGTTGCTGGTTGGCTGTATTGTGCAATTGCGGGTGATGTGCTTGCATGTGAAGTCTATCTTGCAGTCAGGCGCATTTATAAATGAATACATAATTGTGTGCCTGTGTTTGCATGCATGTGTGTGTATGTGTGTGTTCGTGATACAATGAAGCAATGCCATGTTTTTCGTCACAACAAGACAGGTCGGCAAAGCAAGTGATATCCAACAGCCAAGTATTTTTTTTCTCTCTTTCTATTCTCTTCCGTCACTGGAGTCTTGTGAAGTCAACTGAAAGATGCAATGGTGAACTTTGTGTTTTTTCGCCCTCAGTCTCTGTTTGGGTTTGCAATTACCCCTGAATGTGGTTACAATGAGACTCAGCAAACAGGATGGGGTGCACACAGCACAGATGTCAACATGGAACAAACACTTAGAATGTGAAGATGACCAGAGAGAGAGAGAGAGAGAGAGAGAGAGAGAGAGAGAGAGAGAGAGAGAGAAAGAGAGAGAGAGACACACACACACACACACACACACACACACACACACACACACACACACACACACACACACACACACACACACACACACACACACACACACACACACACACACACACACACACACACACACACACACACACACACACACACACACACACACACACACACACACACACACACACAGGTTCCACAGTCAACCTTAATGCTGGATAAGGATCATAGTGTTTAGCATCAGGAGCTGCCATCAGGGAAGCTGACAAGGGGGACAAAGGGGTATGCTGTCCGGGGCCCAGGGAGAAAGGGGGCCCAGAATTGGATCTTCATGACTTTACATGTAGCCTATTGGGTTGGGTGGCCCATTTAGTTGATTTTGTCCTGGGCCTGGCCAAAGCTGTCAGCGGCTCTGCTGCCATTAAGTCCCTGTTTGCTTTTCCAATTTCTTAGGTTTCGATGCAGATGCTGGTCTGTCACTGTTTCCATGTCTGTAACATGTTATGGAGTAAATAATGCACAACAGAAGGGACATGGAACATAAGGATCAGAGGACCACACACAAGCCAAGCAGCTGAGAGGACTTTCTCTCAAGTAGCTTGCCTAAGCCAATAATACGATTTACACTAGTGGTTTTCAACTCCTTCGAACAAATGCGCCCCATCATGAATTTTACGGCCGCAAAATAACCAACACATGACGAACGTCTAAGAAAACGAAATGGGTTTAATGCACATTTGGTAGTAGGAGGTCATTGTGTCAGTGAGGTGAGCTGTGTGCCATCGAATTTGATCAGCACAGATGGGTGGATACACAAACACAAATTATGACCTTGGTTATACCTATTTGGATTTTCTCTTAAAAAATGTTTTTTTTTACCCGTTTACACAACATGTGGATAAAAGAAATGTCAATTGTTACGTCAAATGCACCACAGGAAGAATGGTCAGACCCATGCTAGTATGGATTATATAGTTTGAAGTTTTCTGGAAAGATGTTAAATATGGATGCCGTGATTCAGCGGGCTAATGTGCTGTACCATTATGCCGGGGACCTAGGTTCGTATCCTCATCTCTCTCTCCACACTCATTTCCTGACTCTCACTGTCCTGTCTGAATAATATGCAACCACAAGCCTGAAAAATAAAAGCCCTGTTGCAATAATATAGCATATGTTAATGTAGTTAGGTGTTAATCATCGGATCTGATCTACAATCAAAGAATACTCCCCAGATTTTGTGCACACAGCTTCTCAACCAAGAGTTCCACAGAGTGAATCGCACCGCGCGCCCTCTCAGCCAAACCCAGAGGTTTTGTATAATCAGACTCAGATTGAAAATAAAATGAGAGGGAGAGATAACCTTATGCAACCTCCACTCCATCACAATGCCAGACATGCTTCTGCTGCTGTGGTTTTTATTGCTGATCTTCTGAGGAATAGTGAGCAACAAAAACCCTGGAGGAAAACACTATAGAAATGACTAGTTTGATAATCGATGGGATAGCATTTGTCATTCTCTCTCACACTGTCTTTGCCTCTGACTCACCCTAACTCCCCTTCTTCTTCTTTTTTTTTTTTTAAACCACCCCTGTGTCTCGTTTTTTACACTCAAACATACAGTTTGTCAAACCCCTGTGTCCTAAGGTTGAGTCCTAGTGCTGTTGTCTTGACATGTTTTTATGGTGCGCAAGCGTGTGTGTGTGTGCGTGCGTGTGTGTGTGTTGGAGTGACCCATCCCTTGTCCGGGACAGTGACTCCACTGAAACCTCATATGGCCATGGGCAGAAAACTAGTCGTGGGCTCTCCCTATCTCCCTCTCTCTCTCTCTCTCTCTCTCTCTCTCTCTCTCTCTCTCTCTGTCTCTCTCTCTGTCTGTCTCTCTCTCTCTCTCTCTCTCTCTCTCTCTCTCTCTCTCTCTCTCTCTCACACACACACACACACACTCTCACACACACTCTCTCTCACACACACACACACACACACACACACACACACACACACACACACACACACACACACACACACACACACACACACACACACACACACACACACACACACACACACACACACACACACACACACACACACACACACACACACACACAGTCTCTCTCACTCTCTCTCAGCCTGTTCTCTGGCTTTCATTACATTTCTGGACAAAAAAGCAACAACGACATCTGCAATCAGTCTTTTTTCCCTTCTCTTGGTGGAAGCAGCAGCACCACCAACTTGATGCAGATCACATCCAAGGCACATCTCTCGCCAGACTTCTGACACTATAAGCATCGTCTGTAGCCCCGGTAGTGCTGTGTGTGTGTGTGTGTGTGTGTGTGTGTGTGTGTGTGTGTGTGTGTGTGTGTGTGTGTGTGTGTGTGTGTGTGTGTGTGTGTGTGTGTGTGTGTGTGTGCGTGTGCGTGCGTGTGCACGTGTGTGTGTGTGCACGTATGCGTGTGTATGTGGGCGCACGCGTGCGCACTTATGTGGGCGCATGTGTGTGTGTGTGTGTGTGTGTCTGTGTCTGTGTCTGTGTCTGTGTCTGTGTGTGTGTGTGTGTGTGTGTGTGTGTGTGTGTGTGTGTGTGTGTGTGTGTGTGTGTGTGTGTGTGTGTGTGTGTGTGTGTGTGTGTGTGTGTGTGTGTGTGTGTGTGTGTGTGTGTGTGTGTGTGTGTGTGTGTGTGGCTGACAGGCAGAGAGAGATGGTGTGAAAGTGGGTTGACAAAATGGGTTGAGGGATGAGTGAATGCTATACCAGCAACACATTGTATATTTTGTGTCTTAACAGTATGAAATCCGCTAAATTGGTTTCATGCACCCTTACATAAACACCACAAATTTGCCTTTTTATTTGCTGTTATAGCTATAAAATACAGACTGGCTGTGTTACAACAACATTCTCTAAATTAGTGTATGAATGGGGTGAAAAGGATCGGCATCATGAATAATTATTTAAATAACCCAATCACAGTGGCCAGCTAGGCTTGGCTACTGGGAGGATAGCCATATTTACTGCAAATTGGACCTCCTGGGTTTATGAAGGCAGTTGGAGATGGAGATTGCGTGCCAGTATGGTTCTTGGACAAGCCAAAAATAAGTCATGGTTTAGGGGGCTGCTTATTTTTCTCTCTCTGTCTCTGTGTCTCTCTGTGTGTCTCTCCTTGTGTCTCTGTCTGTCTGTCTGTCTGTCTGTCTGTCTGTCTGTCTGTCTGTCTGTCTGTCTGTCTGTCTGTCTGTCTGTCTGTCTGTCTGTCTGTCTGTCTGTCTGTCTGTCTGTCTGCCTGTTTCTATCTCTCTCTCTCTCTCTCCAAAAAGAGTGAAATGAGAAATGCTTTTCAGTATGTCAGAGCGCTCTTGACAGACATCCAAAGCATTTGATTTTTGACACAGGAGACAAAGATGAAAATTAAACAATGGTAACAAAAACACCCTGTGATTTTTGCTTTTGCACGAACGAACCGTTCCTGTGGTCTGCATTTTTTAGAGGCTGTTATTTGGAGTACAGTGCGTCCCTGTGGTAGTTCATAAAGAGATGCAGTCGTTTTGACCCCTGCCTATCAGATCTTTGCTTTTGACAGCGGCCCATTCAAATATCTGGCATTCGTTTTTTTGCAATGAGAGCAATTTAAGTGGCTGAACATTGAAAGGAGAAGCGGCACAGTGTGATGATGAAATCAACACCCACCGCCACACCGCAACCCCAAAACCTGTCTCCCTTTTGTGGTCTGCATAGTTAGTCACATGATGACAACAGACCACACAAAGGCGTGTGTGAGCGTGACACAACACCATGGAGGTCTAATATTCT
This sequence comes from Engraulis encrasicolus, assembly GCF_034702125.1. Taxonomy (NCBI): domain Eukaryota; kingdom Metazoa; phylum Chordata; class Actinopteri; order Clupeiformes; family Engraulidae; genus Engraulis; species Engraulis encrasicolus. The sequence goes on from NC_085870.1 coordinate 41,416,317, forward strand.
TCATGTAAGACATTGGAAGGAGAAAGTTGCTGTTTGGGCTTATTTTTGGTCTTTCAAAGAGCGCTCATTTTTTTATTTTTGGCTTGATTTCCCTTTTTCATTTTTACTTTAAAAAAATCTATTCAGCTTATCTTCAGATCTCACCGTAGAATCTGGCACAAGCACTTTGGCCATTCTATTATTGATGCAACAATGATACTATCACTGATTTCTGAAAATGTGTCAATACATCATCACAAAGAATGCATGCAACCCTGACAGATACAGCATACTGCCCCGTTGAATAGGACACACACAGTTAATGACCAGACTCTACTGGCCATATTGTGTTTCATGTGTTTTTAATGTGCGTTTACATGTAGATTGTGGAGAAGTGTCATGCAAGACCTATTTCTGTGCAAACAGACAATTAAAGTTGATCTTATCTTATCTTATCTCGACATAGAGGAAGGGAATCACAGGCAAAAGAAATATCAGCTCGCACTGTGTGTGTGTGTGCGTGAGTGCGTGAGTGCGTGCGTGCGTGCGTGCGTGCGTGCGTGCGTGCGTGCGTGCGTGCGTGCGTACGTGCGTGCGTGCGTGCGTGCGTGCGTGTGTGCGTGTTTGTTTTTCACAAATTGAACAATTTTTATTAATGTTCAGTGATTCACCAGATTATTCTTCTGTAATGAATCTCTTCTCTTTAGTCGGCTATGGATGTTGATTTGTGGTAGGTATGTGTCAGTGATGAATGACTGACACTATAATCACGGCATGTGGCGAAATACACCACTGTGACAGGTGTGTTTTAGCTCCCTAAACAAATATTTTTCTCAGGGTTTTTAGAGTTTTAAGAGGAGATGTAAAACTAAAATAGATGCGCTTATAAAACTATCCACATACGTGTAAGCGGGGTCCAAATATGACACCTGATCTGTGCTCATTTGAACATCTATGGGGACTTTTGAAGAGACAAATTGGACACCAATCTGGGGTGTAGGCCTACTCATTTTTGCACAGTTGTAATCATCTAATTCATCAAATCGTCTCATTTAAATTAGGCTGCTAAACTTATCTTTTGCAATCTGTGAGCAGATGTTGTATTGAACCTATGCACATTTCGGAAATAACTTATTGAATATTTTTTAGATTTTTCTTTTTCAGCGCTGTCGATTTCCATGTGTTATCAGAATTACAATGTTTCAGTCAACACATTTTGAAATGTTTTTGTTGAGAGCTGCAGTGATAGGCTCCTACGGATTTGTGAAGTTGCCTCAATACATCATCACAAGAAAACTCTACGAAACAACCCTGACAGATATACTGCCCTTTTGAGTAACACACACAGTTAAGAAATATAGAATGTATACCACAGGTATAGTATGGGAAACAAAATAAGAATGAGCTAGCACAGAGTGGAGTAGGCCTACGTGAGTAGCACTACTTCCAGGCTGAGAGCTCATTGGGTGACATGTCTCTATATGCCTATATATTTTTTACTTTCCTCTTTTGTACTGCTTCGTTTAAATTGTTCTGGTCTGTCTGTGTCTTTCTGTATCTGTCTTACAGTGATTTGGACAAGTGTCTGGCGAATAAACAAAATGTAAAATATATAGCCTACACTAGAAATATTGCACATAGCACAACTGTGTGTGCGTGTGTGTTTGTTTCTAGAAAAACTGTCAGATTTTATTAATGTTCAGTGATTCACCAGATTATTCTTGAGATCCGTAACAAATCCCCCCTCTTAAATCGGTTATGGATGTTGAGATGCATGCGGCCTACTATGTGTCAGCCAGTGATGAATGACTGACACTGTCAATGCAATTTCCATATGTTGCTGATGCAACTGTGCTGTGCTGACAGTGTCTGACAACAGTTAGCATACATTGAAAGATCACAATTTCACAGAATAAGATACACAGTATGTATGTTGGCTATTTGTCAGATGCGAGGGCTACTATGTTCTTCAAATTACTGCTTTCTGTGTTGGGATGTAGCTTTCTTGCATTACCATTCTCAAGGATCACTATTGGAATTAAGTTTCAATCAACAGTTTTAAAATGTTTTTGTTCCATATTCAGCCCAGCAGTTATGAAATGTGTGTGTGTGTGTGTGTGCGTGCGTGAGTGCGTGCGTGTGTGTGTGTGGGATTCATTTTATATGTGTGATTAATTGTATATGTGTGTGTGAGAGTCATTGTTGTGTTGGCTATTGAGTCCTCTCAGTCCCTCATCCGCTCCTATTTCCAACTCTATCCACGCTCATGTCGGACACAGCTTTACAATGAAAAAAAAACACACACACACACAGAGGAATTCATTTTTAAGTCTTATTCATTTTTAAATCCATATATCATCATAAATTTTTCACCAAGTGGTGTGCTGATACGATGTCCAACGTTTTCTCGGCATACCGCTTAGCACCATAAATCCATCGCTCGAAAAGAGTTTGATCTAACCTCACTTTTTTCTTTCTTTCTTTTTTTTGTTTGTCTGGGGCTTTCCTGTGCTGTCCTTCTTCCACCTCTCATTCGAGATGATCTACGAGGGATCCGGGAGGAAGCATTCCCCGTCTTTCTCAAACCTCTTCACTCCAAAAAGGCAGTATTGAGGCATTTTTATGGAGGCCATATGCTTCTGGGATGCTCCACTCCAGCCTGAGGCAGACGACTGGCCAAAGGTAATACACGTGTACTCTGCTGGGTGATGAGTCGCCCCAAACTGTCTGGAATAGGCTGTACCTAATGGGCTCAGTGGCTGTGTGAAAACAACTACATCTCAGCTGTCTCTCTCTGGGTGGGATGCTCGGGGACGGTCTTTTGAGGTCAGACAAGCTAGCTCGCAGCTTTCAGTGAGCAGTGGCGGAACCAGACATGTATTATTGGGGGGGCAATGGGGTAGCCACATGAATTTCACAGGGGCATACTCTTACACAAAGAAAAAAAACACTCAAACACTATAGAATAGATAGGCCTAAAGAGAATGATATTCCCGGGTTCTTATGACACCCGTCACTGGTACCAGATTGAGCGGTTTCCGATTGTCATCTATGGGTTAAAAAAGAGCTTTGGGCAGGTATTCTGTAAATTTGTGGTCATATAAATCAAGACTTCTGTTTAAATCTGGCAGGATTTTAGTTTTAAGGCGTTCTTTTGAGTATTTTTGGGTTGGTAATCATTGGTCACATTTGGCAACCCTAACACCCGCTGTAAGGTACTGTCACTGAATCCCTTCTAAAGTGCACCCTATAACTGCACCCTTCAGTTTTAGTCTCTGATTATCACAATTTACGTCTTTTGGTGATTTGTGATGTGATTTTTTTGTGATTTGACCCTCAGTAACACATTGCATTGCAAATGGCAAGATTTACAAAGAGCTATGTGCCTTACATTGACTGAATCTAACTCAAATTACATATCCCAACACCACACAGTCATTTCCGGATAGAAAATAGTATTAATATAGAAAATATCACATTTCAAGTAAAACATGGCCATTTTTATTAACTGCTTTCTGTCTTTTCTGAATACATTTTAACCATTGTAGAGGTAATAATTTAATATGTAGGCTACTCTTTTTTCTCCAAAGATGTGCCAGAAATGTGGGAAACATAAGTTTTTGAGAAAAGTATGATATGAAGGGCTGCTCTTTTTGGAAGGGAAATGCTAATACCTGGGTGCTACGCCATTGGAATACAAAGACAGGTGTGTACACCTGTAGGCTATCTGTGTTTATGTATGTGAGAATCATATAGTGATGTGAGATGATAAAGATAAGTGTTTCATTGATGCCCATTATTGCAGATTTTCAACGTTTCTACAGAATTCTCAGAAATTAACATAAACGTTTCTGCATCAAAGACTTTGAAATTGAAAGGAAATTAATGCTTAGCTGTCTGAAGCTTAATCAAATTATTTTCTACCATCTGTGTTTTTATGTAATTTCAAATTTCCCATCAATAATTTAAGTCAGAACTCAGACTTCAGATTTCAGAGTTACTTCCATAAAATCCTGTCACTGTAATGTGGCAATGCTTCTAAGAGCTTGCTACAATTCACACATAAAACAATGCTATTGAAGGTGCTGTAAGGACATTCTTTTAAAATACTCATTAGCATCTAGTCTATTCCAACACAAAGACAGCAATTAGTATTATGCCAGTGAATATTTGGACTTTAGACATGAGGTTTGAGTTGAATTCACAGGAATTAATCATGAAGCTACTTTCATTTACCACCAAAAAAAGAATCTATTTATTTATCACATGCGCAATAGAGTAATATATAGGCCTAGTGCTGAAAAATCTTAAATGGCAGACAGCTAACATTTCAAAAGGAAAACGAAATGAATCTGGACTGAAATAAGCAGTTTTTTTCTCTAAGGCTTTTCTTCTTCAGGACGGAAAAGCACACATCTGCTTCTATGAATCATTGCCATCAGACCGTACAAGACAGAGAGTTGCCATACATACCACTAGACAGAGGGGATTCTAAGCTTTCGAATGGTACCCCATATGCCTACTGTAATTTCACGAGGGTGGTTTGTACACAGACTTGCATCGAAATGTGTATGGGAAAAATTGTTATCCTTTCTTCACTCGCGATAGCGATTTGCAGTTGATCTATGCGCTTCGTGTAACGCGAGTGGGCGGGGCCCCTGTCCATTTTCTGGGGGAGCTGTCACGATTTCAATACCAGAGAACCCAAGTGCAGGCAAGGATGGATGAGGAGGCAAGTTTCAAGGTTTGGGGGTGGATTTTAATAAACTCAAAATTGAATGGCAAGAGCCAAACGGACAAAAAATGCAAAACAAAAACCCACGAGGGGGAAAACATGAAACAACACTAAATATACTACAAACGAAACACTTACTACATTCAGGGGGTTGGAAGTGAACAGATCAACACACAGAGGTTCGGGCGGGTTTGACAAATGAATCCACAAGGAACAGCAGAAACACCAGGGTTAAATACACAGAGGGCGATTACAGAGAATGCACACGATAGGTAGAACACAACAGGATTCAGGTGGTTGACGAGACAAACGGGGATACAAACGAGACACAGGCAATCAAGGACAATGAACAGGTAACAAGACAGGTGAAGACAATGATGGGGAAGACAGGCAAAGACAACGATGGGCCAAGCAGACAATGACAAAGAAATCATGGGCAACAATGGTTGCAGGGCAGGCAATAGAACCAGATACATACAGGGGAAGACAATCAGAGAGAGAGAGACAGTAAGAGACAGAGCGAGAGACAGACAGACAGACAGACCGGCCGAGAGAATCAGACAGGCAGGGAGACAGAACTAGACAGGAAGAGAGAGCGAGATACAGAGAGAGAGAGAGAGAGAGAGAGAGAGAGAGAGATACAGAGAGAGAGCAAGAGAGAGAACGAGAGAGAGAGAGAACGAGAGAGAGAGAGAGAACGAGAGAGAGAGAGAACGAGACAGGACCAGAGAGAGAGAGAGAACGAGAGAGAGAACGAGAGAACCAGACAGGCAGAGAGAGAGAGAGACAGAGACAGAACCAGACAGGCAGAGAGAGAGAGGGAGAGAGAGAGAGAGAGAGAGAGAGAGAGAGAGAGAGAGAGAGAGAGAGAGAAAACCAGAGACATACAAAGTAAAGGCATTAGGCAATAAACAAGGCCAACATTACAGAGGCTGGGGCGTGAGTTCATGACAGAACCCCCCCCTCAAGGGACGGCTCCAGAAGTCCCAAGGAAGGTACCACCAAACCGGGCGGGTGGAGGGGGGAGCCAGTGGAGGGACAAGGCAAGGCAGAGGCTGAAGGACGGGCAAAGACAGAAGCAGACGGACTGGTCAAGACACAGGAAGACGGAGGGGTCGAGACAGAGGTGCGACAGGTCGAGACAAAGGTAGAGGGACAGGTCGAGACAGAGGTAGAGGGCAAGACAGAGGGACAGGTCGAGACAGAGAGGCAGGTCGAGACAGAGGCAGAGGAACAGGTCGAGACAGAGGCAGAGGGACAGGTTGAGACAGAGGGGCAGGTTGAGACAGAGGCAGAGGGACAGGTCGAGACAGAGGCAGTGGGACAGGTAGAGACAGAGGCAGTGGGACAGGTAGAGACAGAGGGGCAGGTTGAGACAGAGGGGCAGGTTGAGACAGAGGCAGTGGCACAGGTCGAGGGATGGGCAGATGCAGAATTAGGCAAAACACAGGACTGGGGAACATTGACAGGAACATAAACAGGAACCTTCACAGGCACAGTGATGTTGACGGTGACAGGAACGAGGACAGAGATGACGGTGGGGACAGGTACAGTCACAGAAATGTTCACAAAAACTGGTGCAGGGAAAAGGGTCGAATGGACATCAACATGGACTGGGACTGGGACAGACACCGGAGTCGGCACCAGGACACGGACCGGGACAGGCATAGGGATAGTGACAGGCAGAGTCAGGGGGATCGTGACGGGCACAGGAATAAAGAGGGGCTTATGGCATTGGTGAGTAATGGGAGAAGGCTGGGACACAGGTGGCGGAGCAGGTTGGGACATAGGAGGTAGGATAGACTGAAACAAAGACGAAGACTGGAAGGTGAGAGCAGGATCTGGATCGGGGGCAACTGCAACGGGATCAGGGGAGGCGCCAACGGGACCTGAGACGGGGCCAACTGGATCAGGGGCGGAGCCAATGGGATCGGGGGCGGCGCCGGCAGGACCAGGGGCGGGGGCAACAGGAACGGGGGCGGAGCCAACAGGAACGGGGGCGGAGTCATCAGGACAGGGGGCGACGCCAACAGGAACATGGGCGGCGCCAACTGGATTGGGGGCGGAGCCGTCAGGACCGGGGGCGGAGCCATCAGGACCGGGGACAGAGACTGGTTCACAGACGGGCTGACCTCTCGGCGGCTCGGGGTCGGGCTGACCTCTCGGCGGCGCGGGGTCGGGCTGACCTCTCGGCGGCGCGGGGTCCGGGTGACCTCTCGGCGGCGTGGGGTCAGGGTGACCTCTCGGCGGCTCAGGGTCTTCAGGGGCAAAGCCAGCAGGATGGCCGGCATCGAAACAGGCAGGCAGGTTACCGGCTGGAGGGCTGGAATCAGAACAGGCAAACAGATCGGCTGGAGGGCCGTAATCAGGACAGATAAACAGGTTACCGGCCGGAGGGCCGTAATCAGGACAGATAAACAGGTTACCGGCTGGAGGACCGGAATCAGGCCAGGCAGGAGGGGCGATGGCGACCATGTGAGGAATCCCGCCCGTGTTGGGGGTTCCAGCCAGGTGGTTGGCAGCGGGGGTCTCAACTGAGGTGACCACGGCGAGCTCTGGCTCTGGATCCGGTGTCACGTCGGGTTCCGGCTCCGGCTCTGGGTCAGGCGACGCGTCAGGCTCCGGCGCCGGCTCTGCATCAGGCGGCACATCAGGCTCCGGCTCTGGATCAGGCGGCGCATCAGGCTCCGGCTCTGGGTCAGGCGGCGCATCAGGCTCCGGCTCTGGGTCTGGGTAAGGTGACGCGTCGGGCTCCGGATCTGGCTCTGGATCAGGCGCCGCGTCAGGCTCCGGCTCTGGCTGTGGGTCAGGCTGCAGGTCAGGCGACGTGTCGGGCTGCGAGTCACGCAACGCGTAGGGCGTCGCATCGAGCTCCGGGTCGGGCGGCGCGTCGACAATGGCTGTCTTGTCCTCAACTGCCAGCAGAGCTTGCAGTGACTCCTCCAGATGATTCATGTTCAGCTGAACACTGGTTAGTCCGAACTGCAGGAGCCATGGTCTTTGCAGCAGAGTGTTCTTAATAATCCTCACCGCGACCAGCTGCCTTTTGGTGTCTCCACAGGTGTGGATCTCTGGCGACATCCTGTCGAGGAGAAGGTAAAACTCCTCCAGCTGTTCAAAGCAGACGGATATATGGGGTTGGTCAGTCGAATGGGACCTGGTGGGTGGTGACCGGGCTGCGTCGGACTGAGCTGGAAGGCAGGCTGGCTTAGTCGGTGAGGGCTGAATGGACAGACAGGCAAGCTGGGGTTGACTAGGCGGACAGGCAGGCTTGGGCTGGTCAGGCAGATAGGCAGGTTGGGGCTGGAATGGCAGACATGCAGGCTGTGGTGACGAACAGACAGGCTGGTGGTCCTCCAGAAGGGCTGTTGGACGTGTCTTACGGCGCCGAGTACGTCTGGACTTTCTGGAACGTGGCTTGGTGTCCTCCATCCAATAGTCCTCCGAATCTGACCAGCTCCACCAGTCTTGGTCTGTCTGAAATGGAGGGAGAGGTGAATGCTGACCAGCCAGCCAGTCTGGAGCTCCTCCGTGGTGGACCAATGCCGGCTTGGTCTGCAGGTAGCCCACATGGATAGGTGCAGTCCTCTCCTTAAGACCTGCTGGGTTCTGGTTTGGTGGATTCATTCTGTCACGATTTCAATACCAGAGAACCCAAGTGCAGGCAAGGATGGATGAGGAGGCAAGTTTCAAGGTTTGGGGGTGGATTTTAATAAACTCAAAATTGAATGGCAAGAGCCAAACGGACAAAAAATGCAAAACAAAAACCCACGAGGGGGAAAACATGAAACAACACTAAATATACTACAAACGAAACAATTACTACATTCAGGGGGTTGGAAGTGAACAGATCAACACACAGAGGTTCGGGCGGGTTTGACAAATGAATCCACAAGGAACAGCAGAAACACCAGGGTTAAATACACAGAGGGCGATTACAGAGAATGCACACGATAGGTAGAACACAACAGGATTCAGGTGGTTGACGAGACAAACGGGGATACAAACGAGACACAGGCAATCAAGGACAATGAACAGGTAACAAGACAGGTGAAGACAATGATGGGGAAGACAGGCAAAGACAACGATGGGCCAAGCAGACAATGACAAAGAAATCATGGGCAACAATGGTTGCAGGGCAGGCAATAGAACCAGATACATACAGGGGAAGACAATCAGAGAGAGAGAGACAGTAAGAGACAGAGCGAGAGACAGACAGACAGACAGACCGGCCGAGAGAATCAGACAGGCAGGGAGACAGAACTAGACAGGAAGAGAGAGCGAGATACAGAGAGAGAGAGAGAGAGAGAGAGAGAGAGAGAGAGAGAGAGAGAGAGAGAGAGAGATACAGAGAGAGAGCAAGAGAGAGAACGAGAGAGAGAGAGAGAACGAGAGAGAGAGAGAACGAGACAGGACCAGAGAGAGAGAGAGAGAGAGAGAACGAGAGAGAGAACGAGAGAACCAGACAGGCAGAGAGAGAGAGAGACAGAGACAGAACCAGACAGGCAGAGAGAGAGAGGGAGAGAGAGAGAGAGAGAGAGAGAGAGAGAGAGAGAGAGAGAGAGAGAGAGAGAGAGAGAGAGAGAAAACCAGAGACATACAAAGTAAAGGCATTAGGCAATAAACAAGGCCAACATTACAGAGGCTGGGGCGTGAGTTCATGACAGGAGCACCTGGGGTAGCCAATCAAATTCCAGGGGGGTCAAATACCCACCTAGCCACCCCTGTAGCTCCGTCCCTGTCAGTGAGTGGAAAGGAGAGAGGGGTCAAGGAGCTGTAAAACAAAGGTAATACGATGATTAAAGTATTACGATCAATTATGACTTCTTGGTAAATCTAGTCATTAGCTTTTTTGGTTTAAGACATGTAAAAGATCAGCTGATGTTAATTAAAGGGGCACAATGTAGGATGACGTAGTTTGCTCGGTGCCCGTGGCATGCCTGTCTCCAAATCTACACAGTCATGAAAAAATGCTGTTTATAATGTTTTTCCTCATGGAATGCCAGCTTTTGATACACATCTGAATACGGTATGTAAAGTGATTTTTCGTATGAGAAGTGTTTCCCACGACACTCGTTCGGACCGCTCTCACAAAAGTTACATTTGGAGTTTTCTGACAGCGGACCGTGGAAGTGGTCGCGAGAGTCATCGTTCACTTACTGTTGACTCAAATATGCATCGGCTGACTCGGGACAGTGATTAAACTTTTAATTCTACATAGAGCCCCTTTAAAGTATTACGATCATTATGTCTTCTTGTGAAATCTAGTCATTAACTTTCTTTGGTTTCAGACATGTAAAAGATCAGCTGATGTTAAAGTGTGCCACATATCAACATCCATGAGCATCCTCTGATGACAGAAATGACACCGTTGAAGCATGTCAGGTAAAGGAAAACACTAACATTTCTGCAAAAAAGAAAACTAATTCACCAGACTCTGATGAAGGCCTAGTTGCTGAAATGTCAGCACCAAGAAAAATAAAAAAGTGGTGAACCGTGAAGAAGCAGTGTCGCGCTCTTCCTTGTGAAAAACTGCATGACTGAAGGTAAAAAGAATAGGCCTACAATATCTGGGTCAAATTGCTGTTATAGATCTCTACCTCTGCATCAATTCCCAGCAATCGATTTATTTCAGGATTGAAATAATTTCAGCCTGTAATGCTTCAATAATGCGATGCGCTATTGAGCCAATTCGGGCTTAGATGGATGTTAAGAAACATCAGGTGTGTCTGTCTTCCCCTCTGTCACACGCAACCATTTATTATCCACCCAATATCACGAGCATTAGGTCATGAAAAATCTACCTTCAAAATAGTCAGATTGTTAAATTGTGTTTTGCCTTTGTCAAATGAACTTCTACAGACATGAACATGGGAGCGAAGCACAGTGTGAGTTCATTGCAAACTCTGGTGTAAATATTCTAGGTCATCGTTCCAGGAAAGTGGCTTCCACTTTTTACAGCCTTGACCAAAAACTATTTCAATGTCTCCGAGAGATGTTTCCCACATACCAGAGATGGGACCAAGTCACTAATTTGCAAGTCGCAAGTAAGTCTCAAGTCCTTCCAATCAAGTCCGAGTCAAGTCACAAGTTACGACACATTTGACCAAGTCGAGTCCAAGTCCAAGTCGTGCCAAAGCTAAGTCAAGTCCAAGTCCAAGTCTTATTTTTTCCAAGTCTTTAACAAGTCACCTTGTAGTCTATGTGTAATATTGACAATTACCTTTGGTCATAAATTCATTACCTCTCCACACTGCTTTGCATGTCCCCCTTCGCCATTGGTTTTTGGTTTTACTAGGTTTAACTATAAATTGAACCATGGTTTTATTCTGGAAAACTAACCATGGTGTTACCACGGTTTATAATTATTCATTAAATTACTTTTACCTTTTATCCAACGCATATATTAGTGACAGTCCTTGGAGCAATGTGGGGTTAGGTGCCTTGCTCAAGGGCACTTCAGACATGGATGGAGGTATAGGGAGAGGTGGATCTAGGGTGGGATTCAAACCTGCAACTCTGTGATCTTCAGCCCAACTCCCTAACCATTACACCACAGCTGCAGACAAGCTTTCATATTTTTTTGGGTGACCATGCAACCCACAATTGAATTTTTGACAATTTTTTTTAGCATGGTTTGTGACTATGGTTAAAGGTAAATCATTTATTTTTTTCTTTCTGTCATGCATTTTTTTTCACACACAAATGCAAAAAAAATGTATATATCCATTGACTTGGAGCACTATTGCAAGTCATTGCAAGCTAAAACTGTCAAGTCGAGTCAAGTCTCAAGTCAATAGCGTACAAGTCGAGTCAAGTCACAAGTCATTCCTAATATTGGCAAGTCAAGTCTCAAGTCGAGTCATTTGTGATTCAAGTCACAAGTCAGTCCAAGTCACAAGTCACAAGTCCACATCTCTGCCACATACTGCATTTTTTAATCAGCCGTGACCTCAAATACCACAGGGTTCTATGAATGCACGTATACAACATGTGTACTTGAAAGTCCCGTAAACCCTGAATATAAACCCCAAACAAAACAGCCCTAGCAGCAGAAGTGTGTAGGAGGGGGAAGGGGTCCCTAGGTGCAGAGACATAGCAGGTAGAACTACACTGTGATCTTGAGGTAAATCACCAAGGGTAGACCTTAGGCTCAACTTCCCATGTGGACAGAAAGACACAAAAAACACCTATAAACGTCTGGCCTATAGGGAACCATCTCTTACACACGTTTCCAAATCCCCTTCTGGGATGAAAGAAATAAATAAAATAGTAAAACTTCTACACTGTTTATTCGAAACGGCTCCCATTGAGCAGACAAACACACTCGCAGCGAGAACCGTGCAAACGCAGCAGCGGGGAGCGAGTATGGGGTGTGGAAGTGCATTTAAAGTTTGCATAATTCAAGTGAAAACAAACGTGCCGTCCTTGAGTGAGAACAGCGCCGTCACACTCCACTTAATGAGCTGGATGTGTGTGTGTGTGTGTGTGTGTGTGTGCGTGTGTGTGTGTGCATGTGTGTGTGTGTGTGGGGGGGGGAGGGGGGTCATACGTGAGCCATGAGTTCATTCCTCTACCTCTCCTCCAACCCTGCTGTGCGTAGCAAGTGAAACCTATAGCTTTTGGAACCTGTGGGTCATGCTTGCTAATTAAGACAAACCAACAAGCCCGCTCTTGGAATCCCATTCCTAGGCTCCTTAATAGTGCTGAGTTGCTGGCTTTATTTTCTGAAATAACTTTTTCTTTCACAATACGAAAGGTACCACTACTCATGTTCCCTAAGATAATTTCCTCCCAGGGTAGAGCATTGTAAGGTTTAATTAATTAATTATTTGTTTGTTTATGGTTTGGGTAAGTTTCATACACCAAACAAGGGAAAATAACAAACCACCAATAGAAAAATGATCATGATGTAATCAAGACTGAAATGTTGCCGTTTCAATACTCGGTCCAATACAAATTTGATTTTAAAGTTTGCTTGTGCAGTGCCACTGGGCCAAGCAATGGCTAGGCATTGGCCCAAGGCACCGTAATTCTTGATGACAAGAACAATTACACTAGCTATTCCTGAGGCGGACCACCGGGACACTCATTGGCACACGTTATATTTTCCCCCTGAGCTGACTCAGTCAAAATCACCCCGACTTCCATACTGCGCACTGTACTTGCATCAATTAAAAGTCGAACTGGGATAGTTCAGTCCAGTCCAGTCATTGTGAGAGTGCAACATAGCACACACAGTGAAATTGCATATATGCCTCACTCGTAGCCTGATTATCATCGACTTTCCGATCGCTGACCAAGAAGATGACGAATAATGTTCCCAAAAGGCCTGGTTAACCCGCCTCCCTCGGTTTGCCACTGGTCGAGGCCAGAAAAGGCTGTGCCGAAGTTTAAACCAAACATTTTCTTAGTCCCAATAAAACATCTCTGCTTAAACCACGTCTTTGCCTCGAACACGCCTCTACCTAGGGCCGTTGGAGCTGCTCAAAGTTGATTGGTTCCCGACAAAGTGGGTGGAGTTCCCCAGCCCCCAGTACTTGCATTGCTCTAGGCCAAAGGTGTTGCATCATTAGGAGGGCGTAGCCTGGCTACCCCACTCGTGCAAGGGGACAACAGGTCCAACAGCTGGGGTTCAGCCGTGACCTAATGTCAGGGGGTTGCAAGCTCGCATCCACCTTAAGCAGTAGCTAATGGTTGAAGGGCCCTTGAGCAAAGCACCTAACCTAAGCAACTAGGTAAAATAAGATCAGCATTTCAAATTTCAATGGAGTCCACCCGTCTGTTTTTTTTTCAATTGGGCTGTTCCAGGCCCTCTGAATGACTGAAATTAGGTAAGATCAGGCTAATTCACTCCCCAGCCCACCTGATGGTGTTATGGATCGAATGGGCAAGTGGGCCTCCCTGACTGCTTTCCTGCCCCTGCATTCATTATGCCCTTCTGTAAGATCACTAGACATTTCATGTGTTACATTGCATTCATATTACTCTGAGCAATCACTTGTACCCAAAGACCATGGTGTTCAATCATCAGAACAACAAAGGGATGCTATTGGATAAAGAAGGTGACCATGGCAATAGGGATCAGAATGAGGAGAGAGTGTAGAATATAAGAAAGGAGAAAAGAAGGAAGGGGAAAAATGGAGAAAAGGCAAGGGAAATCATTTTTGTTGTGAATCCTCATAATTTAAGCGGGCTCGCAGACAGCTCCTGACAAACCACTTTCCTGCGAATTGAGACCTGGATATTTTCATTGGCGTTGTTTGTGGTCCACCTCAAACATGTCTCACTGGTAGCATGCACCGAGGTTACTTCTTCTGGGAATGGTCTTGCCTGCTGTCCATAGCTGTCCTTAGTGGTTTAATGAGAATAAAATATGGAGTTTTTTGTTTTTCCCAAAGTCACAGAGGTTTTATAAAAAAACACACTGCGATTGCTGCCTAAATGTCTAACAGTCTTACCGGAATTACAACGGTTCAGTCAACAGTCTCAAAACATATTCTTTGCATATTTAGGCAAATGGCCCTAATGAAATCCCACAGTTATTAAATAGTTCTGTCCGTGTGCGTGTGTATGTTTGTGTGACCTTAACAGCTGTTAAAGGGTTGGTCCCACATATGCATATTCAGGCATGGGGCCCTAACAAGATCTTGCAATGAAATACTATGTGTGTATGTGTGTATTTGTTTTCCTGTGTTGGTATGTGTTTGTAATGCATGTACACACAATCACCACACACTGTGTGTCCATGCATGAGTGTGTGTTGTGCTGTATGCTTGCAGATACCTGTAACTTACTGTGTGAACGAATACGCATGTGCGTGCTTTTGTGCATTTGTCTTGGCGTGTGTGTGTCTGTGTGTATTGAATGTGCATGCATGCTTGTGTCCCCTGTGTGTGTGTGTGTGTGTGTGTGTGTGTGTGTGTGTGTGTGTGTGTGTGTGTGTGTGTGTGTGTGTGTGTGTGTGTGTGTGTGTGTGTGTGTGTGTGTGTGTGTGTGTGTGTGTGTGTGTGTGTGTGTGTGCGTGCGTGCGTGCGTCCGTGCGTCCGTGCATGCACGTGTGTGTGGGTGTGTGCGCGTGCGTGTGTGTGTGTGCTTATGTCCCTGTGTGTGTGTGTATCCTTTGTAGTTGCCAAAGGCTTGTCCCCCAGTTGCTCGAGTGAGTCTCACGCAGCATGTCCAACACACTTCATCTTCCCTGCTCTGACATGCAGCAGCCTACTGATATACTACTCTATCCTCAGCCCAGGCCCCTGATTGCCGAGTAACCACCTCATCCATAAGACTGTCCACATGTCCATATGTCTAATACGTACTCCAGTCTGAGGTCTACGTACAACATTCTTCAACATGATAACTCTTACTGTGACTATGGAATTCTCTTTTCCGATCGCAGATGAGATGGGAATTTTAACTCTGTATGACTGGCTACCTTTAAAGTAGACCTTAGGAGAGAGTAGAAATTTGAGTAACGGTTCAATATCAGTTAGTGTTTATGAATGATAACTATGTCAACTCGAGAAGTTAGCTCCAGTTAAAGGGCAAATATTTCACATGCAGTTTTTTCTTCATGGGTGGTAGCCCCTTAATGCACTCCGTACCTCCTGAGGCACGCTGTAATAGACTTTGAAAGTTAACTACTATACTACACTACTATCACAGTGCACAGGGCCTTTAGTAATACATTACGACTTGGTCATTGCCATGCTGGTAACAGCTAATTTATAATGCCGTGTCTTAAGCGGTTAAAGTCAAACGTTTGCTATGCTTGTAAAAATTCTGTATATAAGATACAAGTAAAAGTTACAGGATTAATAGATACCAACAACATAAGTGATAGCCCATTTTAATGGATGTTGTATATCCTATCCTGGCCAGAATCTCTCGTGTACATTTTGACTGTGCTACAACCTCAAGATCACCCTTCGACCTCAGATGAGAATTTTGAATTTAGGTATTGATCAACTCAGAAAACATGTAGACCAGCCGGAGTAAGATGGCCTGAGGCTCTAGTCCTAGGCTGCAGTTTGCTGAAAACTAATTTTGTGACAAATTTACATAGACAGTGTCATAATTAGCAGCTAGCAATTAAGGGTAGGCCACCATATGTCACAATTCTGCAATTTTTTTCTTTTGTCCAATCAGGGGGCCTCTGGCAGGTGGGGGCACCCAGACTGCAGCCATATCTCGCCTGTATGTTAATGCGGCCCTGGGTATTTCCCTCTTCTGCATCCTTCTTAGAGTTTAACATATACGACTACCACTACAATTTAACGGCTTGCAGATGTGTGAGTTTAGAGTTACACCAGGAATAACAGACTGCATCCCATAAATGGTTTTATCCATATGTGTATGTATAGCAGATGCCCATATATCACAACCATGTGAGTTACGACATATTCTTTTTTTTAAGTAATAGACTGCTTTTCTAACCTTGATTTTAATATGTTTGCCTTGTAGCTATACATTCAGGACCAAACCAGCATTGCTCTTCTTAATCACATACGGTACAGTTCCCAATTCAGTGCAGCTGAGTAGACAGTATGTATTTCTCGAGGAAGAAGAAACATGCTAAAGCATTATGCACCTGCATTCTAGTGGTAGTATTTAGTATTTATCCCCTTCTGTGTGTTTTGTGGTGCCTCTATTGGGAACCTACATGAACAATCGCAGATTTTATTCTAAGCACAACTTTACCATAATTTGTGTATGTGCTTTTTATGAATGTGCACTATTCACTAATTTATCTATTTCACTAAACTTTTAAAATTTGTTAAATTTCATTTTATTTCATTTCATTTTATTAAAAGTAGTGGGCCTCCTTCGGCTGGAGTTGACCATGGATGGACACATAGAGAATGATGGCAAAGTCTAATCGACTACACGTGATCCATTCAAAACAGCATTTTATCTCCATGTGATATTAGGCCTATTTTAACATCCCATCCAACGGCCAAAAGATTCCCTGCATCTCATGCATGCAGGTTAATAGCTTTGTGGCGTGATGTCAACGAACCACATCAGTGTTTTCATGTGACAGACATATTTACTTTTCCCCCTCCATGAAGTTGTGAAGTCAATAGATTTGCTGTGGAAAGACTTTCAACACCTCATTCATCTTCATCACGTGTGCTTTGTGCTCTTACTTTGCTAAAAAAAGGCAAAACAAAGCGCAGCCCACATAAAATCAAAGGGACTACACTCTGACTCCTATCTTTGATCCCACGGCCAACTGCAACATACTGTACAGTCATTTGAAACTCCAAGCGCACTAAGGAAGGACTGTGTGCATGCATGCTTGTGTGTGTGTGTGTGTGTGTGTGTGTGTGTGTGTGTGTGTGTGTGTGTGTGTGTGTGTGTGTGTGTGTGTGTGTGTGTGTGTGTGTGTGTGTGTGTGTGTGTGTGTGCGTGCGTGTGTGTGTGTGTGCAATTGTATGCATACATGTGTGTGTATGAGAGAGAGAGAGAGAGAGAGAGAGAGAGAGAGAGAGAGAGAGAGAGAGAGAGAGAGAGAGAGAGAGAGAGAGAGAGAGAGAGAGAGAGAGAGAGAGAGAGAGAGAGAGAGAGAGAGATTTTACACTCAGAGTTAGTAAAGTAAGGCTAAGCCCCTTTGGTTGCCTTTGGTGATGCCAGACTCAGCTATGAGTCATGTAAACACTAGAGTGAGACTCACAGGGCTGGACTAGGTAAGGCCTGGTCATTTTTGAGTGGGTCTCTAAGAAAATACAAAAATACCAACAGCATCGGCTACTGAAGACTATTGAAGCAGCCCATTTCACCAGAGCATCCCCACAGATACGGATACAGTTTGGGCGTTTTCCTGGCAGGGTTGGGCTTCAAGAACTCTGAGAAGCTATACTGAACTGGGAGATAATTACACTGGTGTGAAAACAATGTGGCCACTGATCGACTGGTCTGGCAGCCTGCAGGGAGTGGAACAATTGTACGGCCCCAGGGCAAAACATTGATAACTTTGGCTAATTGAATATACAGTAGGCCTATGTGTGTGCTAAATGGTTAATATAGCCTATGTCAAATCATTTGTGTAATGTCTTGTGTATTCTGTATTTAGTGTATGTATCTATGCTACTGGACACCTTCATTTCAGTCAGGATTAATAAATAATACTCTGCTCTAGTCTACTTTACTCTCTACATCTATGAGAAACCCACGAGTCCACCGTGGGAGGGTTTGTAGAGGAGAAGGCTGTCCATCTTCTTATTCTACTATATCTTGCTGTGGAATTTGAGTATACTGAGCCGAGACAGGAAAGAACCAGAAAATCTGTCTCTAGGCCCTTGGTCTTCATCAGACTTGTGATGAACTGTCAATCATTCCACTACCCAACAGTGCCCTGAACAGACAGAACTGAAACCAGAAACCACATGATACATTATAAAACCACACTGTGAAAATGTTTCTCTTAGGGAGATGATTAGCCCTGTTCTTTTACCGTTAAGACGGGACACGGATACTTTCTTTAAGCAAACACTCCAAATGAAAAAGACAGTATGGGAAAGTGTGACGGTATCCCACAACCATCTTAGAGCTCGCCCTCTGATCCTTTCCTCTTGATAGAATTGCAAGCCTGCCTGCCCAGCCAGGGCTGGGCTGAGGGAGAAATAGGGCCTGGGCACTTTTAGCTTAAAAGGGCCCCTCACAATAAGCGACACAGAACTGACTCACCGATGGGCCCCGCACCCTCGTGGGCCCCTATTTTCATAAAAAATAAAATAAAAATTACACTTTTTTTACATTTCTGAAAATAGGGGCCCACGAGGGTGCAGGGCCCACAGGGAGATGCCCGTTATGCCAGATGGCCAGTCCAGCCCTGTGCCCAGCAACATATTGGAAAATGGCCTTACCTTGTACCCCCCAAATGCAAAGCACAGGAGGATATACCTTAAGCTCTTCTCTGCCATAAAAACATCAGGATTTACATGTGATCCACTCAGCCTCAGCTTAAGCGATAAGGAGAAATGCTATTCCAACTGTCTGTCACGTCCTTTAGCTCTGCTAGGGTCATCACTCATCAGTTTGCACTGTTCGGTACAATGTAAAATACCTGTAATTCTATCTCAACCTTTGGACCATTTACGTCTTATTCAATGGTTTCACTTACTTGTTTAAAACTGGACCTTGTAACTGGACCAATTCACCATCCCATAAATTGTCCCTGTGCAGGTGGCAGCTGACCACTGTATCACCCTTTGAAATATGCGGAACCGCAGCATTGTCTTTCTAATACAAGCAGAAATCCTCTTTATTTGACACTTAATGTATTTTTCAATGGTATTTGTGTGTGGCATTGTGAATGTTGCTAAATATTTAAATAATCATTTGCAATTACAAATTGGTCTTGCATGCTGGACAGCTGAGGGTGGGTCACAGAGGAAGGGAACTGCTCTCTGTACCTAAACTTGCAGCACTAGCATTATCTTTTCACTGAAAAAATGTGGTTCCCTTTTATCTGAAAAAAGAGGTGTTATTCTGTATAACTTTGTACCCAACTGATCATCACACTGTTAAGTACCTTAGAAGACACATTATTTTTTAAATGTAATAACACGTAATCAAATAATTTAGTTCAACTATGTACATAATTGTTCTGTAAATAAAAGGTACTGCCGCTGCAACAAGCTGGTTCACAGTACACTGTAAAATAATGCAAGCCAGTTAAGCGTAAAAAGCAAGTTACCCTGCTGCCTTAAGTTTGTAAGTTAACTGAACTCAAGGCTTTCTCAGGTTGAGTTAACTTCCAACCTTAAAGGACCAGTTCAGTCAATTCCAAAATGCAGTTGTAATGCTCACACTACTCTGGACTTGTCAGTACCTGAGATCTTTTTTTCTTCTCCTTCAGCCTTTTCCGAGATCCTGGTCATTGTAATGGGGGCAGCGCTTTGTTTACATTTCAAAAAAACATTTTTATTTATTCCCAAAAACATCCAAAAAGTTTATACAACATCATCAAACAACTAGCAAACAGCTGTACCTTTCGGTAAAAATATCTGGAGTAGGCCTATATTACATTTTGTTTAAATGTAAACAAACGCTGCCCTCATTAGAATAGCTCATGTCTCGGAAAGGGCTGACCTGAAAAATGTGGCATCACCGGATACTGACAAGTCAAGGGTAGCGTGAGCAATACAACAACATATTGAAATTGACTGAACTGGTCCTTTAAGGCAGCAGGGCAACTTCCTTGTTTACGTTTAACTGGCTGCAATGTTTTACAGCACACTACGTCCAATTTCTCTGTGAGTGCTGTGCAGCTGAGTGTTGCCGAGCCAACAGAGCAGACACGTGCTGCGCGGCGCGGTGCCTCAGTGGTGCCGTGCCGTGCCGGTGCCCCCCGTCCGTCACTGTGTGTGGGAGGTAAGAAGTGTAACACAGTACTGTTTATGTTCCCTGAGCCCCGGCGCGATGGGAGGTCTCACCTAACTCCCTGCCCTCCCCTATTTGCCTAACACCGAACACCAGCCACATGACCAAGTTTGGACTGAATGGGTGAATGTCCATGTCCAGTGTGATGGGTCTAGGAAAAAAGAAACCAAAAAACATCAGACAGCGTAACTGTATCATATGGTAATTAGTATTACTTTAAACGCGATGAGACAGCTGCTGGGTATCCACAACGTCTGGATGTCCAACAGCTTCATTGTTTCTGTCACTTTGTCCAGCTCTTATCAACACAGCGGGGAAGGAAGAGAATCTGTCAGATTAATGTGGTGCGTGTGCTAAATGGATCGCTATCCACGGCCATCTGTAGCCATATAGCCTACAATGGTCGTGACGCACACTGACTTGACGCATTTCGACAGATCCTGTTTGGTTAAAAATGGACCACCTTGCAGATTGTCATAATCCATGCAGCTATATAAAAACAACACAAACAATCAGTTGGAAGAAAATGTGCTCCATGCAGCCCTTGAAGGAACAGACAACTAAGGCCATAGTGAGGATATAAACTTCCCTTGTGGCTTAAACTGTACAAGATCATTGATGGGTGATTAAGGCCTATAACCTGTACACGATGAAACACCTTGAACTGCTATGGCCGCACAATGGCACCCATTGTGTAATCGAGAGAGTGATTGTGCTGACGGTGCGGAGTAAACAGAGTGGATTTTATACACCGAAGCGGCTCCTGGCTGGATGGTGCCTGAGCAGACACTGGACATCTGACAGGCAAACATTCCCGATTCGCTGAGGGGACTAGGGACGGCTTGAAGACACCCAGCTGCGGCGTCTCAGGTGTCCGCGGCCAGGCCTATCCCGCGATATTCAAGACGGGATCTGTAATCCTCGTTCACCTCATCCAGGAGTTGCATGTCAGTAGACGCAGCCGTCCTGTCTGTGGCGATGGGCATGGGTGGGGGGGTGTTGTGGGCTCACTGAGGGGGTTGTGGGATGAGGTTGTATTGCCCTCGCCCTGCTCTACACGCACGCACGCACGCGCATGCACGCGCACGCACGCACGACCGCACCGCATGCACCGCATGCACCGCACGCACCGCACACACACACACACACACACACACACACACGCACACACACATACACACACACAGTCGCTGTAATCACCACTCACCTCATCCAGTACACATTACTGGACACAGCAGTCCTGAGCACAAGCAGGTCGACGGAGGGGACAAAAGGATCAGCTGACATGGGCAGAGGGAAAGAGGGGGCCCATTGTATGTATTGGATAGGGGGCCCTTCCCAATGACTTCCTTGTCCTGGGCCTAGCAAAAGCTGTCAGCGCCCCTGCACATAGGCAAGGGTGGTGGTGCTGGTGGGCTATAGAGCCAGGTATATGGGGTAAGGTTGTATTGTACCCCTTCACACACACACACACACACACACACACACACACACACACACACACACACACACACACACACACACACACACAGGTTTCACAGTCAACCTTAATGCTGGATAAGGATCATAGTGTTTAGCATCAGGAGCTGCCATCAGGGAAGCTGACAAGGGTGACAAGGTGTGTGTGGCGTCTCCACTGTTATTCCAAGGCAGATGGACGGCGCAGGGATGGCCTGAGGGTGGTGTTTGTATGGCACATGTGCTGCGCTGCTTGCTGCCTCCACCGGAGGCCACTAGCCCCAACTGTTCGCCTCGCTCCAAAGGCCTGGGGGGGTTGGACTCGGGTTCCTGAGCAAACAAGCCTGGGAGCCTGAGTTAGGGAGGGAGGGAGGCTCACTGAGTTGAGTAAAAGGGGAGAGGAAGGGTGTGTGTGGGAGGGCGCAGCACAGCACTTCACTTTCTCTGTCTGTCTGGACTTCAGAGAAGGCCAGTGTTGTCATATAGCTACGTACATGGAGATAATATAGGCTGAATCACAATACCCGTACATCAAATCATAGAGTTCATTTTTTAAATAAATATTACCTCATTGAAATGGTCTTGAATGTTCCCATAGAGGCTTAGTTGATCGTAGCCTCTTACTGCAGATGGGGTTGCTGGCGGGCCTATTATTGGCTGAAAATACTCAACTACATCATAACAACATTGCTATGACAGTGCAGAGAGCCTTAAGTAACCGATTAAGACGTAGACATTACAATTTTGGTGACAGTAAGGTTATAACATAGGTGCTGCGCTAAGGGGTTAAAGAAATAAAGATAGCTATAACCACTGTCAATATCAGTAAAACAAAGAGTTAAAATAAAAAGGTAACAATTGAGTGTGTCATCATGATAGCAGCTTTTCAAAAATTAATATGTTTGCTTGCTGTATCTCAATTTGCACATTTCATGGTCATTTCTTCATGATTAAAACTTCCTGGGGGTGCTGTGACACGCTGTACCAAATATACAGTCAACATTGTCCATGGGAGCTACTGTTCGATTCCGGCCTGGGTAATTTCCCAAGCCCCTCCCCATCTCTCTCCCACTATCCTGTCTCCACCTTCACTGTTCTGTCTGAACAAAAAAGGCTAAATTAAATATATTTTATATATTTTATATACGTTTGATTCCCGGCCCGGGTCCTTTGCCGGCCCTTCCCCGTCTCTCTCTCTCCATTTGCCTTCTGTCATAATCTTCACTATCCTGTCAAATAAAGGCAAAAAGGCCCCAAGAATTTTTTTTAAAAAATCTTGTAATGTTAGTGGATTGGGCGATGATTCATGTTTGCACCTCACGAAAAAAAACCTCCACAATCTGTACATCACCAGTCAAATTTGTGTCAGTCAGTGGACGTCTATCATTTTCACATGCTGACACAACTTGAAAAGAAGTTCAAACAAATATTGACATGACAAATACAGGTGAGTGCTCAGCTGTCTCTCAGAGTTTAGTCTTTTGAAGTAGCTATAGAGTAGGGCTGTGTGGTGCGCTGGGTGACGTATTGCAGGGTTGTGTCTGGCATGCTGAGGTGGAAGGGGCAAACTGATGTTGATACAGAACACTGCAGGCAGCGGCAGAACTGGTGAAAAAGGCAGAAACTAATCATATGGCTCAATTTGAGAACTGGTGAAAAAGGCAGAAACTAATCATATGGCTCAATTTGAGAACTGGTGAAAAAGGCAGAAACTAATCATATGGCTCAATTTGAGAACTGGTGAAAAAGGCAGAAACTAATCATATGGCTCAATTTGAGAACTGGCGGAAAAGGCAGAAACTACTCATATGGCTCAATTTGAGAACTGGTGAAATAAACTAATCATATGGCTCAATTTGTGCACAGTATGCATAAAGACAGCCCTGTGCTTTTGTGTTTTACCTGTGACGTAATCACAAGTCTCGCACGAGTAACACTGCACAGACACTTTCCTGAAAACAGACACACATTCTCCTGAAAACAATACCGTAGAAAACTAATCAAGAAGACAAATATCAGCAAAGCCCCAACACTGCAAAGTAAACGCACAGAGATAAACCATGTATCAAATTCGACAATAGAACAGCCTTGTTTCTGTGGGATTCCCCGAATGGGTTTTTGGGGGAGACTCACATTGATATTGCTTGTTTTGGGGAGAACCACATTGATATTGCTTGTTTTGGTCGGCACCCTTGCCTGATTGACATGGTCCATCGCAAAATTCCTTCCTGACACTGTTAAGCTATTTGCCCCAGCAGGTGCACTCCAAGGTGGGCTCCGTTTTGAGGAGTGGTGGGTCGACTCTGGTACATATTTCGTCCAGATATTTTGTGCATTTCATGTAGATCTGCTATCAAATTTGTGTGAACCGGGTACATTTTTAAAGTGGAGTTTTTCTTTTTTTTATGCAGGTGGTAGCAGCGGCAGGTCTGCTGTTATTAATGTTGGGATTAAAAAAAAATGATATTCTATGACCTTCTTCTCACCCAATAATAACATTTCCCATCATGTGTATTATGTTCAGTGGTTTTGTCACCTGTCAGGTCAGGAAATAGTTCTCCCCCCCGCCCCCCATCTCTCACCAGCCCTACATGGAAATGTTGCAAGATAATCATGTTGTCAATCTAAAGCATCCAGGGCCGCTGAGAGCTGAAGCTGGGCAAAGTCATCTGAAAGGCCCTCCCCCAATACATAGGCTACTTCCACCCACCATGCCTGGGACAACTAACCCCTTTGTCCACCCCTGTCAGCTTCCCTGGCGTCATCTGCATCTACTGTAGGTGTGACAACAATCTACCAGTAGCATAGACATTATCCCATTGAATAAGACAGCACTACAAAATCTTATACGATTATCTGAGGAATTTACCGCACATCATTCTGCACATTCGATGAAACATCATAAATATCCGCTGTCAATACTTCCTTTAAAAAAACACCCCACCATCAGGCAGAACAAAATGCATGGGTGTGGGCCGCCCAACCCTGGTAGGCCTACTAAAACAAACTCTTAGTTTCCACAGTGAAAGCGTGGCTAAAGATGATGCCTTTGAAGTTGTCGGTCGTCAGGAAACTATTTTACTCTGATGGGTGATGGCAGAATTCTGGCAGGTGCTGTGCTACAGTGCAGCAGCAAATAAAGTAACACTGGCAGATGCCCACAACCTACAGATCACCTGTAAAATGTGTGTCAAGTCAATTGACATTCATCATGCTCATGTGTTGACGCCACTTGATTTTTTTTAAACAAACGTTCAGTTTAGGATTTGGATTACTGTATAGTGTTTGGGTTAGGGCTACAACACTAGCTGTACTATGTATTTCCTGAGGCAAACTTTGGAGTTTGAGCTACATACAGTATTATCATTAGCGACACTTTTCAATCAGCGAGTGACTGACAAAACTAGAGAGTAACTGACTAAATTCATACAGCTTTGTAGATGCCAATTTAATGGTTTGCTGTTTCTTTCACCTACGCAAATCATTTTGGAGAGTGTCAATATTTGGTTACTCATAAAAAGTCAGTTCTGCCACAGTAAACCCAGTGAAATCCAATATCTCATAAACTCCTGCAGTATATGTGTCCCAGGGGATGCTGATAAAATCTCTTGTGCAATTTACACTCTGTGGACAATAGCTGGGTGAGCAGCACGAACAAGTCGGGGTGCCATGCGCTGACAGCAGTGACGGGTTTTGTTTTGTTCTGGGCCAAAGGGTGTGCTCTGCTCTGATGTCTTGAGGAGAACATCAGCGCTCTCGCCAGCTCAAAGAACCTGGGGCCAAAAAAACCTCTTGTCTTCTCAGATGCACTGAAAGGCCAATCTCCTGTGCCAGTGATGCATGATCCAACCTGAGAGGAATTTCTCTCTCTCCATCTCTCTCTCTCTCTCTCTCTCTCTCTCTCTCTCTCTCTCTCTCTCTCTCTCTCTCTCTCTCTCTCTCTCTCTCTCTCTCTCTCTCTCTCTCTCTCTCTCTCTCTCTCTCTCTCTCTCGTTCTTTATCTGCCAGCTAGCTCCACCAACCTCTCCAGACACCCAGGCCTCAGCCCTCCTTCTTCCTCATTCTTCAACAGACAGCAAATGCCACAGGCTGGGATTGGGTGCAGGGATGAGCGAGGTTTGAGGATCATTTTGGAAAGTGTTCTGACAAGTGCTAACACACTCCAGCTACACAATGGCCACGGTTCAAATAGTTTCAGTGTGAACCTCCAAATATCTACTGAAGTAGGGATGGGAAGTTGTCATCATGGTGTGTAGTGTATAGACATAATTCATGCATGTGAACATACTTGCCAACTAGATGATAAAACAATGACCAGTGACAAGTAGTCTGCTGGTTGTGGAGGCCATTTTGGGTTTCCAGACAAGAAAACTGCTGAAGTCGATGAAGTCTATCCTCGCCTGTCTAACTGGTTTTATCCGTGGTTGTTAATCGATCAATGCAACACCACAGGCCTGGAAATAAACATTATCATAAAAAATGTTGTCCATCTGATGACCTGTCTCGATGGGATTTTTTTCTGTCAGGAGGATAATAACAAAATTGTCCCCTGCCTTGGGTGCATCTTTTGCACCAATCAGATTTGATTACCGTCAGTTCGAACATTCCAGTTAAAAAAAAGAACAGTCTTCCTGGAGACAAGAGATGGTGGAATGAGGTGAAGGACTGAAAAGGAGACGGGAAAAATGTTCAGACCCTCTTTTAGCCTGCCAGCTGAGTTGGAAGACTTTCTGTGGGCAGGGCAGGGTGCTAATGTGTTCTTTTGTTCCTTGCAGTTCGATGCATGAAATCTCCTGAGACATGACTTGCTGCTTTGAAGGGCTAGATATATGTTTTTGAAATAGTCACTACCTTGTTTGGTTTAGGTCTTGCATCATTTAGAACTATTTTGTGAATTGTTCTCAATGGATAGGCTATTCCTCTGGTGTTACACCCCATCATGAGGTTTAAAATCCCAACCTCATATATTTGCAATTGAAAGCACACACGTTTGTTTATGACTCTCGCTGAAGGATGTGATTTAAGGCACATTGTTTCGCAATTTCAGACACAGTTTGACTGAATGGGTCTCTGCGAGGTGTTATTTTTCAGTCTGTCCGCTTGACCCTTGCAGTGACTGGATTTTGCGGTTGCCATTTGCTTCACCCTACAGACTCCTCGTAAACAACACAAGAATCAGGACATGCCCCTGGGCCAAAGCCACAAGCAACTCAAGCCACGCATTCACCAAAAAAATGTACAAATTGCATCTTTTGGCAGTGAAACCGGTAGTAGAGAGGAGTCTATGTCTGTGAAAGTATTATCTTTAAATTGCATGCCACTTATCGAGTAAGCGCTGCTACTCCGCAGTGTTGAACTCTGACCATGCAGGTCCTGTGTTATCGTTCAACTCCACAATAAAATCCAATTCGTGTTGAATTGCAATGGTATCAATTCACGTAAGAGGATTTTTTCCTAGCTTAAAGACATTTTCCTATGCTTTCTACCAATTCCTCTCTTGTGTCAGTTTGGGACTATGAATGAAACCTGTCCAGAGAAGTGATTTGTCATCCTCTACATTGACATGACATTTATAGTCATAGCTGTCGTTCCTATAAAACATCATCTCTTTGTTCATAGAGAATAAAAGTGACAAGTAATGCAATCAGACCAAAACAGACATGCCTGGGCCCTGTGATGTGCTCATGTAGGGGATAAAATGGCGGATGCTTCCCTGCACAAGGTCAAACTCTTAAACAATCTCAAATAACCAGCATCTGGTGCCGGCATCTTAAGGGGGTGCGTCTGCATGACAATAAACGCCAATTATGTCTTTTCATTCTGCTTTTAACGAGGGCCATCGGGAGACGAGTCCACAGGCTGACAAGCCCATCGGGAGCTAGTAGCTAGTTTCCTCCTCCTGAGGTTCCTGTGTTTAACCACAATGTGGAAATCATATACACCCCCTCCCCCTCCATCCCCACCCCCAAACCTTAATTAATTCATCTGGAAGCACTTTTACTGCGGCTGGAGGTTGACAGTTAACACGATGTGACAACCCGGCCCAGGCTCGCTGTTTAGCACCAAGTGGTGTTATAATCTGTGGTTGTGCTTGTCTGCACAAACCTACAAAGTCAACATTTTTCCCTCTCCCTGCCTCTAGTCGGATGCCCCCAGGGCAGATGAGGTCCTCTTAGGCCTGCAGTGTGGGGGTTATCATCTATAGGGCCATTGGTGGTGGATCTGTAGCCTCATAACGGATGCTAGCCAAGAATGCTGCCAGAAATGTTCGGCCTCTGTGAGACAACAGAATTGAGGACAATTTTGTGTGAATTCCCACATTTTGTGTGAATGTGAATGGGAATATTGTCCTAAGATGGCCCTAATTAAGTCAATGCAGGGCCTTTAAGGTCATTTACATTTTCTCTGTCTACATTCCTAGAAGTTGGAAGCTACAGTAGGTGGTGGCTTACAGCAATGGCCAGGGATGCTGCCGTGCATGTAGTTGGGCCCCTGTGAAATGATAACAATTTTGGACAATTTTGTGTCATGAATATTGGGGGAATGAATGTGAGAATTGTCCCGAGATGGCCCCCATGAAGACAATACAGGGCCCTTGAGGTCATTTAATGTTGTCCTCTGTCTACACCCCTGGCAGTTGGGAGTTGTTACGGTAGTGGCCCCTCATAGCAATGGCCAGGGAGGCTGCCGCGAATGTTGTTGGGCCCCTGTGAAATGATAACACAATTTTGGACAGTTTTGCATTGTGAATGTTAATGTGAGTATTGTCCTGAAACGGCCCAATGCATTGCTGGGTGCTTAGGGAAATGTGAACTTTTTCTCTGTCTACACTCCTGACAGTGGGAAGTTTGATGGCCCTCTATACACAGATACACAGATGTTTATGCATCAAATGCTATTTACTTATAAGTGTGTTGTGTGTGTGCGTGCGTGTGCGTGCGTGTGTGTGTGTGTGTGTATGTGTCAGTCTGTCTGTCTGAATGAATGAAATCATATTCACATATTGGAGTGATGTAAAGAAAAGTATGCGATTATAAGTGCCTATTTGGCCCAACAATTATACACGGCAACGGGCCCATCACTTACTTAAAAAAAACAGCATAGATAAAAGCAATTATTCAGCTTGTTTAAGTAAGCTTTTCATGACAGATTGTGAGTTGGTGATGAGGGGAATAGTATTCTATCAAGACACATCTTTCCTGAGCCTTTGCTGAGCAATAGTGAGGCAAGCCAAACCTGATGTAAACTGTGCCGGCATTTTTTTTTTTTTTGCCCCAACCCATTTTGCCTGGCAGAACAAACACCATAATCCATGCTGGCTCCTGCGTTGCAATTACCGTTTGGCTGAAACGTGTGTTGTTTAACTTTGAGACGCATGTTTGGCTTTGTTCGGTGAAAGGATATATTAGGAGTTAAAAAAGAAATTAATGACAGACGTGCCAAATATTTTGTCTACTAGCCATGGAGATGGAGAGGCATGCAGTGTTGCTCGGCTGCATCGTCCAAACTCCACTAAGTCCGGACAGTCAAATGGAAACAGTGTGGCTTCTGTAATGGATAGAGTGCATAGGGGCAAAGGGGTCAGTTATCCAGGGTCCAGAGAACAGAGCGGCCCAGAATTAGGACCCCATTACATTGTAGGCATTGAGGTGGGGGCATTTTCAGATGGTTTTGTCCCGGGCCTAGCAAAATCTGTCAGCAGCCCTGAGTGTGTGCATACTCTTAGGGCGGCCGTGGTCTAGTGTTTAGGGAGTAGATCATTCAATATGGGGGGTTGTAGGTTCGAATCCCACCTGACCTCTACCGACACCTCCATTCATGGCTGAAGTGCCCTTGAGCACAACCGTATCTCACGTAAGTATTCAAGTTTTCACGAAAAAAAATATATTAATTTTCGTGGTGCATTCACGTTATTGCCCGCCTTTCGTAAAGTCTTCACGAAAATAATAGGTTCATTTTCACGCTGCCTATTCACTTGAATTGCCCGACTGTTGCCTAGCGACCCACTAGTTTGATGCCCTTTCGGTAGCCTACCGTCACATGGTAATCAAACATTTCAAACAAGCAATTTAGGGTTAGGTTTAGGGTCAAGGTTAGGGTTAAGGTTAGGTTTAGGGTTAAGTAGGGTTAAGGTTAGGGTTAGGTTTAGGTTTAGGTTTAGGGGAC
This sequence comes from Engraulis encrasicolus, assembly GCF_034702125.1. NCBI lineage: Eukaryota > Metazoa > Chordata > Actinopteri > Clupeiformes > Engraulidae > Engraulis > Engraulis encrasicolus. Next base: position 41,446,039 of record NC_085870.1, read on the forward strand.
ATAAGGCGTAAGTACCGAAAGGGCGTCGAATTAGTGAGTCCCAAGTGTATCAGCAGTGTTCTGTCAGCCCCCCCTCCCCGCCCCTGCAGACGTTTGGATAACCATAGCAGCAGTGGGGCAATTCAAGTGAATAGGCAGCGTGAAAATTAATCTATTATTTTCGTGAAGACTTAACGAAAGGCGGGCAATAACGTGAATGCACCACGAAAATTATTATATTATTTTCGTGAGACTTTACGAAAGGCGTGAGATAGGGCTCAGCAAGGCACATAACCCCACATTGCTCCTGGGACTGTGACCAATACCCTGTAAATAACTGTAAGTGGCTTGGATAGAGGGTTTCAGCTAAGGGTAATGTAATATTGTTACAAACAGGAGCAGCATGCCAATACAAAGATGTCATAGGGTTATAACCGACCAAGTACAGTAAAACTGAACCGAAGCTGCAAAGTATCCTATATTGAAAACCTACAGCCGTGCCTAAGCTGCTGTACACACTGGCATTAAATAAGATGTACAGTGTGAGGTTTCAGTGTGTGTGTGTGTGAGTGTGTGTGTGTGTATGCGTGCATGCATGCATACTGTGTGTGTGTGTGTGTGTGTGTGTGTGTGTGTGTGTGTGTGTGTGTGTGTGTGTGTGTGTGTGTGTGTGTGTGTGTGTGTGTGTGTGTGTGTGTGTGTGTGTGTGTGTGTTCATGTGTGTGTCTGAGCAGTTTGGCAGAGCTCCAGGGACACATCTCTGCTACCCAGACCAGACCTTCACTTTGACCAGCACGGCGTTATCTCGGCTTTATGTTCCGGGAGTTTTTAGCAGGTGATAATCTGAAACAGGAATGGCTTCCACGATACACCAGTGTCCAACAAAATCCAGGGGGAGCAGGCTTTAACTAAGTGCTGTGTTGTCAGTGGAAGGACTGGTACTGTCAACTGCTGGAGACAGCAATGAAGCAAAGCTGTACTACTCGAGTCTGGACTAGGACTTGAGTCCATGTCAAGTTCGTTTTTCCATGGATTTGGACTTGACTTGGACTTGCTAGTTGAACTCGGATTTGTCTTGGACTCGGGAATTCTTGCCAAATTGAACACACCTTTATCGCTTTTGGACTGGCCCAAGCCTGTCTTAATTTTCGTTAGAACACTGGCCATCATATCATTTTAAGTGGAACTTTAATCCAATAACATTTATCTTCACAACATGCATGGCATATAGTTTACCTTCAATCATTCATATTATTGTCATTCTCATGCTCTGACCTTTTCATTGATTTACACAGACCGACATGTGACCCGCACCCAAGGCGATTTGCTCATGTTTTATGGGCCGAAAAACTTGCAGGAACTACTGTACCTGTCCTCCCCCTCACAACACATGGCAATTATCACTATACCATGGTACATAGTGGAACTATAGCATGGTAAGGTCATTCTTGTGATGACAAGTAGAAATTTTGTGTTGACTAGACTGATTTTAATGTACACCACTGTGATCTGCAAGATCGTGAGTAGACAGAAGTGCACATGACGTAGGTCCTTTTTGAATTTGTTTGTAGGCTACTTTATGCCACAATAAATGGAAATCAATTTGTTGCAAACTTCATATAAAATTTGATATGAAACCACACTGCAGGACAAAAAACTTGTTTGCTTTTGTACGTGCCAGAAGGGCAATATTATAGGCTTTGGCATACTGCCTGAATATTTCATGGAGAGATCTGTGAAACTAGCACATAGCAGCCCAGGAGGAAACATCTGCTCCTTTCACTTTTTATCCATACTGTAGCTGTGGTTCCCAAAATGGGGGTCTGGACCCCTGGGGGGGGGGGGGGGGGTGTCGGGGGTCCCAGGGACAAAAGAATTGGACATGAATAAAGACCTTCATATAGCATAACCATTCCACAAATTGATTAGTAACAGCATTGAATGGTTAATACATGTATGTGGTGCAGCCGTGGTGTAGGCTAGTTGTTAAGGACTTGGACTGATCACAGGGTTGCAGGTTCAACTACTGTGTCCAAAACAGGGGTACCAGCAGGAAAAGTTTGGGAACCACTGCTGTAGCTGCTCCTGCTGTCTGCCCTAATCTGTTAATAAATGACTGCTGGATGCACACAACACAAGCACAGTATTGTGTCATCACTACAGATATATGACCTGGAGAGCATCTGGATGACAAATAACCTTGAGATTTAGTTGTGTCTTTTCCATGACAGATGCATACATAAATACATTACATTACGAAAAAAAAACATGCTTCAGAACAGATACATATCACATCAGGAAAAAAAATACAGCATCAGATCAAAACCTCCAATAATTATAAACAAAGCAAATCTTCCGATCACACTTCTGTTTGACATCTAAGGGAGGACTCCATTTCAACAATTTAGTGTTATCAAAGTCTGCCCTATCAGAGATAGGGGTTATTTCATTTGAAGTGTTTTGGCAGAAGTGTTGTAATTTACAACATACACGCTTGCAAAATGATGCCTCTTTTATACTGTATCCTGCTGAGTTGTAGCCTTATATTGATCCTGCATGGAGCAGTGGAGATGGACGAGCTTCTGTAATGATTGGCATGAAAGAGGATCTGACATGATCCCACACCATTATTTGCCATAATGTGTCAGACACACAAGCACAGATGCATAGTTCTGGCTTTGTTATATTGTGCTGAGCTACCTCGGTCCTGGAGCACTTATGAGGGGGGGGATTATGAGTTATTTAGTCCAGAAGCAGCATGTGCTACACAGGGGTGGATCTAGCCATTTTGGGGCCCTAGTCAAAGTATCATCATGGGGCCCTAAAAAGCCATTATATAGACAGAAAATGTTGTGTTTTGTGATTCTACGATTCGACTGAGCTTTTAAGTCCATGGATTTTATTTGCCAATTCCACTAACTATTAACTGCATCCAATGATGTTTTGGATATTAGCACACATGTATCTCATAAAACAGAAAGTGCTGACATGGCATTATTTCCCTCAGCAAGAATGAATATTTAATACTGGTTTTGGGCGGTTTCATGCCGCCCTGTTTTCCAAATGTCAGATTCAGTCTTCATATTAGCATGTAAAGAAACTTGTTTTGCCCAAGACGATTGCCAATGTTGATTCACAGTAATCATCACAATATGACAAAACTGTCAGAAAGACCACTGTGCTTTCCATTATACATGAAATTTGCCATTTTGGAAACTGTGTTAACCGTGTCACAGTCTGAAACCCCCTCCATAAATCAGTAATGGTTTGGCCTTAGGCCATACGAATAACATCACGTGATGTCATAACCTCTTTGGCAGGATATGGGAAGACTTTTTGGTAAATTTTGAGCTCCATCCTTCCATAATTTAATCCATTCTTTTTCATGTTCTCATAGCGGGAAATTGCCTGTCGACTGTGTTATCAACATATTCATAAGAATCTGAATTAGAAATCACATGTAGAAAAACACAGATAAAGCATACAAATACATTAATTGATTAAGGTGTTGTGGTGGAACTTCTGAGGTCCTCAGTTAGCACAACACCATAAACATGGCTGAAATGTCAAGCCGTGTTACCGTCAATGGTGTTACGCATCAGCTATGACAGTTGAGGAGGAGTATGTTTTTGCCAATTTATCTCCATATTGACAGACAAACAAACAAAATAATTTGTGTTCTATGGAGATGGGTGGGTCTGCTCTGTTTTTTCTTCTAAAAAAGTGCTGACTTGTTCCCCTGCACTGTTGACCGTAACACAGTTGAGTAACACGGTTGACTGTTTTGAAAGTGTTTTTGTGCTATTGATCCCTTATGTGTTGGAAAAATCCTATGAACAGACACTAGGGATTATCTCTGGAGAAGGAAGTCTTGTGTAAGGAGAGTGACTAAATTCAAATCAGATGTTACAGGGATTTATAATGAAAAATGTGGCAGTCTGTATCACAGTGAATCATAAAATCCTACTTATGAAGCTCAACAATCACATTTTCTATATCAGTTGCACAGATTAATGACAACATTATTGTTAAGAGACATAAGCACTTTCAAGCGTATGTTGTTTCAACTCTGTAGTATTTTTATATATGTTTGAAATTACATAGTATTTGTCCATAACACTGTTGACAAAATAATCAAGCAAATGTTCGCTTTCATTAGAGTATTTATCAAATGATTTAAGATTAAGCTTGGCCATTTGTTTGTTTGGAAACTTAAATATATACACTATGTAAACATCTAGGTCATTTAGTTGAAAAAAAATACTGATAATTGACATTTTGCTTTTGCCAAAAGCGCAGTCGAATCGTAGAATCACTCTTAAGTGTTTTGAGTCATGTATAGGCCTACATTATTGCTTTGCATAAGTGACAAAGCCTACTTTTTTGTGTTTTAATGCAACTGGTGTGACAGTTGGGGCCCCTGTATAGGACAGATTTGGTTGGGGCCCTGGGCAATTGCCTAGGTTTGCCTAATGGAACGTCGGCCTCTGGTGCTACAGACCCCAGACGGGGCACAAAGGTGTACTTAGCATGGGTGATGAAGAGCCTCAGAGGGAGTTCACAGCAGGTTGCTGTTCTATAGATAGGGACAGGAGTTCACGCAGGGAAAACCCGGGTCGTAATTAAAATGCTAGGAGCACGTCTGGACCCCGCCACTGGTGTTGGCAGAGAATCGTAACCGGTAATATCTGCCTAGATTTATGCAAGCGACATAAACGTATGAATCTCTCACAAAGGTTAAAGGAATGTCATGGAAAGTTTTTTTGGTGTGTGTGTGTGTGTGTGTGTGTGTGTGTGTGTGTGTGTGTGTGTGTGTGTGTGTGTGTGTGTGTGTGTGTGTGTGTGTGTGTGTGTGTGTGTGTGTGTGTGTGTACGCTTGTGTGTACGCTTGTGTGTGTGTGTGTGTGTGTGTGTGCTGCCGCCAGTAGAATGTGCTGTTCATTCCTGTCAGATGTAATTTTTTCGTTATTGGGTGGGGTGGGGGCGTGTTTATAAACAGGTGGTGTCTATTGAATGTGCTTGTTGTGGGGCCAAGCAATTCTCCCAAGTCTCCAGAATTCCTGATCATGCAAAAACCATTGTGTTGTGTTCGTGGATAAACTGCCGGCTTCCACAGATAGCAAGAGTGTATGTGGCTTTCTGCATCTGCAGTGTCTGATCAATGCAGGGTCACGCACCCGGCTCTGATAGAGCGCCACAACGCAGACAGATGCCAATGCAAATCACCCTGGCATTTACATATACATTCAGAGCATTTGGATTTACTTGTGGTACGCCGTGGTCTCTTCGCTGTTTAGTTTTAAAGAGCGGGTTATCAAGTTCCCCAAAGTTTGTGGAACAAACACAGTAAAGTCAGTGTCGAGAGAAACCTTCCTACCATAAAAAAGTATGGATGTGACATAGTAATGCTACTCCATACATATTGCTCTTGCGCCTCCAGTCTCTACACTGCAGTCCAAGTACAACATGACTAATGTTGATGGTAAAACAGCACACATGTATACTGTACGTACCTACACCACATACATTTCTTACCATTGCTTGCAGCTGCAGGTACCATCATGCATGCATGCATAACTTCAGGCCTGTTGCATACACAGAGTCAAAATACAGGGAAGAAGGAAAGTGCGGACTCACCCTGAAATTTGGGAAGAATACATTTACCGGTAAAAGCAGTACAACATTTACAACATATCTATTTAAAAACACACAAGCCTACTCGTTGCAGCCCTATTGGCATTCACCTGGCAAGCCATTTCAAGTTTTTTTTTAACCTTGATGACTGAATATTACTAGGATGATCTTACTCTGTGTAAGGTACACACAGGTCCAATATTTTTTACAATAATGGATTATTTATTTTATTTCAGTTTACTCTTCATGAGGTTAATTATTTGGTTACCTTTTTTCATTTTTTAAACTCAGTTCTGACACCCGATGCTTCAGGGAGTGGACTGCAAATTGAACTGAAAATTCAATGTGTGTGTGTGTGTGTGTGTGTGTGTGTGTGTGTGTGTGTGTATGTGTGTGTGTGTGTGTGTGTGTGTGTGCGTGCGTGCGTGCGTGCGTGCGTGCGTGCGTGCGTGCGTGCGTGCGTGCGTGCGTGCGTGCATGCGTGCGTGCGTTTGTGTTTTACAGTCCATTGACTTACTTGATTAATTTGTTCTGACAGAGAAATTGGAGCTTGTGGTTAAATAAAGATTGCTCGGGACAATATCCTGCTGTTCACTTGAGAGTGTGCTCCAATTGATGCATCTGAAAGCACTTGGTCATTTATATTCCCTTTCTTTCGTGTGGTACGTTCATTTTCCTCCGAAGTCCACGAAAAGTCCTCCAGAGTCAAGAAAAGTGGTTATAAAATGTCCACGCTGTTTCATATAATAATACTTTATGTAATACTTTAAAAAAATGTTGTTCAGGAACCTGCCACGATTTTTTGTTGGAGAGAAACAAACCACAAAAAGTCCATTAAATCCGGCTGCCGCTCTAGACCTTTTGTCCAAGCTCAGAGATTTAGTTAAGCTTAGCAGTTCAGTATCTTTTCTATCAGTGTCACCAATAAATGTCTACAGACTTGTATATATATCAAGGCTTTCTCCAAGACTGTTATTTAATGACCCATTTATTGCCCTCGGCTAAGAATTGCCCCAATTCTAACTACAGGGTAGTGGCCTTCTGTCTGTACTCAAACAGCACATTTCAGTGGGCCTACTTGTTACTGTTAGCTCTGAACTTAAAGGTGCACCGTGTAATATTTTTTAATAGTTCATTTCCAGAATCCATGATGCCCATTCACAAATGTTTCCTTTTTAACAAATAGGCCTACTTACCACCACTATCAAATTTTAAGTGAAAAGGGGATCTTCTCATGGTCCGCCATTTTGAATTTCCAGAAATAGACATAATAGCTGCAAAACTTACTGTACTTTGGTCATACTAGTAAATACTAGTTCATTACTTAGTAAATATTCATGAAAATATAAAATTTGGCAGTAGACTTAACAGTTTCCATGAGCAGTATAGTTGCAGTACCCATCCTCACATTCTACACACTGCATCTTTAAGTACACTGTGCAGGAAATGGTCAAAAACGGTACTGCAACTATGCTGCTCATTGAAACTGGGCTGCCTATTGCCAAATTTGATCTTTACATGAAAGTTTACTAAGTAATACACAAATATTTTCGAGTACAGTCCAAGTAGAGTCCTTTTTGCAGCTAAAAATGGCTATTTTTGGAAATTCAAAATGGCGGACTATGGAGATGATCCCCCTTTTCATGTATGAAAAGTGCATTTTTTCCAGTCATAATGATTACTTAGAATTTTATGGTGGTGGTAAGTATTCATAAAAAAGGTAACATTAGTGAATGGGCAGCATGAATTTTGGAAATAAACAACTAAAAATCTCACACAGTGTCCTAAAGTTACAAGTTAAAATTATGTTTTCCAAAGAGTGAGAAAAGACAGAGAACATCTGTGAAGCATCATTAAACATCTGGGTAAAATCATTTGAAATATACCCTGAATAATCCTGGTATTAAGTGAAAGTGAAAGTGAAAGCCCATTGGGAAACTCCAACTCCCATTGTCATTGTGACACAGCACTCCACAGCACACAAGTGAACACTGCACACAACGAAATTGCATTTATGCGTCACCCAGCATCATGCAGCCCTCAGTGGCGCCCCATGGGGAGCAGTGCGGTGGGACGGTACCATGCTCAGGGTACCTCAGTCATGGAGGAGGATGGGGGAGAGCACTGGTTGATTACTCCCCCCACCAACCTGGCGGGTCGGGAGTCGAACCGGCAACCTCTGGGATGCAAGTCTGACGCCCTAACCGCTCACCCATGACTGCTCACCCATCAAGCTACTTAGAATGAAAACAAGTATCTAGAGAAAATATAAATAGAGCTATTTTTATTAATACCTTATACAATCATCTAACATAAAGAAACATGACATTGTTTGGTATTGGTAGTATATTCAGACAACTTGCACAGAGGCATTTTTAAATAATAAAAACAACAATTGACAAAATATTTCTGCATACCACTGAATGATTCCCTTTTAGGTTGTTTTACATTGGCTTTTATTTTTTACAGCAAGTAGTTCTTCACATGACGAGCACGTTTAAAAGGTTGGGAAACCAAAAAACAAAATTCAGATGAGCTGTGTGACACAATAGTCAGGTTTACATGACTTTTTAAATGCTGAATGCTTCTGAGTTAATTCTGAATGAAATGTCTCATGTACATGAGGCCAATATCCAAAAAGCTAAAGATCTGTTTGGTGTGCCCCCCAACCATAACCACACATACAAATCATTCACAGCCTTTAAAGGTAGAGTATGATATTTTAGTAGCTAATTTCCAAAATATATAGTTCAACTTTTAATATAAACTTATTTTTTAGCCTTTTAGCCTTAAGTTTAGCCTACTGGTAATTCAACATTGCGGTCATGGAGAAGACCCACCTATTTATGTGTGAAAAATGTCGATTACCAAGTCATAGTGAATGCTTAGAAATTGATAATGGTGGTAAATGATCATAATGATAACATTTTTTAACGAGTAGCATAGATTCTGGAAATAAATTACAACAATTTGCATACTCTACCTTTAAATCCATAGGCCTAAATGCCTCAAAAAATCTTTACAAGAAGAATTTCCATACTTAATCCAACATTCTTTATTCACCTCTTTATTTTGAGTTTGTACGCCCGTTATAGAGTTATGCAGTTATGCTTCAACTTTCCTTTGGCCTCAACCCTTCCCCAAAGTAAAAATAAATTTAAAAAAGTTGATTTTGCAGTGGCCATGCCTTTGCTCAGTCTAGCTAATATGCGTGCGTGCTGAGGGTGGCACCATAACAATGAGAAGAAATCCAAACCAAATTCCAATTATTTCCTTTTGCTCTGTTTATTGACTGGGGCATGACTTGCATTTAGCACTGTTACAACTTTTATCTACTGCTTAGTTATGTGCATAGTCATGCAAAATAAAAATCCCAGACTGTGTGTGTGTGTGTGTGTGTGTGTGTGTGTGTGTGTGTGTGTGTGTGTGTGTGTGTGTGTGTGTGTGTGTGTGTGTGTGTGTGTGTGTGTGTGTGTGTGTGAGGTCAAATTTCAACAGACACTCCAGAAAAGCTGGACATATACTGTACTGTAGGTATTGTAATGTCGTTGTTATAGATTAGTGTTTCTCAACGGGGGCTGTACAGTGTCAGGAAGCCTTAGGGGGGCGTTGAGAAGGAGACGACTGAGACAGCGAATGCTCAGTTGCAAATGGGGAACAATAGTCCATTTTATTTTTCTAAAACTAAGGACCGCATTGGCAGGCTTATGATGAGGTTATGGGGGCGTTGGCAGGCTATTGATGAGGTCAAGGGGGCGATTGTTCAAACGAGGTTGAGAACCACTGTTATAGATTTTTCAAACTTGACTAAGAAATGGGTCTCAGTCCCGACAAATTGAGTTTCTGTTATGTTCAAAGACCAATATGGCCAGAAAGCAAGGTTTCCTATCGTCACATAATGAAATGCATCAGAAACGTTCCTTTTACATTTTTCATGGGTACAGGAATGACAATTAGGGAAAGTTAACAATTTAGCAAAGCTATGGGAAACAATGTAACGTTATGGTGGTGTGATAACTAGATGTCTACTCTAGAAGAAAAACACTGGCTATCCTTGAAATGAACACATACGTATATATTGCCCTCATACCACCTTCCAACCTAAGGAAACTTGAAAGTCTCTGTTGTAATTGGCAGAAGGCAACAGAGCAGGCACTATCATTATTGCATCACTCGTTCAGAAGGTGGTGGATGCTCAACTTGCCGAGATTTCATGAGTTGGGCCATGTTCGTGTAAGCACACATTAACTGAAGTGATCAGACTACTGGAGCAAATGGTAGCTGAGATCTATTGTATACAATATGGACATATGGGCATTGCGTTGGTGAGAAACAATCATTTTGACATTGGGATTTCTTTGGAACCTGGAAGCGTTAGAATGCATTAATCATTACAAACCTCTTGTCGACTTGCTATAGTTTGCAAACGGATGGTAGGTGGTAGTTGATTTCGAAAAAACCTACCCATCATTATTACATGTAACTGTACAGTATACTAAATAACAATATTATAACTCGTGCTTTGCACATTTTTACATTAATATAAAAATATATCACATAGTTGCATCACTCGATTCTGGACAGTTCTACTGGAACAACAGTATAAAATACAAAAACGTGTGAGAAGGCAGAAACCAGATGCTTTGGACACAAGGATATTGCTGCAAACATTTCTGTCATTCCCTTTCTCATTTAGTCTTTTGCATCAATCCTTGAATGTCACCTCAGCCATGGCAGTCTTGTCTTTGACATTAAGCATCCTCCGGACATCTCCAGTCTCCAAAGCCCTTTGACTTTTTTCCCCGACACAGATTTCAGGCTTTCTGAAGACATCATTGCTTCCAGATTGCATTCACAGATTTCAGGCTGTTTGAAGAGATCATTCCTTCAACAATGGATATGTTGCCCTCTCTTTTCATCAGTCCTTCAAAGTGTCCATAACACTACCAAGGCTTCGAAGGCAGACCAACATCCTGTCTGTCTTCCACTATTGAGAAGTCCAAAGCATCTTACTCTGTGCCTTTTACAGTTTCTGCCTTGATGAAAGGAATACCGCTGGGTAGTCTTAAAATGGAAGAGGAAAAATGTTCAAAGAGGTCAAATTTCCAGGTGTCAAGGGGGACGGAAACGTTTTCATGGATGTTTGGTCATTCCTGGGGACATCTATATCACACTTGCCTGGCAGTTTAAAATGTCATGGGGAATCCTCCCTGTTGAAAGAGAAAAGAGAAAAACAAACAATTCAAACAAGATGTTACGTTGCATCTTTTCACCAGTTTCAAATGGTGACAAATGTTCCTGAATATCGTTGTTTAAAAGGAAACCTTCACATCAAGTTATTTTATAGATGTTGGGGATAATTGTGTAAACTGATTAGATATTCAGATACAGTTAGATGCGAGAAAAACTGATTTAAGCTTTTCAAATAGGCGTGGCACTGCTCAATCGTAAAGCAAAAAGTGGCGGCCAAGTCGCGCTGTGTCGAGCTCTAGGCCTACCAGAAAGCCAGCAGTGGAAATGTTTGAATCCTTTCCTTCTCCTCAGACACCCACTGTGCAATGCCACACTCTTATCTTTCAAAACCCTGCACTTCCTGGTCCTTGAGCAGTGTACTGCATGCACATGCAAGACTTTATTTGACTTATTTTTCATTTGACCTTTATTTAACAGGAAGGTCCCGTTGTGAGGTATAAAACCTCCTCTTCCAGCGAGTCCTGGGACTTGATATCTTAAGTAGGATCTAAACCCGACGCTACAGTTTATTTGCCCATGAGTTACAGTAACAGGCTTAAACTCTCGACATTATGTTTACAGTCTGCTCTAGCGCCTTTTTGCTGGTTTGGGACCTGGACTGTGTGTAGATTTTCACCCACTGCGTCTGGGTCTCAGCTTCTCTGGAATGTTTTTCCCCTTGCATGACCTCTGCCTGCCTTCTGTTGGTGCTCCGTTCCTCTCTTTTCTGGCTTTTGTCTAAGCTGATCCTTTGGACTCTGTTTTGTGTGCGCTGACTTCGATGACTGCCCATTGAAACCAATGAGCTGACTTCCGCTATATATTGGGTCTGCATGACTTAAAAATGTGCATGCTCCCCTATGCTTTGTAAAAGTGCTTTTACAGTACCTACATTGGGGATTTTGGAGGAGTGCTGGGAAATTAAGTTGCTAAACCAACCCGAAGCACAATAAACTGTCAGACAAACATAAAAACTAGTTTCACGCATGATAGATGGTGGTTTCTCAAAATAACCTGTGCGACGGTTAGTGTTTTCCCTACAGTTCTTCAGCTAATAAATATGAGTTACTGTAAGATACTATCTCCAAAGCAATATCAATAAAAAGAGATTCATTTTATTTCGCGAAAGGTTGCGAAATACTGTACAATTGTGCATAAGAAATACTGTGATTATGTAACGCAGACACACACTCACAGACACACACACACGCACACACACACGGTCTTACCTCTTCTTGCAGAAGTTCCTGCAGTCGGAGTCCTGCTGCCGTGCACACGTGCAGCGTGCCGAGCTATCTCCAGTGGCAGCGCTGTTGGTGGCTGAGCGCCGTACCCGCTGAGAGCCCCGGTAGCTGGACATGCCATACGGCACGGTTCGCCTGCCAACACCAAAGCACAGAGGGGGAGCAAACATGGTTACGGTCAAGCCAACACTCAACAGTCAACTTGGCATGGAAGCCACTGAATGAAACACCACTTAAAGTACTTCATTTGAACAAACACCTACAATAGCTGAAGGAAGTGGTAAGGGGTAAAAACAAAACATACGAATGAAAAGAGTGAGGTGGTGGTTTGTTTTTGGTTCAGCAAAGTGGAAGAAGGTATGAAAGTGAATGAGGTCTTGCTTGGAGACTAACTGACACCAATAAAAACAGGCAGCTACAAAAACACAACCCCTGCTGGGTTTATGGGTTAACCTGTTAAAGAGGAGACTTTTATGCACATGGCCTTGGACCCAGTGGATTCCTGTTTTGTCTCAACCATATGTCCATCCTCCATGTCACCAAACACCATGGCTGCCGCTGACAAATTATTTGAACACAAATTAAGATGTATCTTCTTAGTGCACATACATACACATACAGTTCACAACACAGCATTGTTGGCATTCCGGTGATAGCAAAGATATATAATAGGGGTTGTGTCTAAAGCAGTTTTCACGGAACTAATGGCGATTTAATATCAAAGTTTACGGGAAGGTAAGTCGTTTTTGAAATATGTTTTTTTTGTACTATATATTCATGGCACCATTAGGTAATGGTGTCCATGATAATGGTCCAATGTTATCTGTTCAGGGTTGTGATTGGCCAGCAATCATGCTTTTACAGTACACATTACTTCCTGACCTTGATCTTTTGACCTCATGATATTGCCTAATAACTCTCAATGAGAAAACATGCCAATGGTGGTGCAAATCAGTGCCCAGCTGGAGGATGTAGTGTTTTAGAGTAATGTTACATGTATGGCCTCTCAGAATTTTCACCTTTGACCCGATGCCCATCAGTAGGGGTCATCTAGCCTATATTATGATAAATTGAACCAGGACTAATAAAGATCTTTGTCGTACCTTCGTACAATGCTGTACCATACATAGGATGAATCCCATTTCACTCCTTAGCCTTCGTTTTCCGCATTCATGTGTAGGAGTAGTGCTGTCCCAATTCACGTTAAGACAGAGGGGAAGGGGTACACAGAGATTTTCCAAAGGCACACTTCAAATGGAGCGGTAAGACTGATTTCCCTGAATGCATTGCAAATGCATTTAAAAAGATGCGGCACCCACAAAGCAGACAAATATAAGTATTTTTCACCGTAATTTACGGCTGTACAGTTGTAATAATTGTTGCGCTGTACTAAGTTTAACATTGTCCCAATGTGTGATGGTCATTTTCTCCATGAAACGTGTATGAAGAAAATCACTATTAATGTTCACCTAATGCATGGAAGTCTTGAAGGAAGTACGAGGGTCAACACTGTTGTCCTTTCTTAAATTGTTGCACCAGTAATTACAAGCAATATCATCGGTTTAACCATTGAGAAGCGGGTTTTTGCATGCTATGGGTGTCATTCCGTGATTGTTGAAGAGCTGTCTCAATTCGTAGGACTTGGCTTAGCTCTACCCCTTACTGCTCGGTTTGAAGGGAGGCATAGGAGTAGGGGTAGAAACAAAAAATGGGATTCGGCCATAGTATACTGTATATTAGCCACATAATTAATTTACTACGATTGCAGGAAAGATCCTGCGGTAAAACAGCCCAAGGCCATGACTTAAGTAATCAGGTCTTTACTAAAGTACACTGCAAAGGCTATATGATTTGTGCTTCTTTGCTACACACAGAGCGATATAGTTTCCAGTGTTTCCAATACATGAAAGTGAAAGCCCACCTGGGAAACTCTAATTCCCATTGTCATTGTGACACAGCACAGCACACAAGTGCACACTACACACAACAAAATTGCGTTTATGCCTCACCCATGCAAGGGAGCCGCCCAATGGTAGCCGAAAGGAGCAGGGCAGCGGGACAGTACCAAGCTCAGGGTACCTCACTCATGGAGGAGGATGGGGAAGAGAACTGGTAAATTACTCCACCCACCAACCTGGCGGGTTAAGAGTCGAACCTAGCCAGGCTGTGTCCTCCTAGTGACGCAACACTTTCAGCGTCGCAACTAGTCAGGTCAAGAGCAATGCAAGTACTTTCTGAGTTCCCGAAAATACGGGAACTCCTCCCACTTTGTTGGTAAGCAAACAACTATAGGAAAACCAAGGGAGTCGGGTCAACCATGCCATTTGGGAAATGTTAATTGTTATGCTCTTGGTCAGGCCAAGTCTCGAAGAGATTTGAAGGTCGATGATAATCAAGTCGAACCGGCAACCTTTGGGCTACAAGTCTGACGCCCATGACTGCGCAGCACCACAGAATAAAACACGACAAATTGATCAAAAGCAGCACATACTGTATGATACATGTCAATGAGGGTATATGCACAACTAGTGAACAAGTGTACATTTCCGATTCAGACTTCGCAACTATCAAAGACTGTCAGATTATGTATATAATGTACCATACCGTAGTAGGCTAAAGGCCAGTTAATTCCACAAAAATGTAGTGTAGTTTGGACAGTTGTAGTTGATCACAGTATGGTGCAGATGTGTCAAATGAGCCATATAGACTGAGGTCATCAGTCAAAAACTGTTGGTAACACAAAAGGAAAGTGTGTTACATTTCATTAAATGGAGGGGAAGTTTTCCCCAAAAACAGAGATACTTGCCTATCTGATTTCAATCATAGATCCTACTGTGAATTGTAGCTAACGACAAAATCAGACTGGGCGCACATATTTATCCGTCAAACCTCTAATGGAAAGCACTGATGATCATCAAAGACACAAGCCACCCTGCACACAAACTGTTCAGCCTCCTGCCCTCTGGAAAGAGGTACAGGCGCCTCCGTTCCCGTACCACCAGGCTGGCGAGTAGCACAATGCACCAAGCGATCAAGATGCTGAACACTCAACCCACTCTCCCTCCACTGTCAGCCTCTAGCCAGCAAGGCCACTGACAACCCCCCCCCCATCCCCCACCACCATATCTGCGACTGAACATTCCACCTGCACTACTATACTTGTGACTGAACTTTCAACCTGCACTAACTCAAAACATGCACACACACACACACACACACACACACACACACACACACACACACACACACACACACACACACACACACACACACACACACACACACACACACACACACACACACACAAGCACACTGCACTTTCTGCACTAAACCCAAACATAAACACACTGACACACACTGACACACACACACACACACAGACACACGAACACACACACACAGACGCACACCGCACCTTCTACCTGAACTAAACACACACACACACACACACACACACACACACACACACACACACACACACACACACACACACACACACACACACACACACACACACACACACACACACACACACACACACACACACACACACTGCTGCTGGTGTACTTGACAAACCTTTTTAATATTTATTTTTCTTCAAAATGCTACTATTACCATGTCAGAACGCTATAAAGGACTTTTTTAGGAAAAGCACAAAAGCACAACAATACCTCTTAATGTATGTCCTCTACAAGTCTTCTGTTGTCCAGTCTTGCACTTTAAATGTCTGTATGAGCACTGTCTATGTCCATACTGTCTTAAGTCCATGTATAAGTACTGTCTATGTCTATACTGTCTATGTCCTTACCTAGATTAGTCTATGTCTGTATGGGAAAGCAAGAAATGTAATTTCAAATTCTTTGTATGACCAGTGCATGTAAAGAAATTGACAATAAAACCTACTTGACTTGACTTGACTAATGCTGTATACCGCAACATTTGTCAGTGCACTTTAAGGTCACAACAGAGGGATTGATGTGAAAGGCAGATGTCTACATGTCTTTTTCATTTTAACTTCTGGCCCTGACAGACACACGATTTAAAATCCAGCAAATATTGTTGTCTAATTGTTCTTAACTGAACAGTAAAGTTGGTATCATCAGTCACTCTTACTATCAGTCACTCTTGACTGGATTTCTCAATACAAGTAGAGACGATTATGTTTGACAATTTAATCAATCTGATTAATGCTGCAAAGATATTGCAAGAAACCTTTTTTAAAACCCCACTCAGTCCTTCCTGCGCACATCACACACATGGGCATCTCTCCACACAGGCAGAAAACATCCAACCACTTCTCCCTCTCTCTGCCCCCCTCACCTCCCTCATAGAGCCAATGATTTATTATTTTCAATCTAATTGTTTGTCTTTCATTTCAAGGAGCCTCTGGGGCAGACCTGGCTGGCTGGCCTCCTTGATTCCCATACGGCACAGGTAGAGCAGGGCCACATTCCTCTCGGCTTTGTAGCACTAATGCGGGAACAAGAGGGAAGCATGCCTTTAGTGCACCGTGGGGGGAAACTAACAGACAGACATGAGCTGCATGGACTCCTTCTTTATGTAGCTTTCTCTCTCTCTCTCTCTCTCTCTCTCTCTCTCTCTCTCTCTCTCTCTCTCTCTCTCTCTCTCTCTCTCTCTCTCTCTCTCTCTCTCTCTCACACACACACACACACACACACACACACACACACACACACACACACACACACACACACACACACACACACACACACACACACACACACACACACACACAGGAAAGCAGAGGTGAGTAGGGGAAGACAAGTGTTTGGCAGACATCTCTGTGAACTGCCTAAATGTGATCCGCCGAGTCGTACACAAGCTCACTAAAGAACATTGCTTTTTTTTCCTCCCTCCCCCGTTCTTTTAGACTAACCTACACTGCGATGCCTCGATGCCTCGGTTATATGGACACATCCGATAACACCTCTGAAGGTTTTTCCACAACAGTACAATGGTGGCTGTTCCAGACCCTTAATTATCCCCATTGGAGAACCACTTGGACTGTTGGGGAGTGAAAAAAAAGAGAAAGGCGATACCTTTCATGGGCTCGGGTGGTCCAGGAGATTTAGTCTGCATGCAATGAATTGAGTGTCAAGCTTTTCAAACCAATGCAACCTAGTCAGTTCCCGAGGTGTTTACGGATTTAAAATCATCCTGAAATGCAGTTTATTAAAATAAAAACATAAGCACACCGTCTGGGTGTTCACGATGACTGACGAAGAGCTACATTTTGTAGGAGACTTTACTTGGCCAATAAAAAACAGAGACAAAGCGAAATGGTTATTTCCCTTCTGATGTTTGACTCTCTACTACGTGCCAAAGCAAAGTTTCTTGGAACTTGCTGATGCAAGAAGAACGGCAATAACTTGTTGTGCCATATTAATCCTGTACAATGTCAGATGTGTTCTGTATCGTCCACGAAGTCTACCCAGGCAATAATAATTATTTAAGCATGTGACTTAAAAGAGTCTGTTTTCTGTGTCTGCTGCATCTACTTTAAGACCAAACCCATATATTTTACCCCTCCAATTTTTCTACTTGTCACTTATGAAGGTCCGATCATTATTTTAAATTGTGTATGAACTATGAACTGCTGAGTCCTTCGAACACTAAGACGACTGACTTCTTTTGTGAGACATTAATCTACCTGGCAGCCCAAATATTTCATTTGGAGTGAGCGGCTCATACAGTCACAACATCGGCTCCACATGGATAAAGCACAGAAAGGGTTGAACAGGGCAAGACATCTCAGGAAACACAATAATACACTGTCATATTTCACTAGGTTGTTCTACATAGTGGCGTTTTGTCTTTTAAAACGACGCCATATATTGACCCACCCAGAAAACTCTTGTCACCGTGTGGGTCTCCTTGAACACACTCCTTGCGCTATAAACCATAAAAAAAACAATAGAACTCTCAGGCTGTGGGAGTTTCAAAAAGGAGGAAACTTCCTGTGCCAAAATTATTCACACCATATGGGGAGCCCACCGCAGAGTCTGCTACACTTCGTAAATCTGGAAGCTTGCACCAAGGGCCCTCCCCACTGGCTCGTCTGCGAAGAGTTACTCCAGAAATCGTCCTGTCAAGACAGGAGTCCTTTGATCTCTGACCCTCTCGGTCTGAACTTCTCCTCACTCTGATTAACTCGCCACACAGATATCCACAACAACTTTGGGCTGCCTTTGAAACCTTTCCCCCTAAGTGTGGTATCTAGTGAGTTGGGTCACATTATCTGCAGATGAGATCTGGCTGGAAACTCCTCACTCTCACAGCACAGGCTTGTGGAACACTACAAAGCAACACAGCGTGTACTTAAACTAGGATTTCCTCCCGTGCTTAGCAGTAACGGTGGCCACATTAACAAAAACACCTACCACCTTGTATACTGGAAAACATCAGCCAATAAAAAAGGGTAGTTTGTCTTTCCACATGAAAAAGGTCACACACTGTTGATTGTTGAGAAGGCCTGGGTCTCAGTCTCCACTCTAATTCATCCCGCAGGTGTTCTACTGGGTTCAGGTTAGGCCAGTCAAGTTCTATACCATACTCTGTCATACGTATCTTTCTGGACCTTGCTTTGTACACTGGTGCACAGTCATGTTGGAAGAGGAAGGGGCGCGCTCCAAACTGTAACCACAATATTGGGAGCATGGAATTGTCCAAAATGTTTTGGTATCCTGATGCTTTATATGTGTTTTTTAAAATGTATAAAGGTTTTAAATGCACATTTTACAAAATCTTCTATAAGAATTGGGCCACATTCATTGCATGGGCCACATAGGTAAGCACTATGGCATGTATGTATGCCTTACTTGTATATGATGAAAATGTGTTATACATTTATTGGAAAATGAATTGTAATTTATAGTCGATTTATAATATTATTTTCTGTATGGGTTTGCAAAATAGTCGTTCCAAACAGAGACGTAATGGAGAAGCTCAAAGTGCTGCTGGTGTGAAATGCGGCCTTTAGATTGCAAAATGTGTCCAATTTGAGGCAAGCGGCTCGACACAACCAGTCCCATCGATTCAACCAAGTTCCAAAAGTTTGACAGAATAAGTGATGGTTTTTGGTTATGATGCAGATGCAAGGCACCATAAAGTCTGTGTGAGCACCATCTACATACTATTATCTCTCCCTCCCTCTCTCTCTCTCTCTCTCTCTCTCTCTCTCTCTCTCTCTCTCTCTCTCTCTCCCTCTCTCTCTCTCACACTCACACACACACACACACACACACACACACACACACACACACACACACACACACACACACACACACACACACACACACACACAAACAATTTCTTTGCCATTTTCCAGAATATCTGCTGGGTCAACAGAAGCACATACTGTATTTCTTATCACAGCGTTGGGAGAAACTGTGAGGTATCCCATGCATTTTTACATTAATAATCGGTATTTTAAGTGTATTTAAGAGCAAATCACTTAAATCATTACATATTAGAAAGAAATACAATTAAGTCTACCACATTACAATGAATATCCTTCAAAAATATACGTAAATACATATCAACGTTTGTTTTGAAGTGACTTTTTCACGGAAGCGCACGCTTTTTTGGTATTAATACATCTATCATAATGGCATATTGCTACTCACTGTTTTGAGTTTCAACAGAGCACGTCAATCTGCATCTGCCATGATTCATTCAACATACTAATGAATGCTGTCGTTTTTAGCTTTAATACAGGTGTTGATTTCTTAACTATGATTCATGAGGTTTTTGGACAGAGCTTGGCAAGAATTAGTTTGAAATAGTCATAATCATTGAAATAACTCTGGATGTTTTCAATCTCACTTGAAGCACTTACAGTAGGCCTGCGGTAGTATCGTGGTTAAAATGATCAGGCACAACTTTTGGTTATTGATCAAATAGCGTAAAATATTTCCAACACTGAAACACATGTAAAAAAGCACGATTTGGAGCTTGTGTCCACAGCAAAGAATGTTTTAAAGCCCACATTAGTCATCCTAGACTTGACATGAATCTGGTAATCATCAGCCTCTTCCAAAATACAGCACGGACCCCTGGGAGATCTCTTCAAAACAAAAGCTCTGCTTAGACAAACTGGACGGTCCCACAGATGTGAAGTAATGGGTCTGGAAATTGCGCTACACCTTGGCTTTGCTTTAGGACTTCATTTATTAGTGCCGTGCTGTAACTAAAAGGCTCGCACAAAACAATGGGACACAAACTGCGGTGCACGGCCCGGCACACACATGACCACAGATTGTTGGGGAGTGTCCCCTAAGCCTTCAATGCATGATCTTCACAGGCCGGGGGCTTTTCTGCATCTGGTCTCAGAGTCAGAAGCTCTTACCTCTGCTTCATGTCTATGAGTCACATAAAAAGAAATGAAACCCATAAAACAAAATTAACCCCCCCCCCCAAATCACTCCTCGTACTGTTACCAAACCCACATTTTGCAGTTTCCAGTGCCTGCCTCTTCACGTTTTCCATACCACTTTCTACAATACCACATAGTTGACTGAAAAATAAGGGTAAAAGAGTCATCGCTTTGGGAAGTTTGCACCGATTATCTAGGAGGCTGGGTGTTAATCTGTCAATTCTCTGCTCTCTCAGCTGTGCTGGAGGCAAAATGTTTCATTCATCATTTTATTGTATCCAATGACAACTTGGCCTTTAGGCAGTCCCACCTTCTCTGGCCTGAGAATCTACCCTCCCTCCTTAATGTGTGATGGTCTTGTGGGTCTGTTCAGCGTATAGTTTTGGTCCTCCTGACAAGATTTGGTCTCGTAGCTTGTGGTTTCTCTCTTTCCAACCATCACTATCCAATCACCCACAGACATTCCTGCTGTTGACTTCTCCCCACTACCCAATGACCCCTACACCCATTTATATAACGATGTGGTTTTGCTCAGATGGACGAATGGTCAGCGTTAATCCATTAAGACAAAATAAGGCCACAAGAATGTGTTAAAATGAATAGAAACGCAAGGCTTAAAGTTCTACATTTATTTGTTCTATCAAGTTCATGCTCACTCTGTCCCAAGCAATTGGCTGGGTTTATATTTGGATCTTTCAAAAATAGAGCAAGGTTAAATTCAGTGTTTGATCCCTGTTTAGTTGCAGTAGAGAGTGGACTCTGATATATATAATATATAACCATGGGACAACAGTTATGTGTGATGTGACGGATGTTTCCTGGCAAAGTGAATGGGACAATATTTTCTACAATTTTATATCACACAAGGATCTTTCCAGCCAGGTCCTGACATCTGTATTGGCGTGTCTGCATTTCTTCATGTTGTCTTCTTCATAACCCATTTCATTTGTGGAATGGAAAGCACCAACATTGGATAGCTGGTCTTCAGTACTACTACTACTGACCCTCACCTTTGCCATTCTTCATCATCAGATTTGAGATGGTCTAACTTCCAGGAGATCTTCTTATCTGAAAGCTGACGTGTCGGCCATAGGTAAGAGATGATGATCTCTAAAGCACATGAAGAAGATCAGTTCAGGACTTCTAATGTGCTGAACGTGGTTGAGGTTGTATGAGCTTCACTTGGGATCTTAAAGTAAAATGTAAGCCAACAATTTAATTGACATTTAGATGACCCATTAATGATGTGATTATGGCGTGACATGGTGATCTGCAAGCTGTGGGCAGTTATCCCTTGACACCAGTTACTCCATTATTTGATTATTAGTTGCATGCCATGCACAAACTGTACACTATGTGTTGGTCAGTCCATCAAACAAAGCTGTGGGTTTTGGAGGGTCTGCACATGACATGGTCTGTAGGCCTTGTTTTTGTCGCAGAGCTTGGAGCTGAAGATGTTGCTGGTCCTTGATGTTCTTGATTTGTTGCTGGTCCAGGGCAAAAAAATATGACTTTGTAGAGCAGAGAGCTGAACCACACCCAAGCTCATCAGAAATTATCTGTAATATCCAGGAAGCCTACAGTCCCAAAGACATCATCTGCACCTTGGCACGGATCACACTTTCAAAACGAGAAAACACCCATTCATCGACCCATTTCCTTTAAAGTCAACAACATGCAGTAGTCTATTAGTGAAGCATACAGTACCTGTTAGTTCCACAGATCTTGTGAAGTTAGCTTGAAGACAACTCTATTGTTTCAGCTAATCAATGAATTAACTTTGCTTTCAAAACATGCATGGTCTGTCAATAATTAAGGGAGATACTGAACTCATAAAATCCAATGATGTAAGCTGCTCAATAATGTACGGAGTATCATTAATAACCTCATTAAGATAAAACCAAGATAAGATAAGGTAAAAGAAGATAAGATAAGGTAAAAAAAAGACTGAATACTGTTTGCAGTCGAAACTTGTAGGCGTTATCCATTAAAATGAAGGATTTTTAACTTTTCTCACCAAGATCAGTGTGCCTCGGATCATTAAGACTACCACCTTCAACAAGGAGCCTATTGTCATGGCCTTCACATTTCGGAGATAGTCACAAGTCAAATACTGATGTTCTCATGTCCTTTCTGAAGAGCGCCTGAATCTTTCTCTCAAACAATCAACCCAACGTAGCACTCTCCTTTTCCTCTTCTAAAAAAACAAAAACAAATCAGCTCTTACTAGGAGAGGGACTGATGGAGCACTTGCCATTTGTGTGTCATACATGTGTCGTCTCTGAAAGCCCATTATTCATTAATCCTTGGCAAATATGCCGTAGCTTTTTCCAGTTGAAATTTCCATTGTTCATAGTACATCCAGGTTATTGTGTGGTTTTACAGTTGTTCCCATTTAGATGGCAGCACCTATTTTAAGCGCAGCACTCCTGACACAGTAAGTAGTGGGCAAGCTGATGCAGAGGTAAAGTAAAATGCTGACCGCAGAGCATAGCGATCCCCTGCCAAATAACGAAATGGATCCCTTCCTCTCTTTTGATTACGCAAATTGTATTATTGGTCCACATCATGGGAGAGTGAATATGAGGTTCCTTTGTTTGGTTTTTATGCACAGATGTATGGAGCAGAATGCAGTATTATGTCTTGTTTGCATGAACTCATGAGAGGTAAGCCATTGCTCATAATTTAAGGTAATAAAACCCTTGGAATGTGCCTTCATATATCACCGTTGAGGGATTTAGGAAAGCCTGACCAATGATTTGGCCACAAACAATATTCACGGTCTTCAATCACAGTCAATTGTCAATTACAGTCACATCACGAACCCAAACACAATCCTTGGGTAGACCACATATTTTCAAAACGCACATGCATGCATTACAAGGTTTCCAACTACATAAATCGCTCATCTCTGAAAAATATAGAGACTTTGATGTGTGTGTGCAAAAGCAGATAGCCTACATGTTAAATGTATGTACAGTACGTACTGTATGGGCAATCACTGGTAGATTCATAACACAATTTGGAAAGTAGGCCTATATCAATTACCATGTAACACTACAAGCAACCATTTACAGTAACCTGAGCCCACACATCCTAGTGTGACACAACAAATTAGCTCGCACAGCCTTGGTAGCCGTGAAAACATTTACAGTAGCACTCATTTTGTACCATGCTTTCTGGACTCCAGCAAGGCCCAGCTCCAAACACGTCAGAATCGTCATGAGTCCCATACATGTGCATGAAAAAAAACTACAGTATGGAAATGGAGAGGAAGACTTACTCTGGAGTGTTGATCCAGATGATGTCCAAGTGACAATAGTACACACACTCTTTGTCTTTGTATGTGTAGCATGTACACCGCTTGGCTCGCCTCCGGGGCCCCGGTACCATGCCAGAGGGAAAGGTGGGGGCCCCGCCATTGCTGGCTCCAAGAGCATTGATGGCCCTCTCAGAGGAACTTCTCGAAGGTAAGCTTGGAAGCGCCGTCTCAATCTTGCCCTCCTCATTCACATCATCCCGCAAAGAGGGGAAACCTAAAGATAGAGCAATTAATATTATAGACCATCATCATCTTCATCATCATCATCATCATCATCATCATGAAAAAGTCCTGATCCCCCGCATTTAATATGAGTTCTCAGGTTTGCAGCCATTTCTTGAAAATGTGAAACATGTTACTGATCATTGAGTCACACTCCTTTCTGTCACTCCTATAAAGCACTTGCAGACTTGATCCTCTGAAACAAGAACACCCGGTGTCCTGACCTCTTCTTGGCAGTCAAATTTAGTTGGTGAAGTCAGGATTAGAACGACACAGCAAGGATGGGTGATACATTTTGCCTTTACGACGTCTTAAATGCAGTCTTGCTGTGCAGTAGGCTAACTCCCTCATACTGTGTTTGCATTTAACCGACATCATGTCAGGTGGTCTGTAGAGAGTCTGCAGTCAAATTGATGACCACCTACAAAGTGCTGAAGCGACAGGACACCGTGCCTTTTGGAATTTTGGATACCTATGGCATGTCAAAAACATCCGGAACCAGGACAGAATTACACGTCCACTGCCCTATGTCCTAATATCTTATAGACATGACTTTGTCGATGGGACGGAACCTTACTTGTATCTACACAAGCACAATGTGTATTTATTTAATAGCCTACCCAGTTCCACATGCGTGCGCATGTGCTTTTCAAAGGCAGTAGGTTCAGGTGGAGAACTTAGCGCGGCATCAGCAGTAGACGTAGGTCGTTTTTTTATTGCGCGTGAATGTTGACATGTATGAATGCTGAGTTGTAATGGCTTTGCATGAATGGCTATACACTTGTAGGCGAATGTAGACGAAATATTCTCGATTAAGCAAACCGACAGAGACAGTCCGGTACATTTCACTTCGTTCTCAGACGACTGTGAAAAGGTGTGTAGAATTAATTTTAATCGTGGCAATCTCATTGAGGCTGCAAGACGTTTGCATTGGTATTCCAATTACTGCTGCGAAGTTCCGTCACATAACTTCCCAACAAGTTTTCCCAACAAAACATTTTCTTGTAACATCTTGTCTGTATACTTTGCCTGAATGTCCTACATCCATAGCCTGTTGAGCTTACATCTGGAGGGAGACGGCAATATGTCTGTTTACATCCACTACAACCTGTATCCACACCATCCTCTTAAATCACAGACATAGGCTACATGTTGTGATGTTAACCTTACCGTTTGCAAATGTTGCCAGTATTCCAACAAAAAAAATAATGCAAACATCCATCAACGCCGCTTTAGCCATTCCACAATAGATCCAAATACGCAGCTTGATTGAAGAGGAAAATCGTTGAATGTCCCGCAACCACGTCTATAAAATCATTGGCGGGCATATGCTATTGACTATAAAATATCCATCAACGAGACGTTCCACGCAAAATCCACAGAGTTGCCGCCTGTTGTTTGACATTGTGTATGAATCATGAAACGTAGCTTTAATAACCCGTGTCTCCGCGCGCAAGACTGATAGTGAGAGAATGTCATGCCTGTGTCCGTTCCGAGTCTTTATACGCCTCGACGCGCGTGATGCGTTCACTACAAAGCACCACCCGCTGTCTTGGATGGCTCACAGAGGCGCGCAACCCCCCAAAAGCTGGATAACGCCCGACCTGCCCTGAACCCCCCCCCCCCTTTTTTTTTACACAGAATCACTAAGCTGCCCAATGACTATATCCACAATGCTATGTATCTGAAAAAAGCTGAATTGTATGGAAGTTGTGGTCGTAGGCTATCATGTCCTCTCACATTCACTTATTTGAAAAGCCTTTTAAGTCCAGGACAATGTTATACTGGTATGGAGTGACAACCTACAGTTTTAGAAGTAGCATATCCCTAATATGCTTACAGAATACAAGCTAAATGAGTCCCACACAAATAGATTTTGGAATGTCACCAAACATGCATTACAATATTTCAGTGCAATTGGAGTTTTCTGTTTGTTTTCTTTGACCAGGATAATGTGACCTGTCTCTCATGTTCCTGTATTGGAAACGTGAGAACCCTGAGAGATTTCCATGGCACCTTTTGTAAACGCGCCTTGACTGGGCAGTAGCCTCTATCTACACAGTCTTTCACTCACTTAAGTGTGCAGTGGGCCGTAATGATAGCACATGTTTGGAGCAGCAGAGAGGGAGAGAGAGAGTGAATCCCCCTGCCTAGGTCATCCGACACTGGGTTGTTACTGACTTCTGAGATGACCTCCAAGCTGGATTTCATTATTGGTTGGTGGGGAGAATTATAACGTAGCTTAGATGAATGCCAAGACTTACTATGGACGTTTTGTTGCGCAATGATGTACGGGAGAGGGACAGCAGAGGAAAAAAAGAACAAACAAAATTTAAAAAGACACCATATTACACTCTTGATGTCTTGAGCCATTTGGCATTTTTGGTGGATGACCACTGCACTGCTGACCTGAAACTTTGCTGATAAAACTGTCATCATAATCAACATAAAGTGCATGAAGGGGAAACTGTTGATCTGGATATTGAATTGAATATTTCTGGTAACACACTACGTGCACTCTCCTCCCAGAGGGCCATTTGATTCAATAAGACACTGTCTGGGACGTAGAAGTGTTGGGTTCTCTGTCCACAGCAAAGGACAGAGTAGGACTGGACAGTAACACTGTATAGGTATGTGATTGATTGCGCACACACACACACACACACACACACACACACACACACACACACACACACACACACACACACACACACACACACACACACACACACACACACACACATGCATAGGGTCACAGACAAACTAGCCTGATTATCATCGACTTTCAAATCTCATACTGGTCTGACCAAGAAGATAACGAATATTGTTTCGAAATGGCCTGGTTAACCGGCCTCCTTCGTTTTGCTACTGGTCGAGGCTAGAAAAAGCTGTGCCGAAGTTTAAACCAAACATTTTCTTAGTCCCAATAGAACATCTCTGCTTTAAACCATATCACTGCCTTGAACGCGCCTCTACCCAGGGCCATTGGAGCTGATCAAAGTTGATTGCTTCCCAACAAAGTGGGTAGAGTTAGCGCCGAAGCTCAGAAAGATGTTGCGTTGCTGTTGACCTGACTAGTAGCAACGGCAAAGGTGTTGCGTCACTAGGAGGGCGTAGCCTGGCTACAGACAAACAAACACACACACACACACACACACGCACACACACGCACACGCACACACACACACTAATGCATTCACAGTGTAATTATCTCTCTAACATGAATCAGAGCTTAGTATAAGACTCAAATGTTCAGATTTCCTCTGCCAAAAAGCATAGGCTTCAATAGGCTGTAGGCTACATAAGCTTCTGTAAGTGAGCGTAGTGTATATAAGTCATGATTCTTGGCATAACCCCAGGCCCCCTGCCTAGTCAGTGTTCATAGCCAACAGTAAGGTTAGTGGATCAAGTTTCCCAAGTCATATTTCAGATTATACAGACAAGCAAGACATGCCTACAGCTTGCTCATTCGATTACTTTGTAGCTGTAGCTGTATTTGGACCCTATTAGTTTCACATAGCAGCATATGGGGGCGTTTATGAGGTGATAAACAGTCCTTTGTGACAACCCTAATACTTGTCAAGTATAGAATAATAACTCTACTGGTAACACGGTATTAAAGGTCAAAAGTTGACCACTTGCTGCACCCTTGGCTCAATTTGATTAATAGGTGTATGTGTCTATCTATGTAAACATGTATTACATTCAAACATTAAAATGGCAATAACGCAGAAATGTTTTAATGTTACAGATGTGAATAACATGTTACATCAGGCTAAGGCATTCCTACCTAGGCATATGGGTTAACTTGTGTCAATGACTGAGAAGGCTTTGGAATCTGTGATAGACACCAAGATATAGAAGCTAGGAAATGTCTCGAAAAGGTTTGAGCATTGTAGATAAATATCTCCACAGTGTCCATTACACTCCCATGTATATTGCTGACGACATTTCGGCTATTCAGACATTCTTCAGTTGTAAGATCTGTACGACCAAATCGTTGTGAACCATACAAATGCAAATGTAATGGACAGTGTGGGAAACTTGTCTAGGCCACTACTTTGAGCCATTGGTTACAGCCAATGTACCTGTTGGAATTGAGATGCGCATAAGCACGGTGATTTGAGAAAGCTTGAGAAAATGGCACGGTTGTTGTCAGACACAGAGCAATAAGCAACATGGGCAGTCAAGGCTAAGCGGTTAGGACATCAGACTTGTAGCACAAAGATTGCCGGTTCGACTCCCGACCCACCAGGAGTAATTAACCAGTGCTCTCCCCCATCCTCCTCCATGACTGAGGTACCCTGAACATGGTACTGTCATGCCTCACTGCTCCCTTGGGGCGCCATTGGGGGCTGCCCCCTTGCACGGGTGAGGCCTAAATGCAATTTTGTTGTGTGCTGTGGAGTGCTGTGTCACAGTGACAATGGGAGTTGAAGTCTCCCAGTAAGGCTTTTCATCTCCACATATAGGTCTACAGTATGTCAGTAGGTTCGTCGGCCAGACGGTCGGTCAGAAAACAGATTACTTTTTGGAGGGTTTGCATGCAACATAAGTCGTTTAACCTTGTGTTAAACCTTGCTGTAAGAAAACCAAACTATGAGGAGTGTAGACTACATCTGGCAACATGGACTCCCAAACATGGAACCTGGACTTCATGTCCACCTTCTCCGCTCGGAGTAGGCCAATAACAGTAGGGACACATACACACGAATTTGCGAACTTTGCCATTCATTCCTATGAGAGAGGTGAAGGTAAGCGAAGAGAAACGAAGCGAAACGAAGCGAAGCGAAATTATTAAAGAAAGTTTAATGTTATGCAAATGAGGAGCGAATTTGCCTGCCACGGCCCAATCAAATCAACAACATAACTGTTCCATTCCATTTGATTCGCCGCGATGACCTGATGACGGTTGGATTTCACCTCTCTTCGCTTCGCTCGCTTCGCCTCCTCCCTACCGCAAGGTGTCTACCATCATAATGGCCACCGCCTCTTCTGTGACGTCAGTGCAGACACCTTATATGAAGGCAATCAATGTGTATTAGGAACAGTTTTGGACAGACCTTAAAATGTTGTGGAATATCACAGTGTGTTGTTAGTGCAGTGTTCCGATGGCTAATTCACAACGTCTTGTTCTCGCTCCAAATCTCTGCAAATTTCCTTTTCATGTATTTATCCAGGGATTATGTTCAGACTTTCAAATGTTGTCATTTAATTTGACATCAAACAATTTAAAGTAGGTCCTTGTGTCTTGAAACACCATCTTGGGTTGTTCATGGAAAAATACATAATGTGCAGCACAATGTAGCGATGCTGCTGCCGAATCTGCTTATAACAGTGCCTATGACGTAAACGGCAGTATTGCAGTCTCAATTAGAAAATGTTAGAACTACAAATAAGCAGTCATGGTAAAGTCTTGTAGAATTACATAACATTTGTTGGCTGCTTATAGACCTGCTCCCTTACTTGAGAGGCTATAGCACCAGTGAGGCACATAAAACCCCCTAGTGTGGATTTTTATGTATGTGTTCAAAGCCACTTCTAAAAGACACTGATTCATTTAACACCGATGAAACATCCTTAGCAGTTACATTGTGGACTTAATGCATACTTTGATGTTTGTGCACTCACTCTGACTCTGCAGTGTGTCACCCCCCTAGCACGCCACTACAGCGGTACTTTTACAAAGACAAACTAATGATTGTCATCACCCCCTCCGGCCCTTACTGATGTTGACCAGATGCCTAGGTTGTTTTCGCTACCCCAGAGTTGGCAGTCAGAGGAAGAAAAAGATACAAACGGAGTCAGAAATGGGCATGTATGCCACAAGCAAGGAGAGGAGAGAGGAAAATCAAGTGAGCCAGCTATGCTGTCTCTAGGACACCCTCAACAGTTGACATATGTTGAGCATGTTTATCCCATTAAGTGCTGGCCCTGGAGAAAGCACACGCATGCACACACGCACGCACACACACGCACACCAGAGACCGAGACACACACATACAGACATACATCCACACATGATTTGCATATACTTTGCATATACATGTAAATACTGTACAGTATTTTTGGACAAAGTATATGTGATGCTCTCTACACAAGGACAAGACTGTGACCGATTGTGCACTAATGCTGTTTTTTAAAAAATCAGACGTAGACCACGAGTTTGACAGATGTACAGGCAAACAGACAGGTGGCTAGCCAGATAGATAGAAAGGTTGCTTGATAAAGATGCACTGAATGAACTGAAATGATAGAAAGACAGTCACGTCAGACAGACAGACAGCCAGTCATGGTGAGACAGAAAACTTGGGAAAAGGGCAATCAGAATGTCTCAAGCCACCACAGACCACTGACCACCAGTGCTGATGCGATTAAGGGCTGACAAACAGACTTGCGGATCCACCACAACCAACTAAGTTCAACGCCTGGTCAGGGTTGCCTGATGAAACTGATGATTTCCAGCCTCAACAAATGTTTAAAAACCACCGGGAGGCAGTAAATCCTGCCCAATTTGAACAAAATTCTATTGATTTCTATAGCTATAAATGTAGGGAAAACACCCCCAATATATTTTCTCTTATCTGCAGATGGACATCCTAAGCAGCCCAACTGGGTGGGCAACCACCTAATCTGGCAACCCCGTCCCTTTCCCTTGTTTCAGCACCTGCCTTTACTGAATGTTGTCAAGGTTTTGCGATGACTTGATTATTCCAGCATTGAACTCAATTTATGACAGGCACAAAGTGTGCCTTTATTTTTATTTTCTTTAATGTAACGCTTCAAGTTACTTCATTTTTTGTAATGTCCAATGAAAATGATATCTTTGTTGATGTAGCATATCAAGAAAACATACAAAGGGAGATGGAGCGTCTTATTACATATGTTTCTAATCCTATCGGGGTGCCTTTGTCCAATGGCTTGTCAACACATTTCTGGACAATTATTTATCTTCTGCATCCAGCCAGACACAATTTTTCTCAAAGTATTTGAACCTGGTTAAGAAGTTCATGAAATATCAAATTGGTTTCAGAGAAAAGTTTGATGGAGTTTAAAAACAACCAATTATAAGGAGGAAAAATGTATTCAGCTATAAAAAAAGAAAAAGAATTCAACCATATATAAGTACTGTACATAATTACTTTCCATGCGTGTATAAAATTCCCAAATTGCCATAACACGTGAGTGTAGCTCACTTCGGGTCCGGTCTTCTATTCTGTCTCCTATAGCAATACGTTTAGATAGCCACTGGGGCTGTGTTTGAACAGGAAAAATGGAGCCCATGAAAAAATAAATTCCACAAGAATGGAGAAGGTTGTGCTGGAAGGAGAGGAGGTACCTCAGAAAATCACCTTGAACATCATGGGAATTCGAGGGAGGGGTTTTAAACCCTCCATTCCACGTTGATCCCGTTAGGACATTAATCTCTAACAACAGTGACTGCAGGGGCCCATTGCCTAGAGCCATGGACATATACGCACTCGGTATCATATCTGCCAAGCAACAGGAGAAGAGGCAGACTTAGGAGCTGCCCCCTGCCCACCATAATGAGGATCCTGCAGCTAAGACTCTTCTGTACATTTCCTATTTATTAAAGCACTTGAAAGGAAGGTCTTCTGTTTGTGCAGGTTTAGAGGGAAATGTAATGCATGGGCCTTCGTGACACTTCTCTTCGTGTGCCGTGGTTTCTATAAAAGTTTTTTTTAAAGACTTTTTTGTCTTTTGGTATATTTTTTCAGGACGAGAAAGAAACGTTTCTACATGGTATTCCCACTACAATCAAAGCATAAATCTCAGTGGACGCTTTCGGTCCAAATGTTGATTGCAATTACCTTTTTTGAGATTTCATATGCCAAAAAATATGTAACCCTATGGCTTGACTTAAATCAGGTAGTGTCTTTATTACACTTTATTATGCATGAACTGTACGCTATTCATTTAGACACAGATACCTCTCACACTAAGAAAATGTTTCAATCAGTATCTCTTTCACTAAAAAGCAAAACAAACAATCAAGTGATGAAACCAAATTTTCCCTAGGCTCCTTGAACAAGGCTTATCATGTTAACAGATCTAACAATCATATTGTTTATTTCTGTGGGCTATATTGTTTATTTGTTCTATGGGCTAGGGTTTTCTCTATTACTTGAGATGGTGACACTCAAATTTATGGCATTTGTCATGACATCCTGACCTCGGGAAGACCCCTTCCTTTGAGCTATATAACGGCATTGCAATTACCTTCCAAATTCTATTACACTAGAGCATAGTGTTTCCCACTATGGCATGGTATAATATTGCTGCGGCATTTGGGAGCGCTGTAGAAAACCAGGCAGACCATCACACCTTTGCCCAGTGGCCTTTTATCTTTTAACTCATTGTCCCTGTTATAACTGTTGATGAGTGGAGGTGCAAAACGCACACCAGAAAAAGAGGTGCAGGCAACCAGTAAAACATTTGCAGGAGGAGAGAAGTGCCGCACACTCTTGAGTTGTAGCCTATAAACAAGTTTTTAATGTGACAACGTTTCGGCCTGACCTGAGGAAGGCCGACAGGCCGAAACGTTGTCACATTAAAAACTTGTTTATACAACTCGAGAGTGTGCGGCACTTCTCTCCTCCTGTTATAACTGTTACCAGAATACCAATGACCAAGACGCCATGCATTGTTAAAGTCTTTGTGTAATGTTGCGGCACTGAATTAATATGGTTGTAAAGTCTTTTCGACGGCTACTAGAGTGTTCCACTAGCTTAGCGGAACAGTGTGCATTATGATGCTACAGGGCTGTTGCTCTTAGGTCGCACTAGCAACCATCCATCCAACAAGGAGTTTGCATTGCAAGTGCTCCAAGTGTGTTGTCTTGTGTGATTACACTCAGAAATGCCGAGTGGTGAAAATAGGCATGGTCCTTGACCACAACAGCGGCAGCCTGAGATGGCCTCAGCGGTGCGCACACCGAAATCGGACAAACATGGTTCACTGGCAACAGATGGAGGAAAACATTGGGCAAGGCAATTTCTCTGGATTTCTGCTTACTCACAATCCTGAGGTCTGGTCTTCCATATTTGAGGAGGATAATAAACAAGGTAGCCTTGGAAACATGAATGGGGACCTTGGCTGCATGGAGTTGATAAGGAATGTCGGTTTGGGAAGCGCTTGTAAAGTGTGATCAATATATCAGCTCTGTCCAGGGAATTTTCTTCTCTTTCATGAAGCATTTCATGCTCTGGACTATATGGCCAGAGAGAAGGAAGTCTATAAGCTGCACTCCTCAGAGCCATCGGGTAGGGATGATATGGAGATTATCTTCACGCCTGTAGAACCACCAGACGTGCTGAGAACCGTGAAATAACAAGTAGACCATAGCCTACCGTAAAATTACCCCATTAAACTCAATAGAAATAACAACGGGAGTAGAGATAGCACTCTAAATTCAACTCAGGGTCACAGGAATGAAAACAGTGAACTTCTGATGCAAGACCATTTGGCAAAATTCCCCAATACGAAATATTTTTCTACTTGTAATGTCATAAAAAAAATTATTATTAAAAGTAACGGTAACACTTTATTTTAGGGATACATCTATTAGCACTAATACATACAATATTAATGCCTGTGTAAGTAACTTGCAAGGCATGTACTAAGCAAAATAAGACAGTTGTTAGACATTTATTCGCAAATGTCTTGCTCTTGCACAATAAGGGATTTATTACCAATATAACCTTAGTAAGGACCTAGTAGACCTAGATTTCTATTTATGAGTAAGCTGTAAGGGCCAACATCTAATGTGTATAAGCTCCTGGTAAACTGTGTGAATAAACCCTGAACAGTGTGGAATAAGGGTCCCTAATCTAAAGTGATACATTACTCACCCCAGATTGCTTAGGGCTCCCGCACTGCCTAAGGCCCATGCACTACCTAGGGCCCCCACTCTACCCAGCCACCACGGGAAACAAAGTGTAAGAATTTTTCTAAACCTGCATCTCATGAGAAACGCAGATCTCACTCATTTCACTCAGTGTTTAATTGTGACATAGGAAGGATTATATAGCAAGGATTGGACGTAAATTTCTCAATGACGGTGGGGTGGTGAGATGTTATTTTTTTCATACACCAATTAGTTTTAAATGTAAAAAACGTACAATAAATGCAGAATATAACAATGAGAAATAGTTTGGAAGCGAAACTAAGCTGTTCCTTTGTGATAATTAAGTTAATGTTTGAGAAACTTAGCTCCAACTTAGCTGTTTGGATAGCAACTAAATTGCACGAGTGAGGGGAGGAGCTAAGGACGTAGGTAGGCTCAGAGCTGGGTAGGTTGTCTGTTGGCCTAGATTGCGTACCCATCATGCACTGCACTTCTTGAAGCTAATGTTCTCAAACATTAACTTAATTATCACAAAATAATAGTTTATTTTCGCTTCAAAACTAATATTCTAATGTTCTGCATTTATTTTGGGGGGTTTTACAATTAAAACTCAGTGGTACATGAAAAAAAAATTACATCTCACCAACCCACCGCCATTGACAATATGAAGAAGGGAAAATTGGATGACTCAGCTAAAATTGTAAGAGTTATTTCATATACCCTTACACTTTGCTGATATGGGGGGGCTAGGTAGTGTGGATCTGGGTGGTGTGGGGGCCCTAGGTAACGAGGGGGACTTTGGTAGTGTGGGGGCCCTAAGCCATCTGGAGTGAGCAATGCATCACTTTAGAATAGGGACCCTTATTCCGCATCTGTTTTCACACTGTTCAGGGTTTGTTCACACAGTGTGTCGGGAGCTTATACACATTGTATTCTGCCACTTACTACTTACTAATAAATAGAAATATAGGCTTACTGGTCCTTACTAACATTATATTAGTAATAAATCCCTAATTGGGCATGAACAAGACATATGTGAGTACATGCTTAACAACTGTCTTGTTTTGCTTAGTACATGCCTTACAAGTTACTTACGCAGGCATTAATATTGTATATATTAGTGCTAATAGATGTATCCCTAAAATAAAGTGTTACCAAAGTAACCTACATCTAATAGTAACATATTGAAATGTGCCACATACATTTTAACTTAGCAAATTAATTAGTAGCCTATACATACATTTTGAAATACAGATGATTACTCACAGGAGGCACACCAGGAGCCTGTTTGGCAACCCGAAGTTTGCAGGTTCGAGCCCCACTCTGCCTGACCCCATTGATGTGTCCTTGAATAAGATACTTAACCCCAAAAATTGCTCCTGGTGGCAGGGTGGTACCCTGCGTGACAGCCACTGCCGCCACTATGCGAAGGTCAGTTTGAATGGGTGAATGAAGGTGAGGCATACTATGTAAGGCTCTTTCAGTGCTCAAAGGAGTGGACAGCAGTCAATTAACCATAATACCGTAGTAGGTCTTAAAGGTTTGTCTGTATGTGGACCTCAGAAGGCCCCAGTGTGACCGTCATTCATGACAACTTGACAAAAAGATATCTAGCGAACCCATGAGCAAGTCATCACAAAAGAAATTTAATTAGCATTAAAGCATCAGCTAAGTGCAATGTAGCATGTCAATATCTACATTCAATCAGACATCAAAAGAAAATCACACATTAAAAGAAGGCAGTGTTAGTTCAGTACTTTGAGATCAAATACACTAGAAGATGGTAGATCTTCCCAATGTCCTAATAACAATGTGTTTTTTTGTTTTTTACTGTGCAGCAATCTTGTCAGAGTTCCCTGTTGCAGGAGCCTCAATATTTCGTTCATTCTCAGAGTCGACAGAGTCCACATTTCCAGAGACCAGTGGGGAGGAGACCAATTGCATGGGCCAAACATCGATGATTAGACAATCAGCTGTCATCTTAAAAGTGTCCTCGGCTAAGATCCTCATCCTAATGTCAGGTCCTTTTCGTAAATCTACTCCTGGAGTTGGAGCTGAAGCTATGTGAAGTACACGTCTGCCTTTCATTTAATGTGAGCCAGACAGGACCAAATCCAGCGCAGGTGCAAGTGTAGCTGGGAGCTTGGTGCTGTCTCACAGGTGTGTGCTGATAAAACGGTAGGACAGTAGGGTCGAAGAGGGTTAAATTGATGTCAGCTGTTAATTTTGTGGAAATATTTGACATGAACAAGCATCCCTTCTTGAATCATCGCTGCTCTGAGGAGAATGGAAACATTCTTTGCATGATTTTTTTTAAAGGTTTCTCACCACTTAGGTGAAAGGAAATGGGTGTCAGCAGTTATGGACGATGGGTTTGACAACAGGGTTTGACCTAAGGAATAAAGCTTAGGGAAACATCTTATTCTATACATGGGTTCGCAGTGTTTGTAAACACGATGTTATGAGGAGGGGCAAGACACTGGCAGCCAACCACGTGAGCTAATTTTTTGACCGACAGCAGTTTCCAACAATCAGAGGTTGAGCTGTGCGCAGTTAGTTTCGCGCGGTCAGGGGGGAACAAAAATTTAGAAGCCATAGGATCCATTTGATGGAATATCCTAATAGCTTTTTATACAGGAAACTATATTCCCTTGAATCAAACTAAATCTTTCATTCAAGGTTTTGTTTGAATGTATTCTTTCATAACATAGCCTAAATATGTCCTCACATCTTGCATCACTCACTGTGCCTGGGGTCAATGGCTAGGTAGGCCAATATGTGGGTTAAAAAAAACCTTACAAACCACAAAATGTT
Source organism: Engraulis encrasicolus (assembly GCF_034702125.1). Classification (NCBI taxonomy): domain Eukaryota; kingdom Metazoa; phylum Chordata; class Actinopteri; order Clupeiformes; family Engraulidae; genus Engraulis; species Engraulis encrasicolus. The sequence goes on from NC_085870.1 coordinate 41,482,749, forward strand.
CTGCCCTTGTCATCAGAGGAATACCCCAGAACATTGTTCAATCCATAGCTACACAAGACTAATGGCACTGTTCCATTGAGCGTAATGTCTTGTGTTGCCCATGGCATGGTTTCAATATAATGAAAAGTGGTTCACTGGTGAATGAACCGTTGAGTACATTAAGTGGGTAACTTGGCACACACGTTGACATGCTATAGAAATACTATAGCTTCTTACTTGTTTTCCATTTCTTTGGTGATCATCAAGCCTCAACCACCAGCACAATCCCTTCGGTATATATAGGATTTTTCAAGCATCATAAATCTGGTAGACCTCAAATAAAAGGAACATGTTACATGAGAAGACGTGGAGAACGTTCAGCGTGATAGCGCTGGTAAAGGATGTGAGTAATATATATATGAACTTTATTACAGGCACAGACACACAACACAGTATACATAAAACAATAAAATAGGCAGGAAAAGAAAAGGAAGAGAATACTGTTGGATAAAGATAAATAACAAATAAGCTTTAATGTGCCAGCTGGTTAGTTTTAGGAACTTCTAACAGTGCCAAACAAAACCTGCCAGAAGCAGTAAGAAAATGACCAGAGACCATGGTGTTGTTTCCCGGCCGTCCAATTTAATTTTCCATCAGTAGTAGTCATCAGCTTTGGCCCGCTCTAAGCACACTGCAAAATTTGGTTTTTGGTTTATTCAACACTCAAAGAGTTGAATTGGACACTCTTCAAGTTGGCTTTGCTCCCTAAAGTGCTGAATTAACACTACCAAAAAATTGTCTGTGCGCACACACAGCAGGGAGGAAGGGAGGAAGGGAAGGCATCCAATTCTCTACAGAGGGGTCCTAGCAAATGATCCCTTTCAACAAAAGTGACAAAACATTTTCTCCATGGAGTGTTGATAACAAATCCAGCTCAGCACTCTCAGCTGTGGAGGGATGGAATGGACTGTGAAGAGCTGAAATGAATGATAGCAGATTTGAACCGTCAGTGGACCACCAACTTGTATCCAAATAAGCATTGAGGAAGGGTCACTGGAATTGAAGGGGGTAGATTAGACGATTAGACAGTGCCGAGTCGATAGGCCGCAGGGCTTCTCTCTCTCTCTCTCTCTCTCTCTCTCTCTCTCTCTCTCTCTCTCTCTCTCTCTCTCTCTCTCTCTCTCTCTCTCTCTCTCTCTCTCTCTCTCTTCGTGTTCACCATACATATTTCCACCACAGGACCAAGACAAATTCCTTATATGTGAAAGCTTATTTTTCCGGTACACCTACTGGTGATGCTGAATAAATCGACTCGGGTTTTGATTCGGATCCTGAGAGGTGGAGTACTCACGTAGCCCCCTCAGCCTCAGGCAGAGCTCATTTATTTGCTCTGCTGGAGAACAGAGTGGGGTGTCAAAACGCAATTAGAGTTTTGCTAATGAACTAAATTGCTATTTTATGGTGTGAAATCCCACTGACCCTTAGTTTTCATTTCTCCCCTTTCATTTCCTGAGCCAGACTGGCTGAAATGAGGGTGGGATAGGTCGGCTGGGTGGGGGCTTGCCTACCGCTATAGGTCTCATTACTCAACCAACTTCTGATTTATTAGCTCACTATCCATCCTTCATCCTTCTGTCCAGAACAAATGAACACTAGTCAACAGAGAGTCTTTGTCAGCATGTACGTATACTGTAATGCAGGGCCGGGAAACCTTTGTCTCAAGGGCCGTCTTATCTCTGTGTGTGTGTGTGTGTGGTTGTGTGTGGTTGTGTGTGTGTGTGTGTGTGTGTGTGTGTGTGTGTGTGTGTGTGTGTGTGTGTGTGTGTGTGTGTGTGTGGTTGTGTATGTGGTTGGTTGTGCGTGTGCGTGTGTGTGTGTGTGTGTGTGTGTGTCTGTGTGTGTGTGTGTGTGTGTGTGTGCGTGCGTGTGTGCGTGCGTGCGTGCGTGCATGTGTGCCCACTGTAGATGGGCTAAGAGAATAGTCTGGGTCACTTTGCTTGTTGGGAGGCCTCAGACCACAGAGGGGAAACACATAGTAGACACGCAGAGTGGACACACACACTTCCCATGACTCTATCTGTAATCTGTTATACACACAGAGAGATTAGGCATGCCGCCTGTATTTCATTACCATGGCACTATTGAACCCGATTCCGCATATGAATGTGTATACAGAGCATACAGTCCTCCATATACCCTCCACCATTGTGGAATGTACAGTAGGGTGCTGCTACTGCACACATGCCCAGGGCTGGACTGGCCAGCCGTCATAGCGGGCATTTCCAGGTGGGCCCCGCACCCTTGTGGGCCCCTATTTTCAGAAATGTTTTTTTTTACATTTCTGAAAAAAGCGGCCCTCGAGGGTATGGGGCCCACCAGTGAGTCAGTTATGCGCCGTTAATTATGAGGGGTCCTTTAGCCAAAGTGCCCTATTTCTCCCCTAGTCCATCCCTGCACATGCCCCTTCATGTGGGCTTGGGCTTGCCAGGTTGCGGTAACAGATTTTGCATAGCATTCATCCATATCACATATTACACAGCAAGCATCTAGCTTTGAATGTAGCCTCTTGTAATCTGACCACTACTAGATCAATGTCAGGCAATCATGCTAAAGTTATGTATCAAGACAATCACATACAGTACATGGCAGCGTGCTGCTATTTTATTTCATTCAACACTTTTCAAGCATGATTGATCTTTGAGGATTCTTCCACCCAAATTATTTGGATTTGTACCTTAGCATCGCTGAGAACGAGCGCTGATAGGACAACGGTTGCATTTGACCGTCAATCAAAAAATTCTAAAACAATTCTAATTGTCAATCAAATTAACAATGCTCAATAGCTCTCTAAAATAAAGGGTCAGCCCCAAAAATAATGGCTTGTTTGAAACAGACAGGAAACTATTGTTTGCACGATACAGAGTAGAATTGGCAAGGAAAGGCACTGTTTGAAGACTCCAACAGAGATTAGTGAGAAATAACCATTTTATTACCGGTTTCTGGGTCTTGTCCAGTATTGCAAAATTAGCGACTTTCTCGCTAGATTTAGCGACTTTTTGACACCCCTAAACCTCATCTACCACCTTAAGCGACTTTTTGTTGCATCTGGCGTCTTTTTAAAATGCACATTTTCAGTGACAAGATCATTGTTTTTCAACGTAATTGTTGAATGTGATCTCTAAAAAGGAGCTAGCACCGCCAATTTCTACTGTGGACGAAGGCATGTGGGCACGTTTTCTGTAGATCAGCGCGCCGTGCGTGATGCTGTGACGTCATACGTAACGTAATGGAGCAACATATACGCTGCATTCAGGTTCTTGACATTTGAGCTGTTTTATTAAAAATGTGGTTAAGTTAGAGCTGAAAGAACACATTCTAGTGCAAAATGAAGGTTCTAACTTTTAAATGCAATTTATTCAATATTTTTATGTGCTTTCATTTATTGGTGATTTGTCACTTTTTACAGAATGTGCAACTTGAAGAAGCTTAATGAAGAAGCTACTCAGTGCTTCAGGAAAAACTACCCAGGCTTCACCCTCGCAGTGATGCAACACCCTTCGCCTCCAGAGATTTGAAAGTCATGATAATCAGGCAAGAAAAACATATTGATTTAAATAAATTGTAACGTTTTGTCTTTAAAAGGGCCAACTTCACGTCTTCTCTAAGGGCAAGAGAAAGTTTCAGAGCTGATTCCTCCCTTTTCTGCTTTAAGAAGTAAACACGCTCAAAAGGCCATAAATTCATCAGATACCGACAGGCTGTCTCATGTAATGTAGAGCGTAAAGCTAAGAATTTCTACTATCAGATCAGACCATAGTGAAATTTTAGGGTCACGCAAATTGCAGCACATTTCCCAGAGGAAACAGCACACAGCATGGGGTCACGGTTGGGCTTGGTGGCCTAGAGCCCCAGAGACCCAGGACTAACGAGAGCTCCGTCATCCATCATGATCAGTCAGAAATGACTCTGGCACAGCTTTAACCCCGCTGTGTAACCCCGCCTGAGCCTTGAGGATGGAGGCCTCCTCTGGTTATTATTGATGTGCTGTCGGGTTTTACACCTCTTATCTAACGTCTAGATATGGCTGCCGCAGAACTGACGCTATAACTCCCTACTCGGATGTTTTAGCGTAACTTAACTGGACAAGGCTGGTCCACATATCTCAGAGGTCTTCAGCCAGGATCTATGAACATTGGCAACCACCAGCACATTTTTTATGGCTGCACAAAGCTCATGTCTAAAAACGTTTCATATATCAATCGGGTGACATACTGAACTCCATGTAAAACCTCAAGCTAAGTTTGAGCTCAGTTTTGCATTCATCTGCACAGAGCTATTATATAATTTAACAGGTTAAATAAAAATAGTATCAGGGATGTCAGCTGTGACGATGACTTCCATCCTAGTAAATACAAAACAACTGCCAAGAGGCAAAAATCTTGCCCAAATTCTATTGAGCTCTATGGCCTACAGAACAACCCACCCAATGCATTTTTGTTTGTTTTAACCAACAGATGATCTTCCTAAGCAGCCCAATTGGGCAGGAAACCACACAATCTGGCAACCCTGTCAATAAAAATCCTCTCCACTTATACAGTACAATTTTACAGAAATGTCAATTCAGTCAGGATAATAAGACACATGTGGTTTAATAATAGGTAAATGATCATATATTGTCTGTTTAGCTAGCAAACCTAGGCTCAGTTATTGATCATCCTGTCTGTTATGTCCTCCCCTAAGTGAATTGCAAAGTCTTTTTCACCATAATGCTGATCCTTTTATCTCCGTGAAGGACCTCTAAGCATAAGGCTAAGCTTTACGCTGCTTTGTGAAGTGCCTCTCTCTCATATGAGATAAGGGAATATCTGCCAAAGACCACATCCTCAGAATTAATGACCTGCCGACTGTTTTATATAGCCTATATATATATATATATATATATATATATATATATATATATATATATATATATATTTTTAAACAGCTTAACATTGCAGAAGAGTTAATTTGCGATGATTTACAGTAGGTATATAACATAGTTGTTTGAAGACAAAACATTGATGAACCATATATGTGTGCAATAATATTTATTATTATAGGCCTATACACATAGTTGTGTCCAGTTACATTATTGATATCCGAGTGGACAGGACAAAGTGATTGATGATGTGTTGTCAGGTTTGACTATTGCAGGACATACAGTTACAGTATGTGGTCGTAAGAATCCAACAGGTAGTTTTTCTGAACATTTTCTGGAATGTTTGACCAACTGGACCATGAGCTGTGTCTTTGGGCAGATGGGCCGACTCAACTATATCATAACATGGATATGACATCACAGAAAACCTTAAGTAACAGTTTAAGACAATTTTGTCATTACCATTTTGGTGATAATTAGGTTATAATAGAGGCTCTGCGCAAAGGGCTAAAATCTGAATAGGTAATAGGTCTACAGTTTGTATAATATCAGGATGGGCTTGCGATGTCTTGTGTGGTCTCACACTACCAAAAAAAAACTGTGAATGGTGACCAAGTATTATTAAGATGTGTCAGTACTATGAGGCATTTCTGGCATGTGTTGCAGGCTTTTCTAAATATGGGCATATTATATTAGCTTATCTTAAATTACCACTAGCTCAAGCTAATGGAAGCCCACAAATCACTACCATGTGGCGTGAATCATCTGTAGACTATATGACTGAAGCTCAGAGCTACTCTCAAATGGCCAGTGAAAATATGGAGCAATACTTAACGTCTCCAGTGTCACTGAACTTCTCAATGGATCAGCAACGTTAGCTTTGATGTGGTGATCAGAGGCCTGTCTAAGCACTTAAGCAAAGGGCTGTCTGTGTGCCTTTATGGCTCCTTGAGTGAATTCCAATAAGCACACTTTTGTCCTCCACTTGTGCTTGTGGCCTCGCCCCGCCTCCTGGTCCCGCCTCTGTGGAGAAAACAATAAAGTTTACCAGCTGTCAGCCTAGCCACAACAACTTTTGATGGACAGTTTTTCATTCACCATCCCAATTGCAAATGGGAAAATGACATTAGAATTGTGCTTTTGCAAGATATTGAATTAATTTTCTGCCGTCAGTGACATCATCATGAGGTCACTAGCAGGCAAGTGAGGAAGGGAGGACGGAAGTCTGCATATTTGAATCCACCCCTTGTGTCACTTCTCACAGTCTTGACTCTTACAAAGTCTCAGCGGGATTTGTTACAGCAGTCTTGAGAAAGCAGAACGTTCCACGGCACGGCATTAGGCAAAAGGTGAAAAAAATCATATTCAAACATGAGGGTGGCTTTTATGGGGCTAGCCCTGTGTTTGGAAGTCTTAAGTTTCTAAATTCTTACATTTCTAAGAACCTGAGTTCCTATATTCCCAGAAGTTAAGTGTATGAGTGTTTATATTTTCTAAGACCTATAGAAACACTCTAGACTAGATGAATGAATGAATGAATGAATGAATGAATGAATGAATGAATGAATGAATGAATGATCAAAAGAAAGATTAAATGAAATGAATTGAACAAACAATTGAGTTCAGTCCAATAAAATCACATGTTACTGTATACACATACAGTACGTACAGCACTTACAGATGAGAACATGCACGGATGGAGCACGGCACACGCCTGCCTGGGTCACACATTGGGAGAGCTAGACACACATTGTGCAAATCTCCATGAAATGAGGTGAAATTCCCAATTGGGCCATTGGTTCAAGTTCCATTGAACCACTTAAACCTTTTAGACCAACCAAGATCTTCAAAGCATAAAGGTCGGTGAAGGAGTCAGTGTAACATAATGGGCGGTCTCAGGGTGTTGAAGCATTGCCTCTACTCTTGTTTAAAGTTTCCCATGGTTTTAGCGTCCATGTAGTGGTGGGGCAATATGCAGTTTGTTTTTGACAAGTGACATCTCTGTCAGTGGCTCTAGAGATTTTACTTTCCGAGGATTAAGCCACATTGAGGAATGACAGGCCCATTTAGTCCAAATAAAACTCATCTTTGGACAAGTAAAAAGTTTTCAAGATTATCCCCTTGGTGCAGAACCTATATGTTTTATAACCTCATTTTCGTCAAAAGTGCAATGATCAAGTCTTAATCTGTTATTAAGGCACTCTGTAATGTCAAAACAGTGCTGTTCTGTTGTTCAGTATTTCCAGCAAAGTGTGAAAGGTCCCGCCGGAAGGCATATCTGCATAGAGTACTTCAGTGTAGCCCCATAATGCACGCTGTACCATCAGTGGCATGCTGTAATAGCCATTGAAAGGTTAATAACCATAGTAGTACTCACAGAGGGCCTTTAGTAACCAACTACTCGGTCATTGCCATTCTGGTAACGGCAAATGTATAACGCTGTGTTTTAATAGGACAATCAGTACAGTAAACTAAAGGGAAAATGTTCATTTCAAGTTTTTAGGGTTAGGGTTAGGTTTGAGGTTATATGTTGGGGTTAACCTGGCCCCATCCGTAAGCTTTCATTCAGTTCTCATTTCTCTACATGATACATCTGGAGTTGGTCTTCTGAGGCAAGAATAAAAAAGAACATAACCATTCAGTGAATGGGGGAAAGACAAGAGAAGGGATGAACAATGACGCATTTCACATGGAAAGATTACACACACATCATTACCAAACGTTATTTTTGTAAAATCAGATGCAATATGCAAACATTTCACCCCTCCCTCCTGGAATTGTTGCTCAATTTGGCAGGTGAGGCCCAGAGTCACTTTGAGCAAATTTATAGGGAAGTGATTCTCAAACTTGGCCATGAAGTTATTCCAAGCGGGCCTTGAAATCACATTTTCTAAAAATCATAATAATATTTGTGCATTGCTGTTGACGATTTATTCGAATTGTATTGTTTGTTAGGTCAGAGTCTGTACTCAGGTCTGTTAGTGACACTGTATCTAGTCCAATACATAGTTACAATTTTTGATCTATGAAACTGCCCAACTGCCATCTCACGCTAAGCATCGAAATACATTTAATTAATTCAGACACACACAACAATGGTTTGACTCATGAGCTGTTCCCTAGTGGGACAAACTCCCTAATTTGATGTTCTCTTCAGTGTCAGGAGCAAAGAGGGATGGGACTTCAACTGGGCCAAAGCATTATACAGTCATAATGATGTCACACTCAACCACACAACAACCAGAGAGAACCTGAATAGTGGAAAAGGGCCTCAACACACCGAAGCCAGATAAATATAGGCTGCGATATATATTAAATATTTATCCACTTAACTGAGCGTATTCAAAAAAATCTTTTTCGGGATTGAAATATGCTGCATTAGTAATATTTGTAGCAGGGGTAATGAGTTACGGAAGTTATTCTGCATATTAGTATGTATCTGCCTGTAGGCCTTGATGCATAGTAATGTAGCCAGACATATTTCTACATTTGTGACAAGGCTTGCAGTGCACCTTGAGTTTCCCTTTGCAAACACTCAATTTCACAGTGTCTTTGTTTCTGTATCTGTATGTATCACCATGTTATATTATGCGCTTTTACTGCACTTACCTAAAGTTTAGTGGGTTGAAGTTATGGTGTGAGGCATCTTGCACGGTATTCCTGGCCCTAGCTCCTACCCTCTTGGTGTGTCGGCTACACAGTGTGTCCACAAGTCCCAGGATTCATAAAACAACTTCTTGTAATGTACATACATGTACACTTGCACGCAGTAAATACACTTCAGGCTCAGCGTTTAGATAATGTCATGAACTAAGTGGACAGTAATTGCATTATGATTAGAGGATGAGGTCATGATGCATACAGTGACAATGCCATTGGGATGGTTTTGATGTCCGTGCTTCTTAACAGCGTGACGCCCAAAACACTGCACGCCATGTCTCTGTGACTGCATGGAGTCCTAAACAGGGCCGCTGACAGCTTTGACCGGGCCCAGGACAAGTGGTCTGAAAGGGCCCTGCAGCCCAATACATTCAATGTAATGAGGACCCAATTCTAAGGCCCCTCTCTCCCTGGGCCCGGGACAACTGCCCCCCTTGTCCCCCCCTGTCGGCACCCCTGATCCTAGAGATCTTGTTGGCCTGGAAGGTCTTATTGACACAGCATCGGTTTGTGACTTTTGCTTATGGAATGTAATGCATTTTTCTGCTTTTCCCTGTCTTTTGTCAATACTCTCTTTTTCTTCTTGTGTCTCTTGGGAAATTCCCACTATTTCGTAAGGTGAGCCAAGAGTGACGTTCTGCAGAGAGAGAGAGAGAGATTTTTTTTGGGGGGGGGTCCTGTAGTGCTCATAACACAACACACAGTACGAAGACCAGGAGTGTATACTACCATTGACGTAGATAGATACCCGCACTGATGTAAGATGTGAAGAATAAACAGAACCCATGTTATTTTGGCATTACACCTGTACGAAGACATTGACACTATTATGACACTGTTATGTCATCTCTATGACGCCTGCCTCAAGTCAAGTGTAACCCAGTACACACTACCATTGACGTAGATAGATACCCGCACTGATGTAAGATGTCAAGAGTAAACAGAACCCATGTTATTATTACATCACACCTGTGTAATCATAGTCTTCTATCAGCAACCTTGCGATCTGGATTTCTTCTTCGGCTGTATTGAGAGGTCTTCTAGAGTCCAATGAAAAGAACCTCCATAGCTGGATTTACTGTAGCTATGGAGCTTGTCTGTCAATGCCCCGGAAATCCCTTTGTAGTTTGTTAGGTCCCACAGCCTGTAGCCTACCCTGCTGTGCAACAGGTCCATTGCATGCATACTTGTCTTGTTTTGCGTCATGTAGAACATTGGTTCGAAACCTTTTTTGAATATACGCACCCTGGACCTCATCATAAGCCTCCCAATTCTCCCCTTAGTATCAAAAAATACTAATACTAAAGACTAATGCCCCGCCCGCCGCATCCCGCCTCCCTATAGGGGTTTAATGACGTGCTATTCATTGAAAAAAGCATTGTTATCATGGTATGACCCTGGTACGCTATGACTTGGTCCTTGCCATTCTGCTAACAGCAAACTTATAATTGGGCCTGTGTCTTAACACAGTAGACCTTGCACAAACTGCAAGGACAAGACAACAGCATCTGATCTCTCTGTGGCTACCTTTACACGACGTTTTTAATTCCGAATTAACTCCATTTAATAAAATAAAGCTTAATTCCACTTTGAAAACGTCATGTAAACACCTCTTAATTCGCAATTGAAGGAAAGATGAAAGTAAACTCAACGGAACGATTTAATTCTGAATTATTAATTCGGAATTAAAAACACCATGTAAAGGTGAATGTCTGCCATGGAGAGGGTAAGAGGGTTATGTCAATGAGGTAGCAACCTCACAGTTCTTGTTGCACTTGAGCCCCAGCCTAGAACAGCTGGATGGCAGGAGTGTATTTATTCATATTAGTTTGGGGTAGGGGAAGTGTTATCCAGCACCCAGACAGCAGAACAGCAGAAGGCGGTGCATACAGTAGGTTCTGCTGTTGTACTGAGACACGGGAGACTTTGCTGGTTTGCTGTGATTGGCCACAGCCTGTGGGTGTTGGCTTGGAGTCATAGGTGTCGCTAGGGGGGGAAAAGTGTTACAGATTCTAAGGGCCCAAGCACTGACAGCACTGACAGGGGCCCTTAAGGGGACTCAAAATTCGAATCTTTCATGGGCCCCAACATTTCTGGCGGGGCTTCTGCTTGGAGTAGAGTAGAGTAGAGTAGAGTAGGCTTTGATCTTTTCAATATTACATCCAGGGGTAACAGTGAAACTGAGCGTCGGCAGACAGCGTTTATGCACAGTAAATTATGCATTGTTAATTCAACACCTCCAGTGTGGAATCACACACATTTTTAGCCATATAGAAACCATTCGCTATGTGTTGAATTCTCACTGCGAAAAGTACGGTATGGATGCGGTTAGCATTGCATGTGGAGCAAGTGGACCCCGCTACCCACCCAATATCACAGATCCATTTGTGTCTGTCCAGAAAATGACATGATAACCCACCAAGGAAATTCATGTGTACAAACTGTTTTCTGTATGGAATACAAGTTGTACAAATGTTTTGGATTCTGCACTAAATAACCCCACATGATAATATGAGGACTTTGCTATGGAAAACGCCTCCCTTCAGACGATATGAATGGTTTATGATGGTTGTGTTAAAGAAAGGAAAACACAGAAACACCCATAATTTTCACTGTTATCTTATAATGTGACAGCCATGGTCAAAATGAGCCTCACTTAACCCTCACAGTTAATGGTAAATGGGACATGACGTTGGCTAAAATGTGAACGGACATAAATTTTAGATACATAGGAAAAAAATAAAAGAACAAAATAAAGTTATCATGCCATAAAATTCCATAAAAAAACGAATGACTAAGACGATGAATTACTACAATCGTGCTTCTTGTCTGGAAGTATATTTTCTAAAGGGCAGGCTAGCCTTCCACACAGAAATTAATGAATATTTATGCGTGCATTGATCATCACTCACACGTGCCTGCAGATAACTGCCTCGAAAAGATCAACCCGACTTTAACTTCTGTTCAGAGGCAACACTGAAGAAGAGACATAACCAGGCCCACAGCAGACAGCATAACGCAGAACTAAAGTGAGAAGATAAATTGAGAGGATGTTGAGATCGAGCAGCATTAGGAAAATATTTGTTTCCATACGGCGCTCAAGTTGCCCCACGAGACCTACGACAGTGCTTATGACAAGAACCAGAGATGCTGTCAAGAGTCTGGCCGGCCGGCACTAACATCTCCAATGACTGTGTGATTTCTTATTTTGTTATAGGATTACTACTCGTTTTTGGTGATCCTCCATACATAGGGGAGGGGGAAAGATATCTCTCCCCTCCCTGGCCTGCTTAATTGCAAGATATTTAGGAAGTGATGGCACTATTCGTGTCTTTATGTCATTTATCTTCAACATTCACAATGACTTAGTGTACTGTACACATGGGTGGGCAGTGCATGAGGTATAATGGCAGGCCAAGGTGTTCTCATTTCACCTCTCAACCCCATATTTCTAGCACACTGAGAGGTTATAGGCATGTAGAAATAGAGGACGATCTGTACATTAAATAGAGGACAATCGATAATGTTGTTTTTAGGAGATTCAGAAAATTCAGGACAGATAGATACACCCCTTGATTTGCACAGACAACTCATCAGTTAAGCCTGTGGGCTGCCTTCTGAAACTGATGGAAATATAATAGGCCCTACGGGGAGAGAAGACTGGCGGCCGCTCACTTTACTCACTCACTCACTCACTCACTCACTCACTCACTCACTCACTCAGACCAGGGCTGGACTGGCCATTTGGCATAGCGGGCATTTAGTGGGCCCTGCACCCTCATGGGCCCTATTTTCAGAAATGTTAAAAAAAAATATATATTTTAAACATTTCTGAAAATAGGGGCCCACGAGGGTGCAGGGCCCACCACTGATTCATTTCTGTGCCGCTAATTATGAGGGGCTCCTTTAGGCCAAAAGTGCCCGGGCCCTATTTCTCCCCCAGACCAGCCCTGACTCAGACCCACCACTGTTAGATTCCTGAGCTGTTCTGCTGGTTGGCCACAGCATCACAGCGCTCATGATGTTCAGGGCTGCCAGTCACGTGCGGCACAGATGACCTGGCAAGAGAACAGTCCAGTTTCGCAGGAAGAAGAAGGACGGGCGGAGAGCAGCGCAGCGAGCTGGAAAGATGATACCAAAGCTTTCAAAGTCGCCTTGCAACCCGATGAGTGAGAAGAAGGAGAGAGGATTTCTGGAAGTCTCTGTATTATTTTTGGCAACTGTTTGGCACTATAACAGACAATTTTCAGGGTTTCTTCTTAACAATTCGTGAATTATGTGGGGAGAGCTCCTGTGCTTATTGAGTGAAATATTTAAGCATTGGCGTAGTCTTAGGCTGTCCTTGTATTCTAATTGCTCAGTAATTAACATCAAGCAAAAGACTGTTCTCTGGTGAAATCAAATCGTAATACTCCAAACACCATGATAGTTGAAGGGAGAACAACAGACAGTGGAGCCACTAAAACAACAACAACAACAATAGCTAACTCATAGCCTTGGTATGCTAGGATTGCTACCATCTGGAGTCTCCTTATACACGTATGTATTTGTGCAGGGAGAGAGCTCAAGAGAGGTTCGCCCTTCCACCTTGACCACTTCGACACCTGCGTCAAAGAGCCTTTGTGTGGTACGAAACCCTTGACGGATGTCGACGCTGTTGCACCATACGCATGCCAGACCTGGGCCGAAAATGCGACAGTGTACGCACAGATACTCTTCAGTCAGTAGACACCGGGATCTGTCAGCACTTTGAATGAGTCAGGGATGTAAGCGAAGCCAACAAGGATGAGTAATTCATATTATAGACAGCTGCCTAACAGGTTGTTATGAGCGTGTGTGGACTCGAGGTGTTTAGAATAAATATGTCTGGTCTGTGTGTGCCTATTTAAAGAAAGCTGATGGCCCCACCATGGCACAAATGGGGTTTGGGTCTGGGTTTGATTCCCAGCCTGGGTCCTTTGCCGACCCTTCCCTGTCTCTCTCCCGCCACTCACTTCCTGTCATAACCTTCACTATCCTGTCAAGTAAAGGCAAAAAGCCCCCCCCCAAAAAAGCTGATGAAATTAGGGCCTCTGGACAGAAGAAAGGACAACTTTTTATTTTGGTTCAGGTAAAGATGGGTAAAAATAAACATGCCTGATGAAGACCCTGTTGTGTGGAAACATATGACCTGAATAAATGCTCAAAGCGGACTTCTACTCTTTCCACTATCAGATACGCCTTTGTCCTGCCCCTGGCCTCAGAGAGGTGGGATGTGCATACTCTTACTCTTATGTAGAAATAAATGTGGGCATGTCTATAGAAAGTTCAGCTGGTGTGGTCACACTGTAGCCCATAACCTCCATGAAAATCAAATAAAAACGTCCTTTAGAAGAAAATTGTGTCCACTTCTTGAAGGACTGTGCATGGCCAGTGGTTCTCAACCTTTTTTTAAAAAGTATTTTTAGGGGGCTTTACAAGCCTTTAATGTTTGTTTTTTCTCAGACAGGACAGTGATTTAGAGACCAGGAAGTGAGTTTGGAGAGAGAGACGGGGAAGGGCCGGCAAAGGACCCGGGTCGGGACTCAAACCCGGGTCGGCCGCGTAGCAGACGAGTGCCCTACCATATCAGCCACAGTAGGGCCGTTCTCAACCTTTTTTTAATAAATGCCCCCTTGACCTCATCATAAGCCTGGGAAAAGATGAGTTACAGACTGTGGGATACACAAATCATATGGTTGAAATGGCAATAAAAAGTCAGAGAATGCGTACGCACATCAGTAGCACAGGTGCTGGACCAAATGAAAGATCACTGAAAGGAAAATATAGGTCGGCAACACTGTTTGATGCTCCCAGGTGAAGTTTAAGTTGCACTACGATGAAGGACTGAGAGTCTGAAACGTTCCATTAAACTTTGTCTGGGAGCATCAATTTTTCTTTTAGTGAAATGGCAATGAAAACAGTATTATAATGGCTATCTAAGATTTACCGTATACAGTATATGAAATTAATGATGTAAACCATTGTTTTTCTTACAGCCATTTTGAACTGTGCATGCGCAGCTCTTCATGACAAAATATTCTGCTTTGCGAATCATGTGCCGCAGAGTCCAGCGACTGACAGCGCAGATGGCAAAGGCAAACCGATTAGGTTTTTGCAGTCGTAAAAGCTTATGTTTCAGCAGTCGTAAAAACGTATGTTTTCCTTTCAATGAAATGGCAATGAAAACAGGATTATAATGGCTATTTTATATTAACCGTATATGAAAGTAATGCTGTAAAACATTGTTTTTCTCTCAGCTATTTTGAACTGTGCATGCGCAGCACTTCATGACAATCCGCTTTGCGGATCATGTGGCGCATGTGGCCCGGCGATAAGGTTTGAGCAGTCGTAAAGGCTGATGTTTGCGTGTTCATTTCTATACACACTTTCTTATGTGCTTCTTCTCATCTTAAAAGCGTCTCTGATTGTGCCTTGTATTGCTTGTTGTATTACTTGTATATTCCTGTACTCTATATTTACCCATGTTGTATAATGGTGTTCCTTGCACATTGTATATTGGCGTTGAACTGATATAAGTCATTTTAGATAAAAGTGACTGCTAAATGTAATGTAACTCCATTGTGCTGCCATAACTGGAGAAGGTTTACAAGTCTTCGCTACCCCCCGGGGCTTGAAAGCAGACTCAGAGCTGCTCATCTTGTAGAGCAGAGTAGTATGACGTCTGACTCATGGCACCATGGCCGCTGACAGCTTTGGCAGGGCCCAGAATGCAATCACCTGAAAGGCCCCCCTCCTAATATATACAATGTAATTAGGACCCAATTCTGTCCCACCAATTACCCACCTTCACCCTGGGCCCGGGACAACTGACCCCTTTGTCCCCACCACTGTCGGCTTCCCTGCATAGCACCCACTCACCTTCACCTTGGGCCCTAAACAATTGACCCCTTTGTCCCCAGCTCTGTCAGCTTCCCTGCATGGCACCCATGTTAACCTTGGCGTCCTAGGCCAGAGCGACATCCGCCTGTGCATTTGGCAGGCCTGTAGAGGCTTACTTCAAATCTCCGTCTCAGTCTGCATCAGTTCTGCTCTCTCCTCCGCAACTGGGAATGCTATCGAGTGCTTGGCTGTATGACCTTCTGTGGTTTGAAAAGGCGTTACGAAAACAGAGGTGGAACAGAGGTGAAAAGAGACAGAGAGCGAGAGAGAGAGAGAGAGAGAGAGAGAGAGAGAGAGAGAGAGAGAGAGAGAGAGAGAGAGAGAGAGAGCCTGAAGATACATGGGAGAAGGCTGAGGGGGAATGGGGGATACAGAATCACTTGTTGATCACTGTGTTGAAACTGTTTGGATTGCTGAGAGAGGCGGGGAAAAAGAATGTTTGAGAGATGCAAGATAAATGAAAGAGTGATAAAAAAAACTACACAACACTATGCATGTAGATAGGTCTATGTGACCTATACAGTAGATGCTGTTAAACGGATCTCAAAGTGTTGAATTTACTACGCATTTGTTTTACTGTGTACAGATTTAAGATGGAGTACTAATAGAATTTACAGATTCAAGATGGAGTACTAATAGAAGGCCGTTGACATGGGGGGTACTCGGGCAGACCTTGCCCATCAGTCGGCAGACAACATTCCGTGGCCTTGGAGAACAATAACGCGGACTAGTCCGCTTGCATTCTTGTCCTGGCGCCTTTATGACTTTGACTGAGGGCAAGTATTTACGGCAGACTTTGTGTTGCGGAGGAGATGAAAGTTGAGGAGATCGGGGCCCTTACTCTGCCCTCCCCTCCCCTCCCTTCCCTCCATACTCCCCCCTCCGTCCCCAACAAATATTTCACAGAGGAGATCCATCCCATCCCAGACTAAATCACCAGCAGATGATGATTTGATAAAGAAGGACACAAGGGCTTCTCATGCCTCTGGACCCAGGGCCGTTGACAGCTTTTGCTGGGCCCAGCACAAAGTAATATTAAAGGCCTTCCCCCATCCAATACAATGTAATGGAAACCCAATTTTGGGCCACCTCTCTACCTGGGCCCGGGATAAATGACCCCTATGTCCCCCGCCCTTCGCCAGCTTCCCTGTCTGGACACTTTGTTCCTATTTTCTCCTCCTGTCCTCATTTTCATTCCAAAGGGCATACGTACCTACGCACATACTACGTACGTACTGCGTACATGCACAGTGACACACACATACACATGCACATACAAACATGACGCACAACACACTCACATCACATACACTCTCTCATGCACAAAACATGACATGTGCATCACATATACTGACGCACACACACACAAACATGATCACACACACACCCACAAACATGACGCATGTATAACTGACGCACGCACACTCACACCCACCTACACACACACACCTACACATCTACAGTACACACACACACACACACACACACACACACACACACACACACACACACACACACACACACACACACACACACACACACACACACACACACACACACACACACACACACACACACACACACACGTTTTTAAATCAGAACTGAAATCTCAATGGAATAAACTAAATTGTCAGCAATTTACCAACAATTGCCCCTGCATTTTTTGTGTGTGCTGAGTCGCACCCATAATTTTTCTGCTCTTTTCCACATTGGGAAATTGTTCATAGACAACATATATTTGTGTGCATACAATCACAAATTCGCAAACTGACAACCGACAACTTACAATCCACACGAGACCTTAGGCAAGAGGGGTCTGTCCATTTTATTTAGTTAGGTTGGATGTACTGTATAAAGGAATGAGATATCATACATTTCAACAAATTGTACTGTAGGAAACAACTGAAAAAGCAATTTATTTACAATATCCATGAAACAAAAAAAAAATTGAGAGAAAGAATACTATCATTACAAAAGGCCCACTTATTTTCACCCGGTTGCACCGGAAATGTCACCGTGTCGTAACCTGGCTCTCACTCAGTCACGAAGTGTAACGAAGATGCACGAAGCACTAGGGGTCTCGCGAGAGCCAGGCTAACCGTGTCGTGCCCCCAGTCGTAAATCGCAAGAACTTGCACTTGACTCGCACACGCACTTTTACCACAAAATTGCAGCGTATACAGAATAAGCCTGAGTTGTTAAACAAGAGAAAGAAAAACAGCTTTATAACAACCCCTGCCAGAGGGCAATTAAACAAACCCTGCCAGGGAAGATGATGAACACACCCAGGGCCGGATTAATGCACAGGCTAGATATGGCTGCCGCCTAGGGCCCCCCTACCTGCCAGGGGGGCCCTGATTGGCCAAAAGTGAAAACTGACAGAATTGTGACAGGATGCAATATTGAAACAATCATGTGTCATGTTGAGTACAGTTGGTAGACATTCTTAACTTGTATAATTATGACACTGTTTATGTAAATCTGTCATGAAATTTGCCTTCCGGGGGGGCCCACAGCAGCCTGTAGCCTAGGGGCCCCAGACCATCTTAATCCGGCCCTGAACACACCTCTCGCTAACAGCAGAGAGAGAGCCGTCCTGTTGACTGATTTGATGGTAGATTCCTCACGCAGGAATCAGAGTTATTCTGAGAGCACACACGCTCTCTCTCTCCCCCCCCCCCACACACACACACGCAAGGACAGACACTCTCCCTTTCTCTCTCTCTCTTCTCTCTCTCTCTCTCTCTCTCTCTCTCTCTCTCTCTCTCTCTCTCTCTCTCTCTCTCTCACTCTCTCGTGCCCATGACTTCCTGTTTACCGTCTGAGTAAAAAGTGAATCACGCACCCTCTCAACGGACGGCGAGAGTTGTAAGGAGCGGGGAGATGACTCGCACAGGGAGGGAGGAAGGGAATTGTGGCAGAGTCAGCTTGTAGTAGGTGTGTATCAGGATGTGTGTGAGTGCGGCGCGCATGTGCCTGTGTGTGTGTGTGTGTTTGTGTTTATATCTGTAAAAGTGAGTAAGCAACTGTCTGTGTGTGGCTTCTGCCACTCTGCAAGGCTCCCTGGAGCTAATTCTCCCCCAGGTGCACACCTCTAGGGAACGATGAGAGCGTGATTCAGCACACAGGTGGCGGGACAGGAGAGGAGACCTTTCATAGTCTGTGCGTGAGAATGTCAAGAAGCAGGATGAGGAAAGGAGAGAAGACCCAGGGGAGGAGGATTGCATTGGCTTTAGTTCACTGAAGTGTGTGTGTGTGTGTGTGTGTGTGTGTGTGTGTGTGTGTGTGTGTGTGTGTGTGAGTGTGTGTGTGTGTGTGTGTGTGTGTGTGTGTGTGTGTGTGAGTGTGTGTGTGTGTGTGTGTGTGTGTGCGTGAGTGATTGTGTGAGTGTAGGTGTCTGTGTCTGTGTCTGTGGGGGTGGGTGGGTGACTAAACAAGTCTTTGGCATTGCTGACTGTAGTAAAATACCAAAAGCTGCGTGTGTGTCGTGTATGCGTGCAAGATTTTATTGACACAGAGTGTGCTTTATTTACTCCGTGCCTTTAGTTAATATGTGTGCGTGGGTGAGTAAGACACTTAATGCCCTAAGAAATGGTGTATTTAGGGTTGGCTCTCTTTACATCTGCGTTCTTATCACAAGCACATGGTAAGCGTTTTATTGTCTTCGTCAGTGTTCCTACCTACACAGCATATTTTGCAGTGTTGTTTCAACACTTCAACTGTGGGACCAAATACGCTTTATAGAGTTCAATTTGACTCTAATTTAACACTAATTCAGCACAAATGTAACACTTTTTCATAGTGTACCCTGTGAGAGTGGTCGTTCCCTGTCAGCGTCGATTTATCACCGAGAAATGAATTGACTACGTGTGCATTGTGCGTTGTCCAATGCATCGTCCACTTGTCCAGTGTGTGTGCAGTGTGTACCTGTGCCGTGCACCCGTGTGCAGATGACAAGCTTCCTGTCATTGTCGTTGCTGCTGCCACCGCTGGAGTTGTGCATTAACACTAATTCAACACGTAGTTCAACACATAGTTTCAAAGTGTATCCTAGAGTAGGCCTACTCGCTCTCAATGTTGACTTCTCACAGCAAAACGTGCATGAGTATGAGGTTACGTGTGCAGTGAGTCCATGTGTAGCCGTCAGGGCCGCTGACAGCTTTGGCTAGGCCCGGGCACAGTCATTTGAAAGGCCACCCACCCAATACATACCGTACATGTAATGTGATGAGGACCCAATTCTGGGCCCCCACCTCTCCCTGGGGTCCTCTTTGTCTCCCCTGTCGGCTTCCCTGTGTTCAGTCAGTGAGCACACATGTGCAGTGGTGTGCAACTCATGTCTCACGTGCAGATGACGAGCTTCCCGTCGTCGTCACTGCTGCTGGAGGAGTTGTCCTCCTCGCCCTGCATGCACTTGCGCGCCCCTCGGAGGCTGCGGCTCAGGCTGCCTACCCCGTCTGCCCCCTGCGGCTGTGTCCGCGTCCGAGCCTGAGTCTGAGCCTGTCCCTGTCCCTTGGCAGCCCGAGCAAGGCTCCTCCTGTGGTTCTGGTTGACGCCCACCGCTGGATGGGAGGATGATGATGGTGGGGAAGAGTGGTGAAGATCCAGACACCGGTTCCCCACCTCCAGCATGCTCAACTGTGACCCTGCAGCAGCAGAGAGATGGTGGTGGTGATGATGATGATGAAGATGATGATGATGATGAGGGGGATGCTGTGAGTTCCACAGTACCTCAGAGGCAGCTGAGGGCCCCGTGTGGAGCCCCAGGTAGCCAGCACTGTCACTACTTGTACTGATGGCTCTGTTGTGGGGGCCGCCACTGTGGCTGGTGCTGTTGCTATTGCTGCAGTTGGTGGAGATGGTGTTACTGCTGTTGCTGCTGCTGCTCCTGTGTTCTCCACTGACTCCCAGGTAGCCAGCACTGTCACTACTAGTACTGATGCCTCTGAAGGGGCCGCCACTGTGGCTGGTGCTGTTGCTCTTGCTGCCATTGGTGGAGATGGTGTTGCTGCTGCTGCTGCTGCCGTGCTCTCCACTGACTCCCAGCACCACATGTGCCCCGGCGTGCTCGGCAGGCGGGTGATTTGCAGTTGCAGGGGGTACAGAGTGCAGCGGCAGGTCACCAGCACTGCTGCGAGTCGGGCCGGGAAGGGGAGCGGGAGGAGGAGGAGTGAGAAGGGAGGGAGGAGGAGTAGGTGGAGGTGGGGGTTCAGGAACCCTGGTCTCCAGGGGGGTCATGGAGGCCTCCCCGGCTCGTTCCGCCTGATAACATCTCGTGGTGTTACCGCTGCCGGAGAGCGGCTCAGCAGGAGGGCTGGGGCCGGTGCTTGTGCTAGTGCTGGTGTGCTGCTGGGTGTAGCCGAGTTGTTGGGGATGGTTCGCATGCAGCTCACTTGTTGGACTATGTGTCCTTGATTGGTCTGCTGGAGGAGAAGAGCTGCTGATGTTGGGCAGACAGCTGCTGCTGCTGCTACCGGTGGTGGTGGTGGTGGTGGAGGCAGGCTGGCTTTGGGGTGGGGGTGGTAGTGAGGGTGGAGAGGTGCTGGAGGTGGTTATGGTGCCGCTGGGGGGTGGTGGGAGTAGTGGGGAGGAGATGGTGCATGAGGAGTGGGTGTCAGGCTGGAGGTTGAGGTTGAAGTTGAGCAGAGTGTCAGTGCTCTCCTGGGACTGCGGAAGAGCAGGAGGAAGAGGAGGAGGAGCAGGAGGAAGAGGTGCAATCGGGGCCCACATGGGTTCATGGCCGACTCCCGTGTCGTCCTGGAAAACATAATGTGGATATACATACATTTGTACAAGAAAAATACATGTTAAGGGGCACACACGTATGGTGATTTACTAGACAGTTAAATGGGATCTGAGGAAGGCCAGCATTGTGTTTTAAAGTGATACTGTACCATTTTTACAAATAAGCTCATATTACACCTCCCCTTGAGTTAGCAAATTGAGTTTTACATTTCCCCTGTACTTCCAGCTGTTCTCTGAGTATGGCAGTGCAAGTTTTCAGAGAACAGTTGAAAATACAGGAGAAAGGTAAAATGCGTTTATTTCCAAAAATGGCAAAGTATCACTTTAATAGGGCGGGGTGTGTGGCACTTTCTCACTCTTGCGAAAGTCACACACAACAATGCAGACACAATTATTCCCACGTATGCACACACAGACTGACTTACATAAAGGGGCGTACATTTTCACAGAGAAGCACGCACAGCGCACATTCATTCACAACCACACGGGAAGACAAGACACACACATGCGTAGATGGTCACACACAAGAATGCAGACACAATCATTCACACACGCACACGCACCAAACCACCCCCCACCCTGAAACACACACACATGCACACACACACACGCACACACACACAGGCACACACGTATGACATTTGCATGGCCAGTGCATGGAATTCCACTGAGTTTATCGACCAGACCATAAAATTGCTGCTCTTCACCAAAGCCATCTGAGGAGATCCGTTGCATGGGAACGTCTCTCCCCTCTCTGCGCTCTTTAAGACCGTTCCGTGTCCTCGGAATTTCAGTCATCCCGGTCCCCGTCAAGCAGGCACATTTAAACTCAGCTATTCCAAATATTCCTCTTGGATTTTGTGTACTGGATTGTCTGGGTGCATTATTGAGATGGAGGCTGAGGCTCAGTGTTGTTTTGTAATACTGTAGGTAATTGCGCTGAACTAACCACATAACCGGACCCTCTGGCCCTGCATATGGA
>NC_085870.1:41507453-41519953 GCF_034702125.1 Engraulis encrasicolus
GCTCCGCAGGCGTTTTGCTCTCCACCTCCACCTCCCCCTCCCCCGCTGCTTCCAGCCAGCTGTCCAGTGGCGGGCAGCCATCTGTTGTTGCGGTGATCCCTCCTGCTCGTCTGTCCCCTGTCCTCCATGCTGGCTCCGCACCTATGCTGCTCGTCAGGCATCACACCACCACCACACCGAGGCCTCTCCGCTGCAGCCGGACTCGGACTCGGAGACGCTTGGCTTTGGCTATGTCCATCACCTGTTCCTGTGGGAACAACAACAGCTTGAGACATGAACCAGCTGGGTGATTGGTGTGGTGGCACCACAACATGCAAATTGTCTCTGGTTCAGTGGTAGTACACATTGGTGGTCATACCATGTCTTTCATCATGCCCAGTATGTTTGTTTTTGCTGGACGTTTTGCTGTGTGTGTGTGTGTGTGTGTGTGTGTGTGTGTGTGTGTGTGTGTGTGTGTGTGTGTGTGTGTGTGTGTGTGTGTGTGCGTGTGCGTGTGTGCGTGTGTGTGTGTGTGTGTGTTTGGGGGGAGGGGGTGCCTGTGTGTATTTGTGTGTGTGTGTGTGTGGGGGGGGGGTGCCTATGTGTATTTGTGTGTGTGTGTGTGTGTGTGTGTGTGTGTGTGTGTGTGTGTGTGTGTGTGTGTGTGTGTGTGTGTGTGTGTGTGTGTGTGTGTGTGTGTGTGTGTGTGTGTGTGTGTGTGTGTTGTCAATCTCTTATCTATACGATTAGTTTAACCCCTTTGTGCAGAGCCTATGTTATAACCTAACTGCCACCAAAACTGTAGTGGCTATGTCTTAATCTGTCATAGCAATGTTGTTATGATGTAGTTGAGTAGTTTCAGCGAGTAGTGAATAGGCCTGCCGGCGTCCCCATCTGCAGTAAAAGACTACCTTAACATTGGACACTGACAAATGCAATTGCACAAATGCAATTTCAAACTTCTGTGCTAACCCTTGTTGCATAGATTTTTGACAATGATGCACACTTTGACTGTTTGACTTCAAAAAAGAAGAACTTAGTAGTTGAACCTTAAAATAATCCAGTTTCTATAATCGTTTCATTTCTCGGTTCACTTTTAAGAGGGTGAAAGGCCCCACGTGGGCCAAAAATGCACCAGGCAAACTCGGAAAAGTGCAGTCTCTTTTGGATATGAAAAACAGTTCCACTTCCAACTCTAGCCAAAAGATATGAAAGAAAAAACTACTTGGTGTTGCTTTAAGTCATTAACGAGCTGTTTTACAGGTATGGTACCACAGGGACTCAAGCCAGCCTTTGTTCTGTTCACACCACCCAAAACCACCACCACATCATCACCCTATTTCTCTGGCTTTCTCGGGGAGGTAGGTTTTCAAATGTGGTGGAATGTCAAGAAGTTCCGACACAAAGACAGGGATCACTTCACTTCACCTAGCCAGCCAGCTCTGGGGGCATGTAGATATAAGGTTACCAGGCATTCATTCCGTTAGACGCTCCGCTCCAAAAAACATACTGAAGCAAAAAAAAAAAACTAAGCAGAGATATTTCATTAAGGCGGATCTGGATCAGTCAAGTCAGGTGTCTGAAATGTATAGCAGTCAACAATAGGAGGAAATGAGTAAGACTCACAGGAGGAACATTACCGCGGGTCAGCGGCTGAAACATAAACACATTGCTCTTCGCGGAGTAGGGGGAGAAAACGCTTCGAAATGTTTCAAAGCCACAAAAACTCAATGCTCCCGAACTGATGTATAGCGTTTGCTCCTTGGAACTGTTGGAATGTATGGCGCACTGTAAAGCAAACGTCGGCCAAATGAATAAAAAATATTGCGAGAGGCTTTCAGTGAAAACACAGACGCGCAGAATAATACACTCGTCTGGCCGTACATCACCGAATGGGAGATATAGGGCCGATTGTTGTGATGAAAAACAGCGGCTGCGACAATGCAGCGGCGTATTTGCTTTGGCTGAACTCTCGCATGGGCGTTTTTGGCGACGAGCAGAGCATTGACGAGGAGCACTGCGCTTGGATTTCAGATCGTACGTCAGCCCCCCTGGAACGAGAGACAGGCGTGAAATCCTGCGAACCCAGGGGTCTGCTCACCAAAGTGTCCCCCAGGGGCAGAAGAAGAGAAAGAAGAAGGAGAAGAAGAAGTGGGTGTGGGTGGGGATATGTGTTTGGGGGGGTGGGGGTGGGGGGTGCATATAACATATACCTTCCTCCCCCCTTACACTAGGCTATATTTCATCCCAACACACACACACACACACACACACACACACACACACACACACACACACACACACACACACACACACACACACACACACACACACACACACACACACACACACACACACACACACACACAGGAAAAGGGGTGGGGATGGGAATTAGGATGGAAGGAATACACCTACCCTCCCTCATATATACCTCCCTTACACTAGATCTCATCACAACACACACACACACACACACACACACACACACACACACACACACACACACACACACACACACACACACACACACACACACACACACACACACAGGCAAACACACACACGCACACACATGCAAGCACACGCACACACCTTTCCTTCTGCAGATCACATGATTATAAAAGCATCTGATCAATGCATCTGTTGGCTTATGTAGGCCTTATCAATGGAGGTCACCTGTACCCTAAATCTGTTCCGGACAGCAGCAGTCCTCCCCATTTGGGGGCCCTAGGCAAAATAAAGACATGGGGCCCACGTGTATAATTTTTTCGCAGGTATTTACTATGGTGGGGCTGACTGATGGGGGCACATTTGGTGGGCCCTTAAGCCTGGTTTATAGTCCAAAACAAGCGTGTCTGCACGATGATGCAGACAGCCACACAGCTATTTTCCCCCTCCACAGTGATTTGGTGTGCACCCCTGAACTGAATGGGTCTATGGATTGGTAAAACCAGCCCTGAGTGACTCCGAAGTTCTAAACTTGGTCGGCCCGCTTTTGTTTTCTTCGTGTTCTGTTTTGAGTGTGCAACCCTGTCTGTGTTATTTAGGGGTTTTGTGGGATCAACCAACGTTTTCCTCGGTAATTGCTACAAAGAAACTGGGTCATATCACGATGGAGGTCACGTTTGTGTACTGGTTGACCCTTGACCTTGGTTGTTTTTGTAAGAGGGAGAGACTCCGGGGCCGGCTGAAACAGAATACATCTGAGGAGAGCCACAGGTAAACATAAACACACTGTTGTAGCGAAAGGGAATCACACACACATGCATGCCCGCACGCACACACACACACACACACACACACACACACACACACACACACACACACACACACACACACACACACACACACACACACACACACACACACACACACACACACACACACACACACACACACACAAACACATTTTTTCAGCAGATGAACCTGTAGATAAATCCATGACCCAGCAAATTAAGGCGCAGAGTAAACATGTGAAGTTAGTCAAAGACCACCTTAATGAGATTTTATCTGGCAAACAATTACTCGTAATTTCTCTCGCGGATTACATCCTTTTAAGCAACTGGAGCTGTCTTGCCTTGTGATCTCTTCCAGTTCTCTGTGTGTCTCTCTATGCCAGTAATTCTCAACGGGGGCGGTACAGCCCCCCAGGGGGCGTTGGGGAGCTCTAGGGGGGGCGTTGAGAAGGATACAGCTGAGGGGTGGTTTTGCTTAGTTGCTATTGAGGAGCATTAGTCCATTTACTTTTTTAATACTGAAGGGAGCGTTGTCAGGCTTATGATGATGTCAAGGGGGCGTTGGGAGGCTTGTGATAAGGCCAAGGGGGCATTTGTTCAAAAAAGGTTGAGAACCACTATTGTAAACTGGTTCGCTAGAGCATCTGTCTTTTATCTCTCAGGGCTGGGTGCTCTAAGCTTGATTATGTGTTTATTTAGTTATTTAAAAAACGTCTGGAAAAGTGGAAACATTTGGAGATGTGTCTTCTAAAAAGAAAACAATACAAGGTGGGAGAGACAGACTCTCTCTCTGAGCTGCAGACACACCTAACCTCAAATGACATGAAAAAAAGACTGAGTTTCATGGTTTCATTCACCGTTCATGTGACAACCTTCAATGTTACTGGTGACGAGGGAATCTGACACAGGGGTGTGTGTGTGTGTGTGTGTGTGTGTGTGTGTGTGTGTGTGTGTGTGTGTGTGTGTGTGTGTGTGTGTGTGTGTGTGTGTGTGTGTGTGTGTGTGTGTGTGTGTGTGTGTGTGTGTGTGTGTGTGTGTGTGTGTGTGTGTGTGTATGTGTGTGTGTGTGTGTGTCAGATGGTAGCATGGTTAAATCCCATGCTGCATTAGTCTATTTTATTTTTCAATACTAAGGGGGTCATTGGCAGGCTTATGATGAGGTCGAGGGGGCGTTGGGAGACTTGTGATGAGTTCAAGGGGGCGTTCAAAAAAAGGTTGAGAACCACTGCCCTACAGGATTTACAGTAGGCAGGTATCCAGACCTAATCTCACTTGTCCTATCCAGGCAAGGAAGAAGGGAGGGAGACTCAGAACACATACATTGTACAGTATGTATCGAGTATTGACCCAAAGCTGTCATCGGCCCTGCTGGTGAAGCACGCAGAAATGAATCTGATGTTGGAGTCAGATCAGAATGTACGGTCTGCTGGTGTTATAACTAAATTACATTATAATACATTACATTTGGCAGACACTTTATAACCAAAGTGACTTTCAAACGAGGACATAATCATAGCCAACATCACTAGCAGATACAAAGTGCATAGGAGATATACAGAACAACAAGTGAGATGCAAAGAAAGATTTTTTTTTGTACATGTTTTTGTGAATGTTATTTTGTAATATAGCAATTACAGGTGCTAGTGGGAGTCCACTGGGGCGTTTACGCTGCAGTGTTGTGCAGGGTTGCTATTGTCTGGCTGCGGCGGGGCGGCAGAACATTCAGTGCCAACGGTACAAATTATAGCTCTCACGAAATGATTCACATGCTCTCTTGTCTTTTTTTATGTGAACGAGAACATCCTACCCTGTTCACCCCAAACTCCGCACTTAAACTGACAGGCAAGGATGAAAGGGTGTCTCTGTGTGTGTGTGTGTGTGTGTGTGTGTGTGTGTGTGTGTGTGTGTGTGTGTGTGTGTGTGTGTGTGTGTGTGTGTGTGTGTGTGTGTGTGTGTGTGTGTTTGTGTGTGTGTGTGTGTGCAAAAGTCATTGAAGTTGTACAACAGAAACAGTATGTAAAAAATCTCATCTCATCTCATCGAACAACATGTATAGATGTGTTTCATATTCAAACAGAATTGTGCTTTAAAGGTCAGCCACAGAGATAAGTCACTTAAAAAAGAAACACAATCACACACATATGTATAGAGTGCACACACACACTATATGCAGTATATACTATAGAGGTTACCTCAGACCAAAAATGATTGCGTTTAAATAACTGCCAGAGAAACAGAATATGTTGGCTACGAGAGCTCCTGCATCATTTTCTTATCTTGCATATGAAAACTCCAGAGCATGAACAATCTCGAAATAAAATGTAGCCTGATAGGAATAGTCTATATGCTCTTACACATTCAGCACCGGCTGTATAAAGATGTTATCGTATCATGCGATCATGTGATCCATTGTAATTATGGCTGGTTATGAGGCTGTGACATTTGAACTCATGGAAGTGGACGAGTGGTGATTTGTCACCATCTTGTGGGAATATAATGACACAAAAGGCATGTCTGGGATGTTTTTGTTGTTATGTGCAGCAACAGAGCCAGGATATACGTTGTCATATAGAGAAAAAAAGAAGTCCACATCATTGATTTCAAATTTCACACGCATTCCACAATGGTAGCAGTGCAAAGAAAAACAAAAGAAATCCCCAATACCTTTTTCAGATGATGTCTCCTTGTGTCTGGGCGTCCTCTCAATGTTTATGTTGCGAGCATCACCCTGGTCCTGCTGTAAGGCATCGCCGAGACCACTCCCTTCCACCCTGCACGCTGAAGAGGAGGAAGACTTGCTGGACTCAGTCTGCCCCAATGCCTGATGGGATGGCTGCGGTCCTCCAGGTGTTCCGCAGGCATCAGCGGCCAGTCTCTCCCTCAGGGGTGTGGGATAACACACATCACGTGTGTCCTCAGCCCCATGGCTCTGGCTCAAAACATGCATGCATGTGGCACTTCCTGCACTATTCACCTGCTGTGTCATCAATGCACAGGCCCTCGGGTTGTGTTTTCGCTGGGCAGCGGATGAGGTGGCCGATACCAATCCCATTTGAGGTGAGGAGGAGGCTGTGGAGGCCGCAGGATGCGAGTCCACACCAGCACCACTACCATCAGCACCAGCTCCACCACCACCATGTTGCACAGCTAACGAGCCATTCAGCTTGCTTAATCCAACGGGGCTGACTGAGCTTTGCTGTGATCCAGGGGGCTGGGGTAGCTGTGGGAGCACTCCCAGTGGGGCATCCCGTGGCTGTGGCTGTGGCTGTGGCTGTGGCTGTGGCTGTGGCTGCAACCGGGCTTGCTCGGAGGCGGATATTTCTGTGGAAGCTGATATTGTTTGGGTAAGTGGGCCCTCAGCTCCAGCTCCAGCAGCAGGGGCCCCGGCTTTGCTGAGCAAGTCCGGCTCACAGCTGAGGTGCGGATCGGTCCGTGTGTGTGTTGTTGTTGTTGTTGTTGTTGTGGCAGTTGTGTCTCTGGCGTCAGGCGGAGGGCATGGCTCGGAGCCAGGATGATGATGGTGATGATGATGATAAACACCATCATCGCCGACGGAGGAAGAAGCCTGCTCGCTCTCTGAGAGAGGAGGAGGGAGGTTAGGAACAGATGGGTGGTGGTGGTGGTGGTGGTGGTGAGCCGCAGGTGTAGGAGAAGCAACGTGATAAACAGGGACGGGCGGAGGCCAAGTCTCGACACCAGAAGCCCTCGCCCACCCCACCGAGAGAGCAGGTCTCACGCACACACCTGGCAGATGGGCCCCTTGCTGAACTGGAGGTACTCTCTGATGGTGCGTCTGCTCGCTTTTGACAGATAATGAGTGTGATGCACTTAGACTAGAGTGCTGGTAAGTACCTGCCACTTTACTGATGCAGCTTTGCATTGTGGGACTGTGGAGTGTGGTGGCAGCAAACTGAGCAGATGACTGCTGGTTATGAACTAGAACATGGGCTTCCACAAAACTATGCTCTGTTCTGGGTGTGTTCATTAACACACTGTCTCCCTGTCCTACTCTAGGTTTTTGTTGAATTATTCCAAGGTCTGTGGACTGTCCACCCTCATCCATTTTACATGAGCCCTGCGATGTGTCCAGAATAACCGTAGGCTGGCTCTGTTCAGAGCTCGCTGTCTGAGATGTGTTTTTGCTAATGAGCACAGAAGCATGCGTGGGAGTGTTGGCAGCGCTGCTGATGGATGCGGACCAACCTGGCTCTGCCATTACAGCAGAGCCATTTGTTGGCGGCAGCGTTGTTGTGAGTGTGGCGCCCTCTGGTGTCGATTGCACGTCACTACCCCTATTAGTCGTCCTCAATACATTTACACTCACATCCTGAGACACTGAGCCATGTTGCTGCACTCCCGTGTCCGCCTGGGGTGCTAGTGTTGACCCAGAGGAGCACCCCGCAGCAGCAGCTCCTGCTCTGCAATCCCCAGTATCGATCTGCGGTGCAATGAGAGCCAGCTGCTCGTCTGAGATGAGCTGCATGACAATCTGCAGGTCTGGCGTGGTCATGATGAACGTGTCCTGGGCAGCGGACGGTGCCTGAACCTGAGCTTGAGCCTGGGTGTGAGCCTGAGCCTGAGCCTGAGTCTGCGGCCCTGCACTCAGACGCATTATGCTTCCTCCTCCTCCTCCCCGGACGATTTCTTTAGGGATGGTGACGGTTGCAGTGGCAGTGCTGCTGACCTCAGAGGCTGTTATGGCAGTCTGGGAGCTCAGAGAATGGGGCCTGGGGCATGGTGGCTGTGGGGGGACCGTCGTAACCCCAATCGAGACCCCCCCACCCTGCACAGGGCCTGTGGCTGCTTGAGGGGGTACCAGCGCTCCCTGCACTGCTGTACTAGCTGCAGTGCTGGTCTGGTGATCATCTATGTGACCTACGTGAGGTGTAACTGGCTGACCTATTGGCACGACGACAGCAGGCACAGCTGTCTGGTTATTTTTAAAACATGTGCTTGGCGTGGCTTGGTGATGGACAGATGTGTATGAGACAGAGGATGGCTGACTGTGGGGAACTACAGTGACGGCTGTTGCTAACTGAGTGTGGCAAATTGGTGGAACTGTTGTTGGTTGTTGTTGAATGTGATGTGCTTTTCCCTCCTCCTCACCTGGCTGTTTGTCTGTCAAATCTGTGACAAGATGAATTGTTTGACTCGCTGGTGGAGATTTCTGTGCCAATGCTGTGGCGGCGGGCGCTGCTTGCTGAATCACATGCACTGTTGTAGGCGCTGATGGCTGTTTAACTGCCATGTCTGGGACCTGCTTCACTGGTCGGCTTCCAATTACTGCGATGGGTGAAGCTAAAGGATTTTGTGCTAATCCTGTCAGTTGTTGAACGTGATACTGGACTATGGCAGGTGGGTTTGCCTGACTAAATGACCCATCTCGTCTGACAGATTTGACATGGGAGCTATAAACAAACTTTGTGGGTGTAGCTGCAATTTCCCGATGTAATTGGCTGTGTAATTGTGTGGAAGCTACAGGGTGATGTTGCACAGCTTCTTGACCTTGTTGAGTGAGGGACATGCTAGTTCCCTCTCTGACAGGCTGACTTGAACAAAGTAGCGTGCTAGGTGTGACTAATACATTTTGTGCTAAACCTATAACTGGTGTAACTTGCTGCATCTGATACTGCATTGTTACTGGTGTCCCTGGATGACTGAGTAACAATTCTTTAGCAGGTGTAGTCTGCTGTTTTGTTGGAATTATGTCTTGTTTAGCTGATATGCTACTGCTTAAGTCGGATACTGGTGTGGCTTTCTGAATATGATACTGTATTGTTGCAGGTGCAGTCATCTGATTTAGTGCCATGCCTCCAACAGGTTGATTATTATTACTGGAAAGCACTGCTGACGGCATGGCTGCAGTTTTCTGGTATAAGCTTGTGACAGGGGAAACCTGTTGAATGAGACACTGCATTGCTGGCAAAGCAGATGTCTGGTTAAGTTTTACTCCTGTGATTGTTTTATTTACCCCACCAGTGGAAAGCACTGCTGCGGATAAGCTATTTTGTCTGTGGTGTAAATCTATATCTGAAATAGTTGCAGAACGTTGAATGTGAAATTGACCTGTTGATGCTGCTATTGTACCTATGCCTCTGACGTCTGTGAGAGATTTTGAGTGTTGTTCAAGGGATAATTTGGCAGCGTGTGCGATTTGATTATCTGGTGTGATGGAGCGGCTATGACGTGGTGTAGTGATGGAGCCTAGCTGACCCTGTGCTAACACCGTCTTGCACACGTAAGACTGACCTGGTAGGGCTGGAGGCCTGACCGCGGTGCTGGTCATCCGATTCTGTGACATCTGGGAGGTATTGCCATTTGTGTTTCCCCAGGTTCGCGTAGGTATGCAGGGCACTGGAGCAGCAGGGTATTTGTGCAACAGTCCCCCGACTGCCACAGCGGACGGCCCCCATGGTGGGCCAGGGGCAAACAGGCCAGACGTGCAGAGAGCAGCACTACCGTTCGATCTGCTCTGCTGCTGCTGATGCTGAGTGTGAATCGGTGTGACCGGCTGGCTCTGCGTCAGGGTGGTGAAGGAGGTGATGGAGTCGCTGTGGCCTGAGCGGGGAGCGCACGTTGTGAAGATCTGCGAGGAGGAGAAACTATGACGTATCATCGGAGCTGTGCGTCTTTGGCATAAAATGGATTCGGTGGTAGTAGCCAAGATCTGGGGGAGTTTCAGTTGATACTTTGGCAGGAAGCTGTTTTTTACAGGCAGGGAAGTGGAGGTGGTAGTGCTGGTGCTGGCGGTGGTGGAGAGGATATTTGTGGAGGTGTTGTTGTTGGAGGCCGGCGAGACCTGGAGGTCAGATGGTCTGCCCACGCTGAACAGCGGAGAGCTGTGCCTCTTCTGCAGAGGCTGCCGGGGCGTTGTTAAGTGGGAGTAGATCAGCCTGTCTTGGCGCTGAATGCGAGGAGGCCTGTTGCATTCTCTCTCGGCGGGTGCCAGGGATTGATTCACGCCATTAGTCACGTCGCCATCTGTGCGACCGATTTTGTAAGCGGGGACGCACGCCTCCGTCATCTCGGTGTCCGCGTTGTCAGTGGCAACGCTGACGTTCTCCTCCGTGCGTTGTTTCTTCCTCTCGGAGGGAAGAGAGGAGCCCTGAGGTGGGGCGACGTCAAAGTTCCAGTTCCCTGTTGTGACCTTTGATGAGAAAATGTCAGCGCCAACAATCACTTGACTATCTGTCTGCTGCTGCTGTGGCAGCAACCCTGTGGGTTTCAACATGGTTCCTGGCAGGAGAACAAATGAAGGAATGCCAGTGTTTTGTCTTCCGTCGACGCATTGCACCGCACTACCAGTACCAAGACCACTTTGCATTGTGTTCAGTGGTGGCGTGTTTGTTGTGGAAACTGCCGCTGGTGGTGCGTCCATGACAAGATCTTGTTCCTGGCTGATTTGAATGTCCTGGCTGTCCTGGTGCCTTTGTTGCTCGAGGCTAGTCGCTTGCGATGTTTGTGCATTCACCACAGAGGCATCCTGTTCTTTCTCAGACGAAGCACCACTGCCGTACATCTTCCTAAACGTTCCTTCGCCATAGACGTACCACTTGTTGTAATCGAATTTCTGGGAGCGTTTCCTGCGGCACTTCCTGCCAACAGGCTCGCTCGCGACCTCTGTGCAGTCGGTGTCGGAGCTAAGGCTGCTCAGACTTCTTCGCTCGGTCGCGGAAACTTCCGGAAGACAGTCCACGGCAGCCTGTCTCACCAGTGACCTGTGGCATGGCCCCTGTTGGTCCGCAGACCTCACTGAGTACAAGTGCCCCATGCTACTCCGGCGACTCAGGGTGAGGCGGCTGTCCGTGCGACGAGGCGAGGCAGGCCTACTGATTGAGGTGTCGCTGAGCTGCCCCATCACACTGAAGGGCAAAGAGCTGCTTCTGGTGAGGGGAGTGTGTTCTGGGCTGCCCGTGTGCTGGGGTGGCATGGACGTGCAGAAGGCCTGTATCGTCTTCCTGACTGCTGGGCCTGGAGAGACGGACGGCTGCGTGGAGGCAGTGGCGGCGGTGGTGGTGGTGGTGGACCTCATCTCAAAGTGGAAGGAGTCCTTGTAAGTATAGGGCATGGGGAGGTCGATGCTGCCTTGCTTGGACAGCACCGTCTTCCTGGGCCGAACGTTCTCCAGTCGCTTGTCGTCCATCAGCGCATCGTTTTTCGAGATGATCTTCGAGATCCTCTCCTCCAGCTGCCTCTTCTCCTGGACCGACACCTTGCTCCGGGACTCCACGGGCGAGGAGCCTGAGTCAGTTGAGCCTATCTGGATCTGGCTGGCGTGCCGCTGCTGGGGGTGTTCTGGCGTCTCCATGCTGGACTCGGTCAGTGACTCCATGCTGTGATCATGAAGGCTGTTGCTGCCTGGGCTGGAGGACCAGTGGTGCTCGCCGCTGTCACTGAAGCCAGAGTCAGTGCTCTCGTGGCTCTGAGACTTTCCCCTGGACATGGACATGGAGTCCATCGGGGAGAGGGTGGCCTCCTGCCTCTGCAGGGGGAGGTGTCGATTCGGTGCCATCAGTGCACCACCGCCGACACTGCATGGTCTTGGACCCCCTCCCCCGGCTGTTCTTTTCGAGTCTCTACCACCCGCAGCAGTGGTAATTCCGGCACTACAAGGGGGCTCCACCACTTGTTGCTGTGCTTTAGAGGTCACGACCTCTTTCTGCACCTCCATGGGTGCGGCGATGAGACCCACCATAGCAGCCTGTTGCAAGGCCTGCACTGTGCCTGATGAGCCCTGCGTGTTTCCCTGGTGGTTTGAATGTGTCTGAGTAGTCCCCGACTCTGTGGCAGTCAAGAGAGGCGGCGTGAACACCACCTCATGTCCCTCCAGGCTGTTGCTGCTGCCATCGTGGCCTGGGACCTCCATAGAGAGGCTGGAGGAGAAACAGGTGTCCCTGGAGCTGTGCAGGCTCTCCTGGCTGCTCACACTGGCCCGGTCCCTGTCCGATGACGACTCGCTGGAGATGCGGGCGTGCGCCTGGGTGCGCTTGTGCTTGTAGAGGTTGCTCTGGGTTTTGAAGGAGATGCCGCAGATGTTGCACGGGTAAGGCCTCTCGCCCGTGTGGCAGCGCAGGTGCTTCTCCAGCACGCTGGGCTTCAAGCAGTCGCGCCCGCAGTAGTTGCACACGTGCTTGCCCACCGACTTCGGGGGCTTGGAAGGTGGGCACGCTAAAACCCCTGCTGCTACTGCTGGCGGAACTCCAACTCCAACTGACTTTGTGGGAGTCACAGGCACCCCTCCGGCGATGTGGAAAGTGAAAATAGGCAGGTTCTGCTTGGGGCACA